>NC_142348.1:33264444-33575972 GCF_054954075.1 Amborella trichopoda | reverse complement strand
TCAACTCTATGGAGACCTCATCCATACACCGCCCGTATCACTCAACTCAACATCGCTAGTATGGCCCTTCGTCATGTGGGGTCTTGATATCATTGGAGTGATATCACCAAAAGCCTCGAACGACCACCGTTTTATATTAAGGGCTATATAATACTTCACCAAATAGGTAGAGGCTGCATCTTTTGTTAAACTTGAAGGCCAACATGTTGCCAATTTCACAAAGAATAAAATTGTATTCATAATTGGAGTTCCTGAGTCAATCATCATTGATAACGGATCCCATCTCAAAAATGAAAAGGTCACTAAGGTGTGCAAAAAGTTTGGGATAACACAAAAATTCTTCTCACGTTACTACCCTCAAGGAAATTAACAAGCAAAAGCCACAAATAAAGGACTTCTCAGAATCCTAGACAAAATAATAGAAGGCAAGAAAGATTGACACGAAAAGCTAAATGATGCCCTATGAGCCTACCGGACAACTGAGAAAACTCCTACTAGCATGACTCCATACTCATTGGTATATGGTATGGAAGTAATGCTACCTATCGAGGTTGAGATACCATCCCTCTAAGTCCTTATCCATAAAAATTCAGATGAGGAACAAAAGATTGAAGCATGAATCGCTGCCCTCATTAATTTGGATGAAAAACTACTACAAGCAACACATAATATCGTTGCTTACTAACGTAAAACCAAGAAGGCATACCAAAGAAAATTTGTTCCTCGACAATTCAGAGAAGGTGATATGGTACTCAAGAAAACCTTCCGCATTCTTGCAAATCCACACCCTTTAGGTACGTTCAAACATAATTGGGAGGGGCCATTCATGGTTACCTGAGTGCATGCAGGCAATTCTTATAAAGTAAAAAATTGGGAGGGGTATGAACTCAATGATCCCATTAATGCAATGTATCTTAGAAAATACTACCCGTAATGGGCTAAAAAATGTGGTGAAAACCTGAAAAGGCATCACAAAGAAAAATAAAAAAATAGAAAAACAAAAAATTGGATATGGTGAAAACCTAAAAAGGCATCACGGGTAAAAGGAATAAAAAGATCTTCAAGAAGGAGCTTTCGATGCAAAACACTCAAGTACAAACAATTACTTGCAAGTTCCAATAATACTACACAAGCAGACCCTGAGGATGAAGACTCCTCCTAAACCCTGCAGGTTCTTAATACAACCAACTCAAAAAGATGTAGGAGGGTGACATGAATGGAAAACCGAAGTGATTTTGATGAACCCTGAAAAACGTCGAGACCCACTCCAAGATGGAAGCCCAGCAAGAATCTAGAGGATTCTTCATGGATCTGTGATGCACAAGATGAAAGCTCCAAAGGTGAGAACCTTTTGAGTTCTTACGATCCCACAAGGAAATCCTTTCATCGTCTTTGGGTAAAAACGTGACAAAGAAAATGACCACCAAAGGGGCCATAGGTGGCAAAAATGTAAGGCCCGTCCATTTTGAAAATGCTTTTCAAATTCACTTTTAAATCATCCATTTTCAAAGACAAAACCCTTTATAGAAAGGACTTCTGCTATCACTACAAGAGGCTAAACTGTTAGCCGATTTAGCCTCGTTACCGAAGCCAACTTCTTACGCTTATTATAAAGGCTTGAAACTAGTCAAGCACTCCATGGTTGTATAACTACCAACTACCACATATCAGAGATGGGTGAACCTTGCTAATGATGATATTGGCTAGTTTGGGAACATTTTTCTCTCGACTGGATCCCCTGAGGCAAAATGAGGCAAGCTCATCCCTGTGTGTGTGTATGATGACCCAATAGCGAAAAATTCGAGATAAAATACCCTACAACTAGGGAACTGAGTTTGTAAAAATTCAGTTTAAAAAGTGTGTGAAAATAACATGTTCCCCTCTACCTCGATGAATCAATCACACACGGAAAAAAAAGAAAAAGAGGAAGGATACCGAGCAAGAGAAAGAAGCCAGGGTAGAACGAAAAGTGAAGCAATATATACATATGAAGTTCCAAAGATATCCCTACACAAAAAAAAAAAGAAAAAAAGAGACGAAGGTCACTTCTTTGATATTGAATCCTCCTTGACCCCTGCTGTACGGCTTCTGGCCTCTCCCTCCAATCTAGGTTGAACCTGCCTCGGACCCCTCGTCATCTGAGTAGACGCCCGAGACAGTGACTGACTCTGAACAAAAGATGGTAACGGGACCCTCACATAAGGATTCACATTTGCTAAAGAAGGGTTGCCACTTGCAGCCAATAGGAGTCCTGAGAGTCTGTCGCACCTGTCCATAAGACCCTTCACGTCCTCCTCAAGTTCGTGACATTCATCTCTGACCGAATTCTGTTGAAACAACAACATGACATGAGAGAGGTTGTGATATATTTATAGACATAAAAAAAAAAAGATATAACAGCAAAGCATATCCTCTCTGATCGTTAGCGGTCTATGCACCTCTCTAAATCTCTAATGTGGTCGAGAGATGGTCAAGGAAGAGTAGGAGCAACAAAAGAGGAGGATGGTACTAATCGTACTCTCTCCAGCTCGTCCCTCAGCGAGTCACGCTCCTCGACCGGAATCACACTCCTAGACCGCTGAATCACGCTCAACATGAAGGGAAGCGACTTCATCAGTAGACGATGGGCCCTCATCAAGATAAGCAGTCCGCAGCTCCCGCATCACCCCCTCACCATGTTCGGTTAGAGTGGCTATATCTCTCAAAAGAGCCCTATATCTATCCTCATACTGAGACAGAGAGATACCCTCCTCTTCCTCCTCACCAATAACTCGAGGAGCTCTACTCCTTCATTCCTCTATCTAAGGAGCCATCTCTCTCAGAGAGGCATCCTCAACGACGGTGCTAACCATAATGGGAGTCCAGGGTGGGGTAATCTCACAGGACATTTGAGGAAGGCTAAGCTGACGGCAGACTCGACCAGGGAAAGTGAGCATCACCAGAACCATGCAAATCAGGTGAACCATCGTCTTGAAAGCTTGAGAAGAAGATGCATAAACAGCAGGGATGGGCTCAACTCTCTTGGGAGTCCAGTCAATCTAAAAATCAAAAAAGGATGTGTCAAGTCAAATAAAGAAGGAGAAAGGGGGGAAGAAGAAGAAGAAAACGAAGAAAGAACCGATAAAGCACATAACTCACATCCCCTACGACTTGAGTGTCTAAGAAAAGCGAGTAATACAACCACGAAGGGATCCTTTCAGAATCCCACACTCCATATGACCAGCAATGAATCGTCAGGAATGATGGTGCCAGTCGACGGGGAAGAGGGTGAGGAATGGTGATGTGCTCCCACGCCCAGACTTGGAGGAAGATCGAACAACCTCCCAAGTAGCGGGATCCTCTGGCCACACTACAAAGGTGATGATGCTGCCAGCCCACGATCGCTGAACCCCACGCCACTCGCTCTAAGTAGTCTAGCCACCTGGTCATCCAAACCACTAACAAATGGGCTCAACCCTTGGATCGATCCACAAAGTTAAACTCCCCGAACAAATATGCAATGAAGACCTACAAGGAATATATCTCACTATCTGAAAGAGGAGCATGATCAATGGTCAGATCCACCTCCTCCAGGAGCACCTCTGGCTCGTCCTCGATCATAGCCCGCCCATGCGCATCCCGGATCCTCTATCTCTCTTGCTTCCTCATCAGCAAGCGACGCCTGAGGAGGCACCGTATCCTCATCAAAAAATGCGCTCCCATCACCATGATCAGGGGTGTCGCACCCGACACTGGACGAAGGCTGACTAGACTCACCCTGCATCGACTCACTCACCCCAGCATCATCCTCTTCCACAGGGGCCTTCCCCTTATAGAATGGTCTCCTACCTACAGAAACTGAAACCTAGGGAGCACGGCCACCCATCATCCTCTCTACACGGTGGTACTCTAGTAAATTCCCACCTTAGCTTCCCAAGGTGGATATCTGAATCATGCTTTCCCCTGATCTTTTCAAAAGGAATACCAAGTAACTCCTTGCTATCAGAGGCATAACTAGTAGACAACCCTGGGGGAATACTCAAGAAAGGCTCACCCTCACTTCGAACCCCAAGAATCCAAGTAATATCCTCAAGGGTAGGGGCAAGCTGGCCACTTCGCAGCAGAATGGAACAGGTCTCCGGTCTATATCAGAGACATAACTCCGCAATCAAAGCATGATCTAAGCTAAAAGGCCTGATCCGGCAAACCTCCAATAAACTATTCTGGGCAAGAGCCTGCCTCTGCCCAGGAGTCAACAACGCCGCCCATTTACGAATAACAAATAGATGAGATCAATAGTTAATGAAGAACCCCTACAAATATATACATGTATATAACAAAAACAAAAGAGGAGGGAGGGGGGGGGGGGGGGGGGGGGGGGTTGGGGGGAGTCATCAAGCTTGAGCCATCAAGTTCTCATGCTTCATTAAAAAAAAAAAAAATCACCTCACTATAGGGGTATTCTGGTCATTCTACAATTGAGGGTATTTTACACCCAGAAGGAAAGTATGGTCATTCTACTATCCCTAGTTTATGGGGGCAGAAAAAGTCATTCAAAAGTACCCTTGAAAGGCATAGTTCACACTCAAGGGTATTTTGGACATTTTACACTCAGGGGTATTTTTGTTATTTTACACCCAAAAGCGCAGTATGGTCATCCTACCATCCTTAGCATATGAGGGCAGACACAGTCATTCAAAATTACCCCCAAAAAATAGAGTTCACACTCATGGATAGTTTGGTCATTTTGCACTCAGAGGTATTATGGTCATTTTACACCCATAAGCGCAGTATTGTCATCCTACCATCCCTTGCTTATGTGGACAGGCACAATCATTCAAAATTACCCCCAAAAAATAGAATTCACACTCAAGGGTAGTTTGGTCATTTTGCATTCAGGGGTATTTTAATCGTTTTTACACTCAGAAGTGCAGTATGATCATTCTACCATCCCTAGTTTATGGGAGCAGTCATTCAAAATTACCCACGAAAAATAGAGTTCACACTCAAGGGTATTTTGGTCATTTTGCACTCAGAGGTATTTAGGACATTTTAGATTCAGAAGCGCAGTATGGTTATCCTACCATCCCTTGATTATGGGAGCAAACACAATCATTCAAAATTACCCCCAATTGGGTAATTTTACACTCAATGGTATTTTGGTCGTTTTACACTCAAGGGCATTTTGGTGATTTCCACCCGAAGGGGTAGTATGGTCATCCTACCATCCCAAGACTAGGGGGGTAGAAACATTCATTCAAAATTACCCTCAGAAAACAAAGTTCACAGTCAGGGCTATTTTTGTCATTTTGCACTTAAGGGTATTTTGGTCATTTTACCCCAAAAGCGCAGTATGGTCATCCTACCATCCCTAGATTATGGGGGCCGGAACAGTTACCCCAAATTACCCCGAAAAGTAGAGTTTGCATTGGGGGTATTTTGGTCATTCTCAATCTTAGCCTATTTTGGACTTGTCCACATCCTTGGCTAACCATCCTCACCAAGGGTATTTCAAACCATCTCAACCTAGCTCCCAATGATTTGAGCTTTTAACCGAACAGTTCACGAGCATGTCAGAAGGATTTTTGCATGAAGGTTCCGAGCATGTCTGTGCATCTTTTTCGAAAAATATTTCGTCACAACAAAAGTATTCCATGAAATCTTTACAGGTCATCTCTTATTTTGAAAATTGGAAAACAAGATCATTTTTTTTTAGGCCCTCCCAAGTCGAGGGAGGTGATGTGCGATCCTCAAAAATACCAAAATCCATTAGAGCATTCCATCAAACTTTTGAAAAGCTGGAGGCTTACCTTCTCTTGCCCCTTTGTTCTCGAGATATGACTCGATCTGAGTGTCCACTGAGGTTCCTCGCCGTCCATCCTCGAAAAAAGTCCGATTTTGGTATGAAATGTAATTTTTGCAAGGAAAACCCAAAAGGATAGGGTTGGAAAGTTTGAAAAAAAAAGAAAAAAGAAGGGGGTGTGACCCCAAAACAAGTGCAAAATAGGGGAGAGGCACCCCTTTTAATTAAAAACCCACCTGGGCTTGGCGGCACGCCTCGTGCTGCCTGGGCGTTAAGGTCCGTGTCGCCCAACCTGGCCCGGGCAGCACGGTTTGTGCCGCCCAAATTTTGCTTTGAAAAAAAAAAAGGGACCCGTGTCACCCACCTCAGTTAACAAAAAAAAAAAAAAAAACTTATATGGTCGGCACGTCTCGTGTCACCCGGGTGACACGTTCCATGTCGCCCAACCTGGGCGGCACAAGACGTGCCACTAAAAACCTCATTTAATAAAAAAAAAAAAGAATTTTCATATGGCTGGCACATCTCTTGTGCCCGAGCGACATGAACCGTGTCGCCCACCCCATTTAACAAAAAATAAAAATAATAATAAAAAAATTTACGTATGGGCAACACGACTCGTGTCACCAGCATCTTTTTGAGAAATCGTTTTTATCCCATTTCAAAATATAAAAAAAAAAAAAATTCAGAAGGGTTGGGGGCACGTCCCGTGCTACCTGGGTGAGACGACCCATGTCGCCCACCTCAGTTATAAGAAAAAATATAAAATAAAAATAACACATCTATTTCAAAAAAAAAAAAAAATTCTTTTGGGTGGGGTGGCACGTCCCGTGCCTCCCTAGCAACATGACCCGTGTCGCCCACCTCAATTATAAAAAAATAAAAATAAATGACACTTACATGGGCGGCACCCGATTCATGTCGCTCAACCCTAGGAGGCACGAGAAGTGCCGCAAAAAACCTCATTTAAAAAATAAAAAAAAATTGGCATATGGACGGCACAACCCTTGTTGCCCACATCATTTTAAGAAATCATATTTTTTTATAAAATGACTTTTTGAAATAAAATGTTTTCAAATAATTTTGAAGCACATTGGTTTCGGACATCCTGTCAGATGCTCTATGGTGGCACGAGCCTAAATTGCCAACCAATTTTCAAAAATTTCAAAAAAGAATAAAAATAAAAAAGACAATGCTCCTTCGTGGCAGGGGCCTAAACTGCCAACCCGTTTTCGAAAAATAACAATTTGAAAAAATTCAAAAAGAAATGCTCCTCGGTGGCATGAGCCTAAAGTGCCAACCAATTTTCCGTAAATTTCGCTCCTTCGGTGGCATGAGCCTAAACAACCAACCAATTTTCTAGAAAGTTTCAAAAAAATAAAAATGCTCTGCAGTGGCATGAGCCTAAACTACTAACCAAGTTTCAAAAATTTAAAAAGAAATAAAAAATAAAATTCAAAAAATAAAAACAATCCTCGGTGGCATGAGCCTAAATTGCAAACCAAAGTCCGGTCTAGGGCACAACCATCGTGTTTTAATGGAAAAACATCAAACTCGGATGATGTTAATGAGCAAAGACAAAAGAAAAAACGTCAAAGTCGTGCGACGTTAAATAACCGAGACAGGAAAACCGTCAAACTCGTGCGACGTTAAAAAGCCAAGACAAGAAAAATGTCAAACTCGTGCTACGTTAAAGAGCAGAGACAAGAAAAACATCAAACTCGTGCGACGTTAAAAAGCCAAGACAGGAAAAATGTCAAACTCGTGCGACATTTAATAGCCGAGATATGTAACGTCTAACCCTGTATGACGTAAAATGTCGGATGTGTTCAAGGCACAACCACCCTGTTCAATGTGTTCAGGACACAACCACCATGTTCAATGTGTTCAGGGCACAACCACCCTGTTCAAGCGTCGAGCCCCGTATGATGCTAAAGGTCGGGTATATCCAGTTCAACGTCAAACTCGTGTGACGTAAAACAGTTGAGACAGGTAACGTCTAGCCCTGTATGACGTAAAATGTTGTATGTGTTAAGGGCACAACCACCCTGTTCAATGTTGTTCAGGGCACAAGCACCTTGTTCAATTTGCTCAAGGCACAACCTCTTTATTCAAACGTCTTTCCCCGTATGACGTAAAAGGGTTGAGTGTATGGTCCATCGTTGGGTGAGATTAAACTGCTTATAGGGCTCTATGGTTGCAAGAGTTAAAACTGCTAACCAACTTTGTTTTTCAAAATATCTTTCTCTTTTCAAAATTTTCACTATATGTCTTATGATTTCAAAAACTTTAATTCCTTTCTCAAAATCGTAGCATGTCCCTGCTCCGGGTCTATTTCAAATCTCCTCTACTTTCAAAATTTCTAAAAAGTATTTTAAAATGAAAGAGCTTGGACACCCATATATGATGAATGCTGCGTTTGCCGCGATTACCACGCTGCTGCCTCGCCTCTCTATTTGGAATTGATTAGACAAGTCTCGTCCTATAGAAAACTTTCTTATAGACAACCTTAGGAAACTCCTAAGGAAATTAAAGAAATTGTCAGGCTTAAAATTTTCAAATTGAGATACCCTGGAAGTCGAGTGACATGGCTGTAAAATCCACCTCGAGTTTCAAGCTTGCAAACTCGCTGTCATCTCACATCGAAAACCCTAGGATGAAAATACACTAGGTAGGTGAGCTTGAGAGCGTAATGACTTGAAGGGATAGTTGGTGTGCTTTCTGCCCATGACGTCAAGATGAAATCAATATCTGACTCCTGCCCCTCGAAGGACAGGGAACGTCAGAGAGTATACTGCTTTGCTACTCACATTTCCCTCGAAGGACAGGGACTGCATGTTCACCTGCCTCACGAAGGATAGGGAACGTCAGAGTGTCTACTTCTGTGCCACTCACCTATCCCTCGAAGGACATGGAGTGCTAAAGAGGGGCAGCTGTAGACACCCCATTTTAAATCTTGCAAATTCTATGATTTTATGAACCCTTAAGACCACACTTAACCTAGTAAACCCAAATCCATAGTTCACATAGCCTACCTTGTGATCCGGAACCAGTTTGCCTACCTGCAGAAACCCTGTTTTGACCTAGATTTCTGTAAATGCCCTATTTTTACCCAAAAAAAATTAAACATAGTAAAAAGTCCATTTTGAACCAAATTTTCTCTGAGAGCTTCACAAGAGGCTAAGGAACACATCTGAAAAGAAAAACTTCAATTTCGACTAGTTTTGGTTTAGGCGACATAAGGCGGGCTGCCCAGGTGACACGACCCGTGCTGCTCAGCCTTAGGCGACACGGCAGGTGCCACCCAAGCGACATGACCAGTGTCGCCCGGGCGACACGCCGCGTGCCGCTCAAGTGACATGACCCGTGAGGCCCAGTTTTAAATTTTTATTTTTTTTTGCAATTTACTTGGGAGGTATGCCCTAGCGAAATGCCCCATGCCACCCAAATCCGCCTCCGCAAAATGGTATCTTTAACTGGGGGGATTTGTTTGTTGCGTGAGTTGTCTCTCCCCAAACTTTGACCCCCTTTTGAGGATCCTTTTGGGGACCATTTAGAGGGGGACGAAGAGAGAAACTAGGAGGAGGCCTGAGACGAGAGAAAAAACCCTAGAGATAGAGATTAGAGACACTAGAGAGCTGTAGGAGATAGAGATTTGAGAGAAAAAATCAGAGAGAAAAGCCTATCTAACCTAAGCCTAAGAATCCTAGTTCCAAGACATTTTCTAGGGCACAACTACCACCATAAACTTGCTTATCGACATCTGGACCAGAAGGGCAAAAGGATCCAGTTCTGATACGAGCGAGCCCTCGAAGGTTCGGGAAGCCCGGGCCATCCGGCCCAGTCTGATATTCTCTCCACCTTCATTTTCTCTCTTCTTTCACTGTATTTATTTTATTTTGATCGTGCTTTGATTTTTTTTATTGAAAATAGTGTTTTGAAATGCTTCGGATCATGTTGGCTCCACTACAGATCCGAGAGTAGATCTGCGTGTTTCTAGACAGATCTGATCTCAGATCTGAATTCGATTTCGGATCTACCATTGCTGTTCATTTCATTTATCAGTTTAAAGTGTCAGATTAGACTGATCTACATTTGCAGATCGCTTCAATTTTGCGCTGTAAACAATTCAGCGAAGAAATCACTAAAAACATCAAGGAACGAGCAGAGGAATCACCAAAAACATCAAGGAACGAGTGGAGAAATCACCAAAAACATCAAGGAATGAGTACACTATCGATCCGAAGTTTCAAGATCCATTCAAATTTCAAATCACATGATCGTGAGCTAAAAACACGATCCATGGCTCAAAGTTAGTGTCAAAACGATCGCCATGTCGAGCCCTATAAGAAAACAATCATCTTTCGATCAACCGGGCATCAGAACGACCCCGGATCATCCATGAAAAATCATGCACGTTCTAGAGCAACATAAGGACTGTTCTGAAATTCCACAAATTGTTAAGAAGGGGAAAATATGTATTTTGCAATATATTTTCTAATTTCTTTTAATTCAATTTAATCTTAATTTTCAGCAATTAGGGTTACTTTTAATCAGCCACCCATGTTTGGGGCAAATTCTATATATACACGTACCATCATTGTACGCAGGAGGCAATAGACACATACACATAATACACAAAGAGAGAGTTTTTACTTAATAAAGTTTCTCTTTCTTCTCATTGTTGTGTCACGTTTGGAGAGAGAGACTAAGGTGAGAGAAACTTTTGGACTGATACCCTTAGGCTCAAGGTAAATATTCTCTCTCTTCTTTTTTTTCTTCTCTCTCTTCCTTTCTTTCTTCTTCTTCTTCTACATCTAAGCTCCTCTCATAGGCCATGCACGACAGTGGCAGTGTCATGCATGCCTCTCCTATAGCCTCACAGGTTGCGCATGTTGATGGCAGCGCCATGCGTGAGCTTCCTTCTCCCTCTATTTCATTCTCTATCCTCCGGCGAGGCTTGCAGACGGTGCTGCTCATTGCCTTCCGCAGACGTATCCTCGAAGTCTCAGTGAGGAACGTGAGTAGTGAAGCCTATTGCTGTTCGTGGGGGATTCACCCTGTCGCGTGACTATTACAGACGGCGATGTCCATTGTCGTCTGCAAAGGATCGCAGCAATACCTGTCGCCACACACAGGCTCCTTCCGCGCCTCTCATTGCCCATCTTCGTGCACCTCGTCAGGAGTTATCGTTGTCCGTAAGGGATGTGTTGCCTCGTTGCAGTGCCAACGGTAATGCATATTGCCATTTGCAGGCTTCTCTCGTATTCTTCATCTTGCGTCGTGTGTCTCGTGTGGGGGGGGGAGGGTGGCTATCGCCTTGAGCCTCACCAAAAGCCAACGCTGCTCGCAATGGAAGCAGTGTTTTCTCATGATGCCAGCGGAGATGCCCATTACCGTCTGAGTTCTTCCCTCTCCGTCGTCTCTTCATTCTTTTCTCTTCTCACATGATTGAGGGTAGACTTAGCCTAGCATTGCCATATCAGCCTCGATTTCAACTAGTATTGCCGTCGTGCTGGTCTTGACAACCATGCTCGTCTTGCTATCACTCCGAGTTTGTCACTTTCCAGCTGTCATATTAGTCTTGCCCCTCATCAACTTCCCTTCACTTTTCTATCCTTATTTGAACTTTCTAGTTCATCATTCTCTCACTTGAACGTACAACGCCCTAAGACAAGGGTGGGTCCCTTCGACCTACTTGTCTTGCAAATTAACCATAGAAGTGTTGAACAGAAAACAAGAGGATTGTAGGTCCAGGGAGGAAATTCTGAATCAACTAAACCAGCTGAGGGATTTCTTCGTGATCTAAGAGGGCGCCCACATGAGCCAGTCCAAGTCAGTCCCAAACCTACATTAAATTCCTCTCTCATCGGTTGGTATACCTGCCCTTGCTCTTGAGCAAGGTTTCAAGAGAGCCATCTCAAATCCCGGGTTCACCAGAAACCCGAGATACGTAACTCCAGATCATCTAGATCTGGAGGGAGATATCGAGGACCTAACCAATCATGTCTAGGGGAAATATTTATCAAGGCGATGAAGGAGGGAATGGCATAGTGGATAGCAAAGCCTTCCCAGGGGACTTCAAGATGCCTTTCCCCATTCATTATGTATATGGCTGGCTTGGGGCTTCTTTCCTGGGCATGTACCTCAGATTCGAAGAATTGGGGAAAGGGATGTGCTCATTTCTGTTGAGGATTACCTGGTAGAAAGCAATCTTCCATACTCTCGGCCATGCGCGTAGTTCGTTCTGCAACAACCACCTTCACATGAGGAGGCCCACCTTCTCAATAGGGAATCTCACAAACCGTGCCTTTGTTGACGAGCTGGGAAAGAGCATGGATGGTGCTCCTACTACTCATAAGGAGCTGATGTATATGCTCAGTGTCAGGGGCGGAGTTGATTCCTACCATACTGTCCATAGTGGGAAGCTCGAGGGGTATTTCCCTCATAGATTTGCACGACAACATAGGCTCGATCAAGGCTGCCCATTCTCCATTTTCTTTGAGAAGCAGCATAGCAAGGCGGCTAGCTAGAAGGACCAGTTGGGAACCCACCGAGAGACTTGGCTCCCGATGCACATTCACACAGCTGGGGCCATGTGCTTGGAGCTCACTGAGGTTAATAAGGATATGCTGCCATAGTTCAAAAAAAAGGGTGAGAACGATTGAGGCCCATGAACTCTAGTGGCGAATCACTAACAAGGGTATTGGGATGTCGGTCATCCCTGGAAAGGGGAGAATTCTCACTGGAGCAAGGAGACGAGGCATAAGAAGATGGAAAGGACACCTCCGTCAAGGGAGGTATTCACGCTAGGCTTTCCTTAGGATTGGCACGCCCTTGAGCGGCCTCGCCAAATTGTCATGGACAGATCTCTAAAGCGGTTTCTCGACATGGAGAAGAAGACAAAGAGCATTTTTTACAATCTCTCTGCTATTTTCAAATGGAAAGAGGTCCACAAGTTCTCGGGGTATGAAGGGCACCCAGTCCAAAATCTGAATGAATTGATAGGGAGCGGCTCTCATTGCAAGCTGGCCGGCAATTCCTCTAAATCAGGTACCTCGAAGGCTGCTGCGTCTGAACATGCGAGAGGATAGAAGAGAAAGTGAGCTACCCCAACATCGCCTCGTGCTTCGGCTAAGAAGGCACCCAAGGCTTCGAAACACTGAGGAAGTAAGATTCGAGTGGTGAGAGAGCTAGAAGATGGCTCCGCACCTTCGACTGCTTCAAAGGGCTGCGTGTCTCCTACTATTTCTGCATCGCCCTTCTCTTGAGGATTCGCCTTGTCATTCACTTGAACCTTCTTCTGGCCCTTCAGAGGCATAGGCTGGTGCCTCAGTTTCAACTGCCCCGATTGAAATTTCTTCGGACCAGGAAGTGGCTGAAGGGGAGGGCCCAATCCTGATGGAGGTGAACGGGGTTGATGAGGCTGGCTTTGATGAGGCACCTCTTGATGAGGCGACGAAGGTGGAGAGGGTCTCGAGAGGTTTAGAGGCTGCTGTGCCTACCAAGGAAAGGGAAACCCCAGTAGATCATGTGGTCATAAAAGAGGTTGGAGCCTCAGGGAGTGACGAGGGACCACCCGAGCAGTAGGAGGTTGCTGCAGCAAGTGATGTAGTTGTGGGGGATACAGATGCAGGACACCCTCAGAGATCAGGTTTGGAGGTCCCAGAGGTGGTACCCTTGGCTGTCGAAGAGGCAGGCCTTGTGGAGAAGCCTCTAGTTGATGTGGCTCCCTCAGAGGACAAGGGGTAAGAAAGAGAGGGAGAAGGTGTTGAACCTGCAGAGGTGGAGATGGCGGATCAAGAAGAGAGGAGGCAAGGAAAAGTCTCTGCCTTGGGAGAGGAGGACACGGTGGTGCAACCTAACACTAAGGAAGTAGCTCCAGGTGACGAGGTCAGCCTTTCCCTTGGTAAGGCTGCAGAGCTTACAAAGGGTGAGACTATAACATCTGAGCAAGAGAGGGTCGAGCCCGAAGTGGTCATGGAAGGGTATGTGAGGGAGAGAGTTGTTGCTGAGATACCAAGGCAGCCTGAGGTTGCCCTTGAATCTGGGGAGCTTGAATCCTTGGCTGCAATTAGGGATCCTCCTGTTGTGGTCGCCCCTACTGTCCTAGGCCCTCTTTAGGTGGGCTGTCGGGCATCATTTTTGAGATGCTTCGAACGGGCCTCTCGAAGCTGAGGGACTTGTCTCTCGAAGAGCTTGGAACAACGATCCTTCAGTTGAGGGGGACCGCCTTAGGAAATGCCCTTGAAGTTCTTCCTTACTTTGACAGCATTGCCAATGAACTAGAAGGATGGAGGGAAAAGGCGTTACTTGAAGAAGCAACTGCGTAGTAGCTAGAGAGCTCGTAGTTACCCCCTTTGAAGTTTTCACTTCTGCACTACCGAGAACTGGTAAACACCCAATCACAACAGATGGATGCTGTGGTCTCCCAAAGATCAGACCTTGCTGAGGAGGCTGTCACCCACCATTGCAAAGTGATGGCTTTAAGGGCAAAGATATTAGAGTTGATGTAGAAACTTGAAAAGCTGGAGAAGGAGACTGCGGCTTGGGAAGCAGAGGACAAGGTGCTTATTGATAACAGTTTGGCCCTTGAGTATTCCCTGGGAGAAGTGACCACCTTGATGGAGCATGAGGCGGAACTGGTCGCAGGGTTGAAGGGCGAAATAGAGCAAGCGAAGGTATTGGCCGCGACATGCTGGGGGAAGATCAATGAAGCAATTGATCGATTTTGATGATGCCTTATTTCTCTTTCTCTTTTTGTTTCTTCTTTTTGTAAAGAAAAGGAGCTTGTAATGCCCCCTTGACTTATAATGGAAAAACTCTTTTCTCTTTTTGTGTGCGGCATGTCTTTTATTCTTGCTTCTCTCTTTATTGCTTCTACCCTTTCACCGTGTGAAACGAAAAAGGATATCCCACTCCTTGCTTCGTCTTTTGTCAGCTTGCCATGGCTTCAATGACCTCAAATGGGGGAGTAGTTGCTTCCTCACCCCTTAGTGTTTGATTGGACAAGGTTTCATAATTCAGGGTTCTCATGATTTGGCTGTAAATAGTCCAATCCGGGGGAGCCTTGGCTTCAATTCGAGGTGCATTGCGTTTAAGTCTCAGGGACAAAATCCTTCAAGTTCTTTCAAGCGACGCGCATAACCTCCAACTGACTTTGAAGGCTACGAACCTCGTTTCTCAGTTGTGCCATGGAGTCTTGTTCCTGAGAGCTGGAGGGCAGACTCTTGTCCACCTGTACCTCTTCAGGAGCCTTTGAGAGGTGTAAGACCTTCAATTGACTGCTGGTGATCCCCCTATTCCTGGAGGATGGAATTTGGAGTACCATCCTTGGTGGTTGATGTGCTAATTCTACTTCTAAAAGAGTAATGAGGACGTGCAAAAACTTTTGCTGGTATGGCTTATAGGTAACCCTCGGTGCTGAAAGGTCTACCTTCAAGGCTTCCTCGGTCTCAGGAGTTGCTTCTAGCTCACCCTTTTGTTCTAGCGAATTAGAAGCAGAGGTAGAGGGGGAAGCTCTGCCTTCGGGGGAAGGCACCATGACCTCGGAGTGGTGACAAGGTATACTTGGGAAGATAGGAGTCAAAAGGAGGGTTTTGCCTTGTCTTTTCTCCTCTTTGAACATGTTTGTAATCATTCGTCCCAGATCTTCAGCGTCATCATGAGACGAGGGTCCTATCTCTCTCTTAGACTTCCAATTTGACTTTTCTGGTGCTGGAAGGTCTGTGAAATAATACTTAGCATCAACATAATGTGTTTCGGCTATAGGGAATGGTCTTTTATCAGCATAGACCGTGTGCTGTCTCCCTTCTCGGCTGAACTTGAAGTGGAGCGTGGAAGGAACCACCCCTTGATCATGAAGCCAAGGGCAGCTGAGCAAGACGTTGTAAGATGTATCGGTATTGATCCCATGAAACTAAGCATAATCGTTAAGGTCACCGATCTTGAGGCGAAGACGCATTATGCCAGCTGGCTTTTCTCAGATTCGTTGAATCCTTGCACGGTGATGTGGGTAGGAGTGAGGTCATCAGATCCTAATCCTACTCGGGTGAGGATCCCTGTTGGGATTAGGTTGACTGTTGACCCTCCATCCAGCATGATTCGTTTGATAGGGTAGGTGTGTAGTTCACCATTCACAAAGAGGGGCCGATTGTGGAATTTGCCTCCCAACTGAAGGTCGTCTTCAAAAAAGGAGATTACCAAGCACCCACTGAGGATGGCTGGGTCAACCTTAATAGGATCCACTTTAATGTCGTCTACCTCTGGGTTAGAAAGAGCTTACACCAGGGCCAAACGATAGTCTCTAGACAGCAGAAGGGCATCATAAATACTTAGAAGGGCTGGAAGCCTTCGCAAGTGCTCAATTACATCTTATTTCACTTTATCCTCATTAGTCTTCTGTGTTCCTGATCCAATCACTGGCGTAGGTGGTAGGGTAGGCTTAGAAACAGGTTTTGGTTGAGTGTTTGGTTTGTGACACTGGCTGACTTTGTTGTTCAGCCGGTGTGGTCTGGGTTGATGGTGAGGCAATAGGTATTTGTATCAGGGATGTAGAGGTTTGAGGTTGAGGCTTAGGGAGAAGTGAAGGATCAAGAAACTTGAGGACCTTGAGCTTTTGAGGTATGGGTTGTAGCTTCTTCCCCGATCTCAGGTTCATTTGGCCCGTGCTAGATGGTACTTCCAAGATCTGCACCATGTGGGAGGCCTCGTTGGAAGAGGAGCTTGAGGGTGGCTCGGACTTGGCTTGGGTTGACAGGGCGTCGGTGGCTGTCAAGAATCCAGCCACCTGGGCTAGCATCTTTCTTAGGCGCTTCCGCTGTGACCTGCTAAGGCTGGTGGCTCCGAGCTCTCTGTTCAGAGTGTCGAAGTCTGGGCACTATCGAGCTACACCTATGGAAGAAATAAAAGAGGAGGGAGAAGAAGAAGAGTTAGAATTTTTCGCGTAGCTTTTTACATCGTCACTGGAATTAGACGTGTGTAGGGTGTATTTTAGATCTTGCCCTAGCTTTGATCGTTGTGGGTTGCTTTTAACGTCGTCCCCCATATTAGATGACTCTCAAGCTGTTGATGACTTAAGGACGTCTGTCAGATTGGACGACAGGATAAGGCAAGCTACAATTGGGATGAAGTCTTGTGAGGTTGGCAGCGGAGGAAGGGGCCAGAGGAACTCTTCCTCAACTGGTGGCCGAGGGATGTGGTTCCTTCGGTGAGTTGATCTGGGTGATCATTGTCTCCTTTTGGATCGCTGATGAGGTGTTTGGACCGCCCTATTGAGCTGATGAGTATCCCAAAGTTGGTGGATTGCCTCACACTTGAAGGATTTGAGTCTACTTTCCCATGGTAGACTTCCCAGGGCTGAGAAGTCAAGGATTTTGAAAGATCCAATGTATGCTCATAGGGGACCTATAGCGGGATTTCCTCATGGACGTGAGTGACGACTTGGAAGTGCTCTTGGAGAATGGCGTAAATGGTGCGACCTTCCTGCACCTTCCGAGCGACTATTGTTTGAACACATTTTTCACCACCTTGGTCCCTGATGTGGAATAAAGAGGAAGCAGGTCAATAAAGCCTCAACATGCAATGGAAATTTTGACAGTCTTACAATGGCATCAGAACAGGTCAAGAACTTCATAAACACTTCAAAAGGTAACCTGCCATGTGTCATCGCAATCAGACATATCTAAGGCAGTGAACATAAAGAAACAATTTCGGGAAAATCGGCCTCTAGCACCCTGAAATGGACCCTGTAACTAGAATTATAATTTTGACACGTCAAAAAGCTATGAGACAACCGCTATTAGATCCGGAATAGTCAAAAACCCCTATGGGTCAAGTTTTGACTTAATCGGGCACTCAAGGACAATGTTATAAGTAAAATACTAAAAAAAGCTAGGTCGCACACTATTCCCATGTGGCCACCCTGCATCAAAACACCATTATAGGTGGCTGTTTTCATAGTCACAGGCAATGACTTTCGTGGCCTATATATATCACTCGTTTCAAGTCGAATCGCACCCATATTTTGTGAGCATGTTCGTCTCATCAAGACGATCGTTTCGATAGGTGGTACACCTCGTGACGATGCTTGAGCAAGGAGAAAAACTAGAGAGAAGTTGCCGATCCGTGAATAAAATTGTAGAAAAATTAGCAGCAGCACACCTCATTCGAGCGGCCAATCATGATGCTCGCATACCCGATCGACATGAAACCAATTGTATTGTGTGCGTAAGGTCCGAGGCTATCTCTGGTCTGACCCCCGTGTACGATGAACGATTGGATTTCACACACGAATGCGTCAAAGTTGTTGTAAATTTCGGTCAAAGACTCAAGATGACAAAATCTTCATCAGGATGCGAAATCGAGTTGTGTTTGTTGCAACATGATCATGACGACATGCTCAGTGTGATTCTGCAAAGAAACAAAAGAAAAACATCAAGTAAGGAGTGCACTATCGTTCCGAAGTTTTCAAGATTCATCTAAAAGTCAAGTCTTATGATCAATTCATGGCTCGAAGTTGGTATCAAATCAATTGTCATGCTGAGCCCTATAAGAAAACGATCACCTTTCAATCAAATGAGCATCAGAGCAACCCCAGATCAGTCATGGAAGATCATGTAAGTTCTTAGGCAGCAGTAGGGACTATTCTGGAATTCCAGAAATTGATAGGCAGTGGCAAAATAGTCATTTTGCACCCATTTTTAGAATTTATTTTAATTCAATTAAACTATAATTATCTTCAATTTTAGGTAGTTTTTGGGTATTCGCCCATGTTTGGGCCCAATTCTATATAAACATGCAAAGCCATATTGTAAAAAACAAAGAGTTCATTCTTCATCGATTCAATAAACTTTTTAATTACTGCTTAAGCTCGTGGGTGTGTCTTGGAGAGAAAGAGGAGAGAGAAGAAAGGGTTGGTATCCCTCGATAAGGTAACTTTCTCTCTCTTTCCCCTTTCTCTCTCCTCTTCCTCCTCTTTTCTCTCTCATTCTCTTTTCTCGTCTCTATCTCTCTTTCTCTCTTCCGTCCTCTTTCTCTCTCCTTTATTTTCTCTCCACTTTTCTCATCTCTATCTCTCATTCTCTCTCCTCTTCCTCCTTGTTTCTCACTCATCCTCTTTTCTTATCCCTATCTCTCTTTCTCTCTCCTCTCCTTTTTCTCTCTTCTCTTTTCTCGTCTCTATCTCTCTTTCTCTCTCCTTGTTTATAGCACAAAATCGAGTGATCTAATGATGTAGATCTCTCAGGTCTTACACTTTCAACTGATACAAATAAATTAAAAAGCAATGGTAGAGAAAGTGGGAACAATAGAATTCAAATCTAAGATCAAATCTGCCCAGAAACGAGCAGATCTGCTCTCCGATCTGTGGCGAACGCAGCATGATCAGAAGCATTTCAACATAATTTTCAAATAGAATGAATCAAAACCAGATCAAAATAAAATAAATACAATAAAAGAAAAGAGGAAATGAAAGAGAAGAAAAAAACCAAACAGGGCCGGATGGCCCGGCCTTCCCGGGCCTTCGAGGGCTCGCCCGTATCAAAACCGGTTCCTTTTTCCCTTGTGGTCAAGATGTTGATCAACAATTCTTTGATAGTAGTGGGGTGGTTGTGCCGCAGAAATGGTTTAGATCTAGGGTTGTTGTGCCCTTGATCTAGGTTTACTCAAGCTTAAGATGAGGGTTCGGGTTTTGTTAAGGAAGGTCTCTCTACACTCCTAGGGTTTCTCTTCCAGCCTAAAGTTTCTAAAAGTCTCGTCCCTTCTTCAACCCTCTCATTTTTCATCCTTTTATGGTCACCCAAAGTGAGTTCATCTAAACAACGGATTTGTTGGGGCAGAGTTATATCGTAACCAACAAATCCCTTGGTCAAACCAATCTTTAATTTTTTAAAATTTGGATTTGACCTACACGGATAGCATCACGTGGCCAAACCACCCAAAAGATGACCATAAAAACATGAAAAATGATAAAAAAAGGTTTAGGGAAAAACGTGTTTGGGCGACACGAGTCATGTCGCCTGGGCAGCACACCCCACGTCGCTCAAGGTTGTGGGTGGCACGAGTCATGTACCCTAGGCAGCATGCCCTGTGTCGTACAAATAAAAATAGCTACAAATTGAATTTTTTTTTTCAGGTGTGTTCCTTAGCCTCTTGTGAAGCTATCAGAAAACATTGGGGTCAAAACGGATTTTTTTATTAGTTTTAATGATGTTTTTAGTAAAATAGAGCATTTGCATAATGACGTGGGCAACACGTCTTGTGTCACCTTGGCGGCACGCCCCTGTTGCCCAAACCAAACATGTCCAAATTTATGTTTCTCAATTTGGGTGTCTTTCTCAGCCTCTTGTGAATCTCTTATAGAAACTTTGGGTCAAAACGGATTTTTTTACTATTTTTTATGATTTGTTTCGTAAAAGAGCATGTTTACTGGACTCCGGGTCAAAACAGGCATCTGCTGGGTTCTGGGCTGGCATAATGGTTTCGGCTCATAGGGTAAGTTGTGTGACCTATGGATTTTGGGTTTACAAAGCCAATTGGATCCTAAGGGTCTAAGAAACCACATAACTTATCAGATTTAAAGTGGGTGTCTACAGTTGCGCCTCTTTGGCACTCCCTGTCCTTCGAGGGACAAGAGAGTGGCAAAGAAATAGACACGTTGTCATTCCCTGTCCTTTGAGGGGCTGGTGAACGCACACTCCCTATCCTTTGAGGGATAGGTGAGTAGCAACTGTAGACTCTCTGACGCTCCATGTCCTTCTAAGGGGCAGGAGAATGTCAAAGATGAACGTCATCCCGACATCATGTGGGCAGATGGCACACCAACTATCCCTCCAAGCCTAGGGCATTTTCATCCTAGGGTTTTCGGCGTGAGGTGTCGATGATGCAAGCTTGAAACGTGAGGTGGATTTTACAGCCATGCCACTTGACCTTACGGTTTTCTCAATTTGAAAATTTTAACCTTGGCAATTTCTTTGATTTCCTTAGGGGTTTTCTAAGGCTGTCTATGGGAAAGTTTTCTCTAGGACGAGACATGTCTGATCAATTCTGAATAGAGAGGCGAGTCAGCAACGCGGTAATCGTGGCAACGCAGTGATCATCATATAGGGTGTCCAAACTCCTTCGTTTTAGAAAATGTTTTAGAAATTTTGAAAGTAGGGGGCGATTTGAAATAGAACCCAGAGCAGGAACAGGTTACGATTTTAACAAAGAAATTAAATTTTTTGAAAACATAAGACTTATAATGAAAATTTTGAAAAGAGAAAGATATTTTAAAAACAAAGTTGTTTAGCAGTTTTAACTCCTGCAACCATAGAGCCCGCTAAGCAGTTTAGTGTCATGTAGTGATGGACCATACACCAGACCTTTTACTTCATATAGGGATCGACAGTACCGGTCTCGGCTCTTTTACGTCGCACGAGTTTGAAGTTGAACTGGATAACCTGACTTTGTTTGTCATATGGGCCTAGACATTACCTATATGGACTCTTTTACGTCGCACGAGTTTGACATATTAGCTCGGTTTTTTAATGTCGCACGAGTTTGACGAGCTATCTCATTTTTTTAACGTCGCACGAGTTTGATGTGTTAGCTTGGCTTTTTAACGTCGCATGAGTTTGACGAGTTGGCTCGGTTTTTTAACGTCGCAAGATTTTGATGTGTTAGCTCGGCTTTTTAACATCGCACGAGTTTGTCGTGTTAGCTCGGTTTTTAACATTGCATGAGTTTGAGATGTTAGCTCGGGTTTTTAATGTCGCACGAGTTTGACGTGTTAGCTCAACTTTTTAACATCGCACGAGTTTTACGTGTTAGCTCGAATTTGTAACGTCGCACAAGTTTGATGTGTTAGCTCAGGTTTTTAACGTCGCACGAGTTTGACGATCTGAATCCTGATTGGCAATTTAGGCCCATGCCACCGTGGAGCAAAAGATTTGGAAATTTTAAAGTTTTTTTTTTTTTTTTTTTAAATTGGTTAGCAGTTTAGGCTCATACCACTGAGGAGCATAAAAATCTTTTTTCTTTTTATTTTTTTACTATTTTTCTGAAAATTTTGCAAAATTGGTCAGGCGTTTAAGCTCATGCCACCGAGGAGCAAATTATTCTTTTTATTTTTATTTTTTTATCATTATTTTTTTGAAATTTTTTTTTTTTGGAGAATTGGTTGAGAAAAGGGACTTTTCAACTTTGCCCCTATTATGGGGAGTTGGAAACTTTCTTTTTTTTCTTTATTGCCCCTGTTGGGGGGTTCTTGTTCAACTTGTATATGTGCAACTGATTAGTCAAAGTAGAGTAGAACACTTTCTTTGCACATACTTTCAAATTGAATATTTACAAACTCAGCCCCCTAGTTGTAGGGTTTTTGTCTTGAATTTCTGACTATTTGGTTGTTGTACACACACACAGGGATGAGCTTGTCGCATTTTTCCTCAGGGGATCTAGTCGAGAGAAAAACGCTTCCAGACTAGCCAATTTCATCATTAGTGAGGTTCACCCATCTCCTATATGTGGTCGTTGGTAGTTATACTCATGCAACCATGGAGTGCCTGGCTAGTTTCAAGCCTTCATAACAGGCATAGGAAGTTGGCTTTGAGAACGCGGCCAAATCGACTAACAGTTTAACCTCTTGTAGTGATGGAGGAAGTCCTTTCTAAAATTTGTTTTTGAAAATGAATGATTTTAACAATCAAATTGAAACAACACTTTAAAAAGGGACGGGCCTTACAGTTTTGCTACCTATGGCACCTTTGGCGATGATTTTCTTTGTTATATTTTACCCCAAGATGATGACAGGGTTTCCTTGTGGGATCGTGAGAACTCAAAGGTCTTGAAGTTATCTTTTCACTTTTGGAGCTTTCATCCTATGCTTCACGGATTCATGAAGAGTTCTCTAAATTCATGTCGGGCTTCCATCTTGGAGGGGTTTCGGCGTTTTTCAGGGTTCATCGAAATCACTTCGATTTTCGATTCATGTCACTCTCCTACATCTTTTTGAGTTGGTTATGTTGGGAACCTGCAAGTTTTAGGAGGAGTCTTCATCCTCAGGGTCTGCTTATGCAGTATTATTGGAACCTGCAAGTACTTGTTTGTACTTGAGTGCTTTGTATTGAAAGCTCCTTCTTGGAGATCTTTTTAATCCTTTTACTCGTGGTGACTTTTCAGGTTTTCACCACGTCCATTTTTTTGTTTTTTTAATTTTCTTTTTTTAATTTTTCTTATTTTTCTTTGTGATGCCTTTTCAGGTTTTCATTACGGCTAGTATTTTATGAGATACATTGCATTAATGGGGTCTTTGAGTTTGTACCCCTCCTGATTTTTTACCTTATAAGAATTTCATGTATGCACTCTGGTAACCACGAATGGCCCCTTTCAATTAGGTTTGAACTTGCCTAAATGGTGTGGATTAACAAGAGTGTGGAAGATTTTCTTGAGTACCATGTCTCCTTCTCTGAATTGTCAAGGAAAACTTTTCTTTGGTATGCCCTCTCGGTTCTATGTTGGTAAGCAATGATATTCTGTGTTGCTTGTAGTCGTTTTCATCCAAATAAGTGAGGGCAGCAATTCGTGCTTCGACCTTTTGTTCCTCATCTGAATTTTTATGAATGAGGATTCAGAGAGATGGTATCTCAACTTCGATAGGTAGCACTGCTTCCATACCATACACCAATGAGTATGGGGTCATGTCAGTAGGAGTCTTCTCAGCTGTCCGGTCGGTCCATAGAGCGTCATTTAGCTTTTCATGTCAATCTTTCTTGCCTTCTATTATTTTGTCTATGATTCTGGGAAGTCTTTTATTTGTAGCTTCTGCTTGTCCATTTCCTTGAGGGTAGTAAGGTGTGGAGAATTTCTGTGTTATCCCAAACTTTTTACACACCTTAGTGACCTTTTCATTTTTGAGATTGGATCCATTGTCGGTGATGATTGACTTAGGAACACTGAATCTGAATACGATATTGTTCTTTATGAAATGGGAAACATGTTGGCCTTCAATTTTAACAAATTATGCGGCCTCTACCCAATTGTTGAAGTATTATGTAGCTTGGAGGTCGTTGGAGGCTTTTGGTGGCTTCATTCTGATGATATCAAGACCCCACCTGGTGAAGGGCCATACTGGCAGTGTTGAGTTGAGTGATACGGACGGTGCATGGATAAGGTCTCCATAGAGTTGACATTTGGGACACCTCTTAACAAACTTTCAGCAGTCTTCAGCCATTTTGGTCCAGTAATAGCCTTGGCACCTGATTTTCTGAGCTAGGGTGGCTGCCCCAGAATGATCTCCTTCATTGTGCAACTGTGTCAGTACTTGATCAATTTCTAATTGATCTAGGCATCGTAAAATGATGCCATCGAAGGATTTCTTGAACATGAGGTCACCTCTTTCCAAGAATCCCATTGAAAACCTTCAAAGGTCTTCTTTATCTTTTTTGGTGGCTCTGAGGGGGTATAACCCATCTTTTAGCAGAGATAGAACATCGTGGAACCATGGTTTTACCTTAACTAGCGCATTTGAAGCCACGGGAGACTCTTCCCCATCATTCTCATTTTCTTGTTCTATTTATTTTTCAATCCTCGGTGGGGAAGGGCCATGTTTGTTTATGATGTAGAATGACAGCATGGTGATTTTTGGAGGAATATCAACCATTGAAGCAAGGGTTGCAAGGGTATCAACGAACCGATTATTTTCCCTAGTTACATGCTGAAAGGTGATTTCTTAAAATATGGAATCATCTTTTTCACCTTTTCTTGTTAGGGTTTGAGATTTTCTTCTTTTACCCTCCAAATCCCTTGAACTTGATTTATGATGAGCAAGGAGTCACCAATCACTCGTATTTGCTGGATTTTCATTTCCCATGACATTCTCAAGCCCAGCTATTAAGGCTTCATATTCAGCAATGTTATTGGTAAATGAGAAATTCAATCTGAAGGCTGTTGGCAATAAAATTTTCTCGGGTGAGCATAATATGACTCTTATACCTGACTCGTAATTGTTCTTTTCCACTATCAAAGTATAGCTCCAAATCGAGTGCTCAATTGTGAAGAGGTTCTCATCAGGGAGATCGGTGTTAATGGGAATATTGTCTGACAGTGCATGTTCAGCTAAGTGGTCAACAATGGCTTGTCCTTTGACCAATTTTTGAGTGACATACTCGATCTCGAACTCGGTCAATAACATTCTGCACTTCGCCAAGTGTCCATTGAGGACTGGCCTCTCTAATAAGTACTTGAGTGGGTCAATTTTTTATATGAGCTTGACTGAATGAGGTAAGACATAATGTCTTAGTTTCTACATGGCCCATACAAGTGTTAAGCAGTTTCTCCATATCTGTGTATCTTGTCTCATAGTCGATCATGGTTTTGTTGATAGAGTAATTTGTTTGTTATTTTCCATGGTCGTTATATTGTCCTAACATTGCCATGGTCTTGTCTTTCACTGGCATATATAGGAACATGGGTTTACCTGGACTAGGAGGACTAAGGATGGGAGGTTTTGTGAGGTACTCCTTGATTTGATCGAATTCTTCTTAACATTCATTGTCCCATATGAATGGGGTGTCCTTCTTAAGGAGTCTATTGAATGGTGCACACTTATCCACCAGTTGTGAAATGAAATGCTTTATGGCTTGTATGCGACCTTGAAGCCCATGAATTCTCTGATGTTCCGAGGATGAGGCATTTCAGTGATAGTTCGTATTTTAGACGGGTCGACCTTGATGCCTCTTTGGCTCACTATAAAGCCTAGTAATTTGCCTGATTCAACTCCAAAGGCACATTTGGATTGAGTTTGAGTTGATGTTTTCGGAGTCTTTCGAAAATGGTTTTCAGGTTGGTAAGATGATCAGACCTAGTCTTCGACTTGACCAGAATATCGTCAACATAGTCCTCCATAATGATATGAATTAGATCGTGGAAGATGTTAGTTATTGCCCCTTGATAAGTTGCTCCTACGTTTTTGAGATCGAAGGGCATGACTTTAAAACAGTAGGTTCCCCATTGCGTTATGAATGACGCCTTGGTTTGGTCTTCTTCTGCCATGAGGATTTGGTTGTAACCCGAGAAGCCATCCATGAATGACAACATCTCGTGCCCCGCCGTGTTGTTGACCAAGGCATCTATGTTTGGTAACTGAAAATTATCTTTGGGACCTGCCTTTTTGAGGTCTCTGTAATCGACACACACTCGGATCCTCCCGTCTTTCTTATGTACGACCATTATGTTGGCCAACCATTCTAAATAGTCGACTGAGGTGATGAACCTCGCCTTGAGCAACTTGTCAATCTCTTCCTTAATTTTGAGCTCAAGGTGAGTCTTTTGATGTCAGAGCTTCTGCCTTACAAGCCTTGCCCCTTCGTTAAATATTAGGTGATGTTGCACCAATGTGGGATCAAACCATGTCATTTCATCGTATGACCAGGCGAAGACATCGCGATATTCGTTGAGAAAGGAAATCACATTTTGCCGCTCCTCAGAAGATAAAGAGGTTCTAATCTTGGTTAACCTTGGGTCCTTCTCAGTTCTCAAGTTTACGTTAATCGTCCCCTTGATGATAGCCGTTGGGTCACCCTTGATCCTCTTCTTGAATTGATCAACATGGGAAGCAAGTTCCTCGGGTTGAGAGTTTTCTTCAGACTCTTGACTCTCTTGATTTTCATCTTGGTCGTCCAATTCATCATCTTGGGTATTATGCACCGCTATTGGGCTATCTTGACTGAGCACCATTTTTGAAAATTCTTTTTCATTATTATCAGCTTTATCATGTTTTGAATTTTCCATGGCTTTTGAAATGTTGCAAGAGGTGTCCCATATGGGACTCGCTAGAGAAATGTTGGGGACTAGACGCACAGGGTAGTTAGATGGCTACCCTACGCCTATCCTTTTTTTGGCACCGAGACTTGAAGGTGTCGCTGGTATGCTTCCAGTGATTCTCGAGATAAAGGAATGATCGACCAATTTCGCCCCTGTGTTGATGTTGGTGGATGAGCACCCTTGGCCGTGTTAGAGAGAACTGTGCACACCTCCTCCAGATTCAGGTAAGCAAATAGGTCTTCAATTCCTAGTCCTTGTGTGTGCTGAGATGTGGAAGAGAGACCATCCCCTATTGGGGATTCAAGGATCACTTTCGACCATTTTGGGGACGGGCATCGAGAGGATCAAGGATTTGAATGCCCCCTGATATGAAGCACGGAGGGCTTGAAGGCTTTAAATGGCTTTGAAATAGGGTGACAGTACACCCGAGCCCTCTTCGATCCCTTTTTCTAGCTTTTGCTTTAGGTGATGCATAAATCTCTTCCTTTACACCTTGCTCTTGACTTCCCAAACCATAGTCAGGTTGGAAGCCTTGGGAGATGAGCATGTGCCAGGATTCGAGGGACCCAAAGCTGTATCGATGTTGGCAAAGGATGATCTACTCCATCGATGCGAAAGTTTGCAAAATTTGAGGAACAGGGTCGCCGGCCTCTTAGCATAAGGTGTCACAATCAGCTTGCTCGAAGGAAGCGAGTGGGATTTGTCCAAGCACGACCCCTATAGCTAGCTTCCCGTTATGTATGCTAGAATTGGAATAGGAACGGGGTTCAACACATACCTTCGCGACGCCATTTTTAATCAGAAACGTGAGGCATTGATGGAGTGTTGAGGCGACCACGAGGTTCTCATGTAGCCATGGTCTGCTTAGCAGCATGTTGAATGAAGGTTTTATGTCTAAGACATAAAACTTTATCACCTGGAAAGTAGGACCGATCTTGAGTGTGAGAGGTAATATGCCTTCAACTTACCTCTTGGTCCCGTCGTATGCAGCGATAGTTAGTTGGCACGGCTCAAAGTCATCCGAGCTTTTACCTATCTGCTTCACCGTTTTCATTGGGCATATGTTTAAGGATGCCCCATTATCAACATGCACTCTCCGTATTTCATATCCTTGCATGAAAACAATGATATGAAGAGGATGGACGTGAAAGCGATTGACATTAGCCGGGATGTCATCGTCCATGAATATGATTGGCATTAGTGCCATTAGTTGGTTGATCATACCGCACAACTCATGCAGATGTGTGTTGCTTGGGATGTGTGTCTTAGAGAGAACCTTTTCAATTTGTGCTCTATGTGCTGGATACTTCGCAAGTAGCTCCAAGATGGAGATTTGAGCCTGGATCTTCCCGAGATGAATCGGTAGATCATTGGTGGTTGCGGATCCTTGAGTTCTTTTATTAGGTTCATGATCTGCAACCCCTGCTGGTGGTTTGGCTGTTGAAGTGGCTCCCATTCTTTCATCAAAAGTGTCCGCCGTCAATTCGATGGGTTTGAACATTCGACCTCTTCGGGTTAAGGAATCAACTTCGCCAACCTGGAGCTCGATAGGGTCAGCCCTATCGAGAGTAATGGGAGACCTCGGGGTGTTGGCCCCTTGTTTGGAAGATGATCCCTTTTCATCAGCTTTGACCATGTCAATCTCGAGAGCATCATCTTCGTCATACTGGTCCCACTTAAGAGGATCATCAAAGTTCGGGGATGAAGAATTTCCTCTAAGAAGACTCAAAAGATCTTCTTCAACTTCTTGGAGATGATGATCACAAGCGAATATGAATTGGCTAGGATAATCTTCTTCGTCTCCGTTTTCAATCATGTGAATGATAACATCCTCCTTTGAGTTACTCGGACCTCCCATTTCTTCAGTTGTTGTCGCCAATTTTTGGGGGGAGGGTTTGTGAAGATACCCATATTTTGATTAGGTTCTTCAACAGGTTGATTTCTAGGTTCGACAGTGATGTCGCCTCTATTAATCAACCCTTGAATCATCCGCTTCAAGTATAAACAGTTTTGGGTATCATGGGCATGGTTTCTATGCCACTTGCACCATCTGTTCTTATCCTTAATCTCAACTGGTGGTTCAGATGGTGGCAGAAGTTGAACCATGTTTTTCTTCATGAGTAACTCCAGCACTTTTTGTAACGGGGTCTTTGAGAGGACTGAAGTTGTCCTCTCACCTTCGATTGTTATTTTGAGCGTTAGCTCTAGGCTGACCCCTTCGATTTTGATTCCTATTATTGTGCTGGGTAGCTGAACTCTGAGCCAGTCCGTTAAAGACAATTTTGTTAACCTGACAGGAAGCTTTCCCCTTGTCGTTGCTCTTATTTTTATTATGGGGAGTTGTGATGGGTTTGTTATCAGGCCTAGTACTGAGGGGTGTCCCTCTCACCCTTCATGTCGCGCCACCCACTCGATCATGGAGTTGGAAGAGTGGGGGATAAGTCCCTTGCTAAAGAAGGTCCTGTATCTAGGAGCTACATTTTTTAATGCCATGGAGTTTTTAGCTGAGTCCGTAAGTGGACATTCGAGGACCCGCATAGCCGCCTCGCGAAATTGATCGATAAAATCCTAGAAGGATTCTCTTGTTTGTTTGGTTGCACTGAGCTCGCTCAGGGAAAGAGATCTTGGTGTCGACCCATGGTAATGAGAGACGAACTGGTTGAGCATTTCGTCTGGAGTTATGTGTGGTTGAGTGGTCATTATTCTCCGATGCCAGTTTAAAGCCTCACCGATCAAAGTTTGTGAAAACAGGGCCTTCAACTAGTTAAGCCTATCTCGCAAGGCTCGGACGGAGAGGTGGTACGTGTTGATGTGAATATCTGGGTCATTCTTCCCATTGAATTTGTTTTTAAACTCTGGGATACAAATTTAGGGGGAAGGTCTCCTATGCCTCCAAGGGTCTCATGAACATAGGCCTTTAGGGGTAGGATTTCATGCATACCTGTCCTTACGAGCATATCTTGAATCGCTTTTAGAGTGCCTTCTTATTGAGTATTTGGCATGAGAGTAGGCCCACCGGCCGGTGGGTTCCCAAGTGTTGAGCCTATGATGGATGAGCTGCGGTTACTAAGGTGGTTTGGCACATTTGTCCTTGAGGAGCATAGTGACCCATAGGCATCGCCACCGCTTACGAAAACTGCACAGTTGGTGGACCGGATACACAGGAGGGACCGAGTGAAGAATTGGCTGACTCGGTTGTGCTTTTAGTTGACCTTTGCTATTAGGTTGGTTTTGGACCGACCAATGAACTAGGACATGAACTGTGTAACCTAAGTCAATTAGACTTTTGAGGGCAGCCTGAATGCTTATCTCGCCTAAGGGTTGGTTTAGATTGACGCCTTGGCTGCATACAGTGTTCAAGACATCGTGGGCTGTACTACGGTAGCTCGAGGTTTGATTGGATCTCCTAGACTTAGGTGGGTCTTGGTTCTAAGACTGTTGCATCTCAGGGTTATTTTGGTTCGAGTTGTGGGAATTGGCGTTAGATGCTGCATGAAATTCTTCCTTCGTACGACTCCTGCTTTTGTTGCCTAAGGTCAGACGACTCCTACTGTGGCTACATAAGGTTCCCTGTAGGACAATGCCCGATTGGACCCCCTGACTGTTCAATGTTTTTCGAGCGGAGCCAACGTTTCGGACCATACAGAGCTTAGGGTTAGGAGCGGATCCTTGGGACTCTTCCTCTAGTTGGAGACATGGATGATGGATAATGGATTGGCCCGAGTTCTGGCCGTAATCCCAAGGGATTATGGTATACTGGTCCCTAGGTTTGGGAAGGTTCGGTTCAGAGTTAGCCGCGGAGCGGCCATCATAATCGCCTTGGGTAACCGAAATGGTAGCTCTCTTTGGCTGGGTTCTAGAGTCTAGGCTTAGGTAAGATCTAAACACGATGACCTAGCGTAGACTCAGCCTGACCCTAGGGCAAAACCTTAGCTAAGACCAAGGCTAAGACTAGCTCGGAATCTGGGCTTGCTAAACTCAAGGGGTTTTGTTTCAGACCCTAAACTAAGATAAGCTTAGACTAACACTAGAGGAAATTCTATGCTTAGACCTTTGCTAGAACCTAGACTAAGATCTAGACTAGATGGTGCACGAGACTCAGCTCCGACCAATGGTGGTTTAAGGTTGGGACCAGGGTGTGAGCCTAGTTCGGACCTGGACTGAGCTAGGTGCAAACCTGGGCCTGGACCTAGAGAGTTTTGAAACTCAGAACGGATGTGGACTCGGACTGGATCAAGATTGATCTAGAGACGAGCCTTCGGCTCAGACCAGAGGGGACCTAGGCTCAGACCTGGGTGTGAACCTGGTTCAGACCTAGGGTAGGGTGGGTACAAGCCTGGACTTGGACCTAGAGTTTTAATGATCAGACCAGGAGTGGACCTGGCCTGGATTAAAGATGAGCTAGAGACGAGCCTTTGGCTCGGACCAAGATGTGACCTAGGTTCGGACTTGGGTGTAAACCTGGTTCGAACCTTGGGTAGACTGGGTAAAAGCCTAAACTTTGACCCAGAGTTCAACTTGGTGGGCTGAGATCTAAGATTAACCACTCATAAATAAGCAATCAAGCACACAAAAACATTTGACCTAGTAAAGCACTATAGGTAGGCTTAGCTTGAGAGTGGGTTCCTAACTACTGAAGTGCGACTAGGCTATTATCGGTCCCCGCATAGGTCCTGGCTTCCTGTTATAGGATTTTACCAGGTCCTAATATACGTAGAGTTGCTTTGAGGCAAAGGATTACAGACGAGTGCTCACAGTTAAAGTTACGCGAATCCCAACCGCCTCGACTCTCAAAGCTGGGTTCCATCACACCGTTAACATGGATTTTGGGGGTTTTCGAAAAATTTGTTTTCTGGTTTTTCGGGATTTCCTGTCGGTGTGTGCTAGATCGTGTAAAGAATCACGTAAATGAAAAATAAAGTCAAGCACTAAATGCACGCAAAACAAGCAATGCAGTAAGTGAGCGCGTGGCATTGATCGTGCCTAGCGATGCAGCTTTGAGGCGAAACTCGCTCGAAGCATAATAAAGATGGAGAGGTAAGCATCCCCTACGAAGGTAAAGTAATAGAAAATGAGACCAGGCACAGGTCTAGAGTGACTCGAACGGGACACTGTTCTCTTACAGACACTTGCTCGAGACTCTTGGCCTCTTAAAACCAGACCACTTGCTCAAGCCTAGGATGACCCATAGGTCCGCTGTGATCCTTCTTCAAGGGGCACACATGCGTCTCTGCCATAGATAGCCCCTCACCCTCGACTCAGGCATTCTCATGAGTCAACCCTGCTCATGCCTGCACCTCCCCCGAGACCTCCCCAAGAGTATCATCCTCAACCAGCCCCGTCATTTCGGTGGTTTCTTTGGTGGCCACAAGAGAGCTCGGGGTAAAGACTTGATGGAAGATCGAGTCCTTCATCCTCCCTAGCCCTAGATGACTCTAGTCCTTGGCCCTCATCCTTTGCCACACCTGATGGAGACAACTCTCTCATGTGCAAGAAGAGCCAACTAGCCGCAGTCCCGATCACAGTTTTGACATGAGGTCCATCAAAACCTCATAGCTAAACGCAATAGGGGTCTATGAATTCTGACCAAGAAAGTGACAAAGGCAGTCGAGGCAATCACCTCTGATGAACCTCTTCGCCTGAATCCCTCCTATCCTCTTCAGATGACGAAGCCCAAAGAAGAAGTCCAAGAGCCTCGCACTGTGGTTAGCGTCGTACAATACGACCAAGCCACTCAGTAGCCACAGTCCTAAGAACGTCGAGGGTCTTTCCTCAGGCCATCGGCATACAAGAGTTGAGTCTAGTCGGGGCATGATGACCCCATGCTGACCGATCTACAACACGCGACCCGTTAAGTTCGCAAGCCCTCAATTACAACAAAGGCTGACCGCCCTGGAGAAACCGTCAGCATAATGATCATAAATGAACTTGACTCGTAGGAAGACCGTATGAACAAATTCGAAGATATGGTGCGCGCGATGATGGAGAAGATTGATTGTATAAATGCTGCATGACAATCAGCTAACCATGAGGTCAATTCCCACCTTTCAAATGGTGCACCTCCACGACAGCCCCTTCCCTCTACCTCATAGGACAATTCTATCCCCCACCCCGTCTCAAAGGCAAACATCGATGCTATGGTTACCCATAGCTTCAAGAACAGACAAATCTCGGGGATACAAGGTGAAACTCTTATCAAAGGTCGTACCCTTCATACATTGACTAGGTGATGTTTCCCTCAGATTACAGGAAAGGGAAGTTTCCCCTATTCAAGGGACCACGTCATTGAATCAGCATATCGCCCATTTTCAGGCAGCATGTCGAGAAACAACGACTGATGGGAGACTCCTTGTCCGTCAGTTTGTTGAAACCCTTGACGACCCAGCTTTTCATTGGTATGCTCGACCCCCCAAACTCGTTTCATACTTGGGAGGAAATGGAGAAACTCTTTCAGCAGCGCTTTTATGAGGTCGAGAGAGAGGTTCAAATCATTGAACTTCTCACCCTGACCCAAGACCCCGATCAGCTTGTGGACCAATTCATATCAAGATGGAGAATATTAGCTGCTCGCCATCCCAATCCCATGCCAGAGAAGAACGCAATTCAAACTTGTGTGCGGAACATGCGACCCAAAATTTCTCTACATGTCGAGGCCTCCAATCCGACTTCCATGTTAGAGTTGATCTCTAAATCGGTCGGCATAGAAAGCCTATCACGCCACCACGGCGGGTCAAGACAACAGCCTGCAAGCTCAGGGAACAACAGGGGCAATGGTACTTCTCGGATTAACACCCAGGGCAGCCAACAAAAAGGAGTAATCAGTGTAGCCGTCACGATCAGTGATCCAAAGAAGGTTCCCTCCCAAACTTTGGACCTCTCCAAAGGGGTGAGTGGAGCAAAGTTAATGCCTCAGAAAGGCAAGCAACAACAGTCGTACAACTGAGTGCCCCCACATATGAATCTCAATTGGGATGACTATTGGGTCAGGCATAGGAACAAGGTTTACCCCTTTGAGAAGGAATGAGTCCCTGCGTTATTTCAATTATTGCTGGAACAGAACATGATCAAGCTTCCAGAGACCAAGATCCCTGATCAAGTTCGACTTGATACTCAGGCAAATTACTGCGCTTAACTGCTTCACATTAAAGGATATCATTGAGGCCCTGATTCAGAAGGGTGAGATAAAGCTCGAGGACCTAAAGAAGGCATTCGGGGCAGTAGAAGCCTCCCATGCAATAACTGTCTAAGAAGAAGATGAAGCCCCTGGTATCCTTCACGCCTTTTATGTTATAATGCTTCAAGTAGGCCTAATCACACCAAACTGGCAAGACAACCTCGATGTCTTTCCCGGGGAACTGAAGACCATTGGTGCCCATACCACCAGATATGGGGCCACTACCTATGGGAATGCACCAGTTTCCGTAATATACTCGCAAAGAAAATAAGGGAATGCCAAGAGTCTTACGACATCCCAATAAATGCTCCCCAAGTCACTGCTCCATTGGTGTAAGAAGACCTCCCAACACAAGACTCGCATAATAATGATTCAAAGCCTGCTGAAACCTCAGCTTCCCAACCATGAATAGTCCATCATGGGCTAAGTAGACTCAAGTCTTTAAGGAGAGAAGCAGTTCGCTAAGCTATTGCAGTTCACAAGCCTAGCCTGACGAATCAAGCACCACCTCAGAAAACCAGAAGAAGGCAGGCATCAAGGGCTACTCGTCGGAGAATAAGACAGCTCAACCGCCAGTCGAGTAGGAATTTCTCAGGCCTCTTCCCCCACTGCCAACTTTTATGGACTTTATTTCTGGCACGATCCCACTTCCTTCTTCATTCCATCAAGAGGACGTCCCCGAGTCATCTTCTCCTCGGAGCACGTCCAATGAGGGTGACAACATTAAAAGAACTCCCCAATGGTCTCAGCAAGGGAAAGACCTAAAAGACCCCCTTCACATGTCCAATTCTGGTGATCACGTAAAAAGCTACCCAAATCGGTCAAATGAGGGGAGCGACCTTAAAAGTCCCCCACTTTCTAACCTTTCTCCTCCTTCTTCTTTTGCTTCTCATCCTTCCTCTTCTATGTCTCCTACGAGTACAGCCTTGCAATGTCCCGACTTCGGGGCCCTTGATCAAGAATTCAAAGGGATCAACATAAGCAGGACACAACAGAAACGGTTGAAAAAGACCCTGGCCTAAGCAACTGGATTTTTATCAGTTGTTGATGCCTTAGCAACTAAAGTCAAAGCAGAGCCACCTTCTTTAAAGAAGCACAAAAGTCAAAGCCAAGGAAACCTCAGTGACCTTCTGAGCCTGACTTCGAGCAGAGATTGAGAGAATCAAGAGGGAAAAGCCTCTACTCTCAAGAAGCTTTCCACATGGTACAAGTCTATGAAGTGCCAGCCAGCCAGCAAGGGGAAAACACTGCAGTCACCTGTGTAAAGGTAGTGCAATTTGTATGAGGACTCTTCTCACCCCACAATCGCTAAATCTCAATTTCCCTTTAACTTCCAAGTCAAACTCTTGTAGCCTGATATGCAGTCCATGTTTGAGGAAGACCCTTATGTTTTTCAATTCGAGAACAGCACAGAAATTAGGACCCACCCTGGAGCTCTATTGGAGGTATGGATGTCAGGATCATTGGTCTCCGCACTTGAGGTTAATGAAAGGACCTAAGAAGACAATGAGGAAGAGTTGCAAGAGGCCCTAGAAGAATGGGAACAAGGTGGTGAAGCCACATCAGACAAAATCAAGGAAATAAATCTAAGGGATGAAGCCGACCCTAGGCCTACATTCATCTTGACAAATATGTCTACAGAAGAAAAAGAAAATTTCACTACTTTCTTACAAGAAAACTGAGATGTCTTTGCTTGGCATTTTCATGAGATGCCTGGTTTAGACCCTCAAGTCGTTGTTCACCATCTCGGCATTAATACGGCTGTCGAACCTGTCAAGCAGAAATCAAGAAGGTTTAGGCCTGACCTCGAAATGCAAATAGATGCCGAAGTAACCAAACTCATTTGGATTGGTTGATAGAGAATCAAAGTGAATTTTCCAATGAGTCCCGTCTCTTCTCGAGAAACAAAAACAAGTGGGGTATTTCTTAAATAAGAAGGCTTCATTCGTGAGGTCAAGTACCCAAAATGGATAGCAAATGTTGTTCCAGTTAAGAAGAAGAATGCCCAAATCGGGGCCTGCATTGACTTCCGCGACCACAATACTGCTTGCCTTAAGGATGACTTCCCATTGCCATTCACCGAGATGCTCATCAACTCTACGACTCGTTGTCAAATCTTATCCTTCATGGATGGGTACTCTGGGTAGTATAATCAGATACGAATGGCGCCCAAAAACGAGGAAGCCACTGCGTTCTTAACTCCAAACGGGGTCTTATGCTACACAATGATGCCTTTTGGATTGAAGAATGCTGGTGCTACATATCAGAGGGCAATGACAACCATCTTCAGAGATATGATGCACAAAGAGGTGGAGTGTTACGTGGATGACTTGGTGGTTAAATCCGAAGAGAAAGATGGTCACATGAGAGACCTTGAAAACGTATTCGTGCGACTACTTCTTCATCAGCTTAAAATGAACCCACTGAAATGCGCTTTTGGAGTGCATTCGAGAAATTTCTTGGGGTTCATTGTTAGGCACCGAGGACTTGAAGTTGAGCCAGTCAAGATCAAGGCAATCCAAGAAATGCCATCACTAACCATATTGCGAGAGCTATGCACTCTTCAAGGGCAGCTAGCATACATCCAGAGGTTCATATCAAGCCTCTCAGGTCACTGTAAACCCTTTACGCACCTCTTAAAGAAGGATACTCCATTCATCTGGGATGAAGCATGTCAGGCAGCCCTTGATGACATCAAGCAATATTTACTCAACCCTCCAGCGTTCTCTACACCAGTGTTCGGAAATCTCATCCTATATGTGACTGCTCTGGATGAGTCACTCAAGGCAAAACAATGACGAGGGAAAAGAAACGACACTATATTATCACAACCGCAGGATGCAAGGGGTTGAGAAGAATTATCCCCCTATAGAGAAGATGTGCTTGGCCCTGATCTTCGCAGTACAAAAACTCGGGCTCTACTCGCTTGGTCATGAAGTGAAGCTTATGTCAAAAGTAGATCCTGTAAAGTTTCTCATGAAACGCCCATGCTTGTCGAGACGTCTTGCTAAGTGAGCGTTATTCCTGATGGAATTTGACATCACGTATGTCCCACAAAAGGCCATCAAGGGCCAAGCTTTGGCCGATATTCTCGCAGCACACCCTGTACCGACGAAATCTCCTTTATCGAGTGACCTCCTCGACGAAGAAGTATTATCTGTAGAACTTGCTTAGGCGTGGGAGAAGTATTTTGACGAAGCCTTCCAATCAGACCAAGGAGGCACTGGAATGGTATTCCTAACCCCGAAAGGAGGAGTATTGCAACTTTCTTTCTCTCTCGCCGAGGTTGGTTCCCATAACGAGGAAGAATGTCAAGCCCTTATAATTTGGTTAGAGATAGCCTTCAATTTAGACTTGGAGCAGATCAAGATCTATGGCGACTCTGAGTTGGTTATCCGACAGATCTATGACGTGAGAATAGACACTCTCAATATATGGCCCAGTTTGAGGATGTATTCTTAAGTCACATCCTCCGGAGGCTAAACTCGCAAACTGACGTGCTTGCAAAACTTGGGGCTACAATTCAACTATCCTCATCAAGACCCACACTTGTTTGGGTGGTAGAATGGAGACACATTGAATTAAGTACCAAGGCAGATGCGGATGACGAGAGAGTGTCCCCTTTATCCTTCGGAGCACTGTTATCAGCTAAAGAAGTAATTAAGAATGAAAAAGAAATCGCACGGAGTCAAGGAGCTAAGGTTCGAAACTAAGAACTAGAATTCTTCGACCTAATATGCATGGAAATTGAGCAGCTAGAAGATTGGAGAGAGCGCATTACTGGCTTCCTAAAACATGATAGGCTCCCGGAAGATCATGCCGAATGCAATAGTGTACGTTGAATGTCTACGAAGTATACCCTCCATGAAGGAGATGCTCTCTTTAGACAATCATTTGACGGAATTCTTCTCAGATGTGTGGACATGTAAGAGGCAAATAAGGTTTTAGAAGAAGTACACGCAGGCATTTGTGGACTACACTAGTCAGGTGCTAAGCTCTATGAATGGATATGTAGATTGGGGTATTGCTTATTCCTTAAACTATGCTAGAAAGTGACAGGTGTGCCAAATACATTCAAGTCTTGTTCACTAACCTCCAGAGCCATTACAACCTACAGTGGCATCATGGCCCTTTTCACAATGGGGCATGGACATTGTAGGACCCATTGACCCTCCTTCGACAATGGGTCATGTCTTTATTCTGGCTACGATAGATTATTCTCTAAGTGGGCTGAAGCGGTCCCCCTAAAGAAAGTTCCTGGGACAACAGTGGCCAACTTCGTTAGACATCACATCATATACCGGTTTGGATTGCTTGACCGAATTATATCTGACAATGGCCCTCAGTTAGGGAGTCATCACATTGATCGCTTAGTTAACCAGTTCGTTTTCGAATGGAGGTACTCGACTATGTATTGCCCTTGAGCCAACAGATTAGCTGAGGCCTTCAATAAGACTCTGTGCAATGTTTTACGAAAATATGTATCAAAGTCAAAGAGGAACTGACACAAGAAGCTTCCTGAAGCCTTGTGGGCCTATCACATTATCACAACAAGTGTTACTAATTCCACTCCTTATTCCCTGGTTTATGAGGATGAAGCAGTTCTACCTCTCGAAATTCAAATCCCTTCACTGCGAGTCATTATAAATCAAGGGCTCACCGAAGATGAGAAATTCAAACTCTGGTATCAAGAATTGGATGCACTCAATGAAAAGAGGCTAGAGGCTTAGCAGAACCTCGAACTCAACCAAGGGATAATGAAGAGGGCTATTGGCAAGCCAGTCAAGGTCCGCTCATTCGCCCGTGGGGATCTAGTTCTGGCCATCAAGAGGCCAATTGTTATGCATGGCCAACGTAAATGGAAGTTCAAACCCAAGTGGGAAGGTCCCTTTATAGTAAAAAAAGTCTCGCTAAATGGAGCCTACATTCTGGCACATCCTGATGAAGAGGAGGCAATGCCCCATATCAATGGGTAATATTTAAAGAAGTATTATTCGTGATGCATATTCAAGAAAGGAGACTCAATGGAAAGCAAGCAAGACAGTCCCAAAAATTTTTTAACTCTTTTTATTGTAGTAAGAAGCAGTTACAAGTTACAAGCCAAAAAGCCCATTATTAGGGAGATTACAAGTCTCTTCTATTTGAGACTAAGAGGACAGTTACAAACCAAAACCCCGTAATGTTGCTCTTGCATCTAAGGATAAGAGCACAGTTACAGGCTAAAGAAATGCTCTCTTCATGAAGAAGAAGCAAACCCACCAAAGAAACACCCTCATCATGAAGAAGAAGCAAAACCACTTAGAGAGTCAGCTTCAATTCATCTAACGAGCGTCACCAAAGAGGATGGTTACAGGCCAGAAGAAGAAGCCAACCATTTCTAAGTCAGCTTCAATTCATTTGATGAGTATATCAAACATGCAAAGCAAACTTCTCTGGTAAGGAACTGGCCTATGATGAAGAGCATACCCTGTTCATAGGGGATGCCCTTCCACAGAACAACATGGCCTTCACTATTGTGCTGGAGGACTTGGCTTCCAACAGGCATCATAAGCTGGGCTTTACCACTTGCCTACCCAAGGCAACGCTGTACGTGAACATCACCCCACATGACTCATCGTCGTGAGCAACAGTTACCATATGCGACTCATTGCCACACGTGAGCAACGCCGTGCGCATCATGACGCTGACCATCCACTAATAAGCACCGTTTGAGGCCAGTGCCAGTTGTGTCTTCCAAAAGCTAATGCCGACTATGCAACTAATTCCCAATGTCAGCTGTCTTTCTTGAGGATCATCACCAGCTGTGTTTCTAAAAAGGTCAGCATCGGTTGCATCTTTAAAGCTTATCGCCAATCATGTATCTTAAAGGTTAACGCCGGCTTCGTTCATGAGTCAACACCGACTATGTTTTAAGGTCTCTCAGCACTGTGATTGTTCACCTCCCGGTCGCTTTTTCTTTTCCCAGATGTCTCCTAGATTCCCGAGACCCCTCATTTTCAGGCTAAAGTCCCTTCGCCTCCCCGACCGTTGCACAATTTTAAAAGGCCACCGTCCACCTCTAACGACGATTTGTCTCCCCTGACCATTCGGATTCTCACCGAAGCTCTCCTCCACTATTGGAAATCCTCTACAAACATCTCCCCAATACACCGAGAAACCACTTACGCCAGTCCGAAAACCACGAAAATAAGTGGAAACCCCTGGATAACCAACTGTTGCCACAACCGCCTCTTTTTCCCTTCGCCAAAACTCACAAAACTATGGTTGGATTTCCCTGTTTCCCCGAAAAACTCCTTGTGCTAGCCGCAAAACTTCTGCAACTTCAATTGAGCCTGCCTCCTTGCTCGACTGGAACCTCCCCTGCTTACTGGAAACCTCACCCTCACCGTTAAACGTTTTTTTACCTTAAGATTTCTTTCTGTGAAATTAGTAAAAAAGGGGTTTAGCCCCTTTTTATAGCCAACGCTTCCCTCAAATTCCCTTTGCAAACTGAGAATCCCAATCATGTCCAAGAAAGCCAAACATCAATGGGCCGGATCGGGTCGAGTTTTGACCCAAGGCCTGAGCAAGTTTTATCGCCACCCATGAAATTCTTTGGGTTAGGGCCCCGAACACTAACCCACACTCAGCACTAGCTACGTTTTCGATAACCCCACTACCGGTTGTGTTTTTAGTAACTTAAGCATCGGCTGTGTTCTCAGCAAATCAGTGCTGGTTGTGCTAGATAACACAGGCTGTCCTCAGCACTGGTTGTTTTTTTAATAAACCCCAATGTCAGTTGTGTTTTTAATATCTTCAGTGCCGGTTGTGTTCTTAGCAAATCAGCGTCGACTATGCTCAAGAGATAGCACAAGCTGTCCTCAGCACTGGTTGTGTTTTTAATAAACCCCAGCGTCGGCAGTGTTTTCAATAACCCCAGCTTCGATTATGTTTTTAGTAACCTCAGTGTCGACTGTGTTTAAGAGCTAGCATAACCACCCTTAGCGCCACTTTTTTAAACCTCAACGTCGCTCGGGTATTTAAGCGACAGTGGTTGGTTGTCCTCAGCGCCGGCTGTGTTTTCAAAAGGCTCACCACCAGCTGAGTGTTCATGAAGCAGTGTTGATCGTTCTCAGTGCTGGCTGTGTTCAAAATAGTCGATTGCCGCATGCCTCATTCTAAAGTCATGTGTGTCCTACCATTGTTATCCCCAAGTAGAGTTGCACCCTGATTGTGATCTATTATCCCTAGCGGAGTGGTACCCAAGTCGTTCAACTCTGGCCATGACTTCTCATCCCTAGTAGGAGTCATACTCGTATTGCGCCCCATTATCCCCAGTGGGTCTTCCACAAACCTAAGATTCGAGTACCATGTTTCACCTATAAGGGACCCATGCTATGGTCCATGTTGCACGACCTTAACTGCACTGCTTTGGCCCAGGTGCACGACCCTAAACGGTATGGTCCAAACTATATGACCTTAAACTGTAGCAGAGGCCTAGTTGCATGACCTTAAACTGCATGGTCCTAGTGGTATGACTTTGAACTACATAACTACGGTCCAAGCTATATGACCTTAAACCATAGTGCACGTCCTAGCCACATGACGTTAAACTTCTTTGTACAGGTCTAGGAGGCATGACTTTAAACTCGGCCCCTTACACACGCACACACCTTTTTACATGCATTTTCACGCACGTCTTCCCTAACCGACCCATTCATGTGCGCGCATTATCTTCATTACCTACCAAGTGAATCCATTCATTTCATTTCATTATCATTCCCCAGTGAGTCTAATCCGTGCTCACATAGTAGCGAACTATCCCGCCACCCATACTCGTCATAAGCTAGTGGGTCACCATTTTTCACCCACCTTTCATACATCTTCCATCTCTCATAGGTAGCCTTGTGCCATGTCCCCAAAGTGAGCTAAAACCATTACCATAGTCCCTCCATGGCCTCAACAGGCTGCTATCCATCTCCATTTCGGTCTGAATGTATGACCTTAAACTGTAGTGCACATCCTGGCCGCATGACAATAAAAGGCTCTCGTAGGTCCCGGAGGCATGACCCTAAATATTCCTTCACAAAAAAGAAAATAAATAAATAATGGGCATGGTGTATACCTGAATAAGGTAACGCCATCAGTAAAAATAATAGACGGGCATGGTCACGAAACCATGAGTAAGAGAGTTCTATGAAAATGAAAACCCGGGCACGGTGAAATCCTGAAAGGGCATCGTGAGTAAAAATGGATAATAAGGGTGGACATGGCCGAAAGATCATGAGTAAAAGAGCCCCAAATAAAAGGAAGTTAGTGAAAACCATCTCTACTGTACCGCTTCCCAAGTTCAAGTGAAAATCTACGATGGACTCTTGGACTAATAAGTAGGTTGATGCAGTACTCGCCTCAACAGGCAGCTTCAGCCCACATTCAAAGAAAAAAATCCCTGATGCCACAACCTCAGGACTAAAAAATACAATCTTCAAGGAAAAGATTCTGGTAGCCTGAGTCTATTAACGAAAGCGACTCGAAGGATAGAAGACTCGCCAAGAGGGCAAGACAAGTCTCATGAGGAAGAACATTATTCCCACAAGGTCACAAACATATTCCAAAAAAACAAAAGAGTACCACGAAGGTAAGAAACTGACAAAGCCAGGGCGAACCTGTCAGAGACTTTAGTCTTCCTCGCCAGAATTCCCTCTAGCTGACAGGCCCAGACTTTTGGGGTAGGCTAACAAAAAGCCCCCGACTGGACCCAACAGATGGGGCACATAGAGGTATATTGACTGTCAAAAGCAAATCTGGTGTAGCAGCAAATAGCGCCAACCAAAAAAGAAACAAAAGACAAAATGGGAAAAATTCCCTTCACCATGGCACTCAATTGCCAGACGAGCCAGATTCTGATTAACGAGGTCCGTACAAAATCCTCAGCTTTAGAATCACAAACAGCCCACACGAGGGTGAGGACTTGGACAGGATCCCTCAAAAAAGTCTCTTCTTCCCGTTATGTTTCCACTGATGGATATGTACTTTGCATCAAAACGTCTGAGCATCCTAGTTGTAGCATTGCGTGAATCTCCTTGACGTTCATGTGGTCTTGGGGCAAGGAAGAAAAAATTAATAAAGCCGAAGGAAATTTTCTGAATGTTGTCCTTCTTGCTTCTCTCGAAGCACAACATTCGGTAGGCCAAGCTGTTTGAACACATTTTTCGGCACCTTGGTCCACGATGCGAAATAAATAGGAACCGGGTCAATAAAGCCTCAACATACAGTGGAAATTTTGATAGTCTCAAAATGGTACCAGGACTGGTCAAGATCTTCATACGCACTTCAAAAGGCCATCTGCTAAGGTTCATCACAATTAGACATATCTAAGGTAGTGAACACAAAGAAACAATTTAAGCAAAATCGACCTCTAGCACCCTGGAATGGACCCTGTAACTAGAATTGTATTTTTGGCATGTTAAACAGTTGTGGGACCACTGCGATTGGATCTGGCACGGTTGAAAACCCATATGAGTCAAGTTTTGGCTTAATCGGACACTCTAGGACAAAGTTATGGGTAAATTATTGAAAAAGGGTGGGCCACACACTATTCCCGTGTGGCCACCAGACACTAAAACACCATTAACGGCGGTTGTTTTTATAGTCGCGGGTAATGACTTTCGGGGCCTATCGAATTGTGCTAAAATTTTGTGAGCATGTTCGTCTCATCAAGATGAGCGTTTCGATAAGTGGTATGCCCCATGACGACGCCCAAGCAGGGAGAAAAACTAGAGAGAAGTTGCTGATCCATGAATAAAATTACAAAAAAATCAGCAGCAACTAGCCTCGTTCAAGCGGCTAAATCACGATGCTCGCATACCCGATCGACATGAAACCAATTGCATTATGTGCGTAAGGTTTGAGGCTATCTCTAGTCCAAACCCTACGTACAATGGACGATTGGATTTAACACATGGAGGCGTTGAAGGTGCTGTAAATTCTGACAGTTGGATTTCAAGATTCCGGTCAAAGATTTAAGACGAGAAAATCTTCACCTAGACACGAAATCGAGTTGCGTTTGTAGCAACATGATCGTGATGGCATGCTCAGTGTGATTTAACGAAGAAACAGAAGAAAAACATCAACGAATGAACGCACTATCGATCCGAAGTTTTCAAGATTCATCCAAAATTCAGTCTCAAGATCATGACTTAAAAACATGATTCATGGCTCAAAGTTGGTATCAAATCGATCGTCTTGCCGAGCCCTACAAGAAAACAATCATCTTTCGATCAAATGGGCATTAGAGCAATCCCGGATCAGTCATGGAAGATCACGCAAGTTCTCGGGCTGGAGCAAGGACTGTTATGAAATTCCACACATTGTTAGGTAGGGGCAAAATAGTCCTTTTGCACCCATTTTTAGAATTTCTTTTAATTCAATTAAATTTTATTCTTTTTAATTTTAGGTAGTTTTTTAGCATTCACCCATGTTTGGGCCCAATTCTATATAAACATGCAAATCCAAATTGTAAAAAACCAAGAGTTCATTCTTCATCGATTCAATAAAGTTTTCAATTCTCGCTTAAGCTTGTGAGTGCGTCTTGGAGTGAGAGAGAGAGGAGAGAGAAGAAAAGGGTCAGTACCCTTCGATAAGGTAACTTTCTCTCTCCTCTTCCTCTTCTTTTCTCTCTTATTATCTTTTCTTGTCTCTATCTCTCTTTCTGTCTCCTCTATTTTCTCTCTTCTCTTTTCTCGTCTCTATCTCTCTTTCTCTCTCCTCTATTTTCTCTCTTCTCTTTTCTCGTCTCTATCTCTCTTTCTCTCTCCTCTTCCTCCACTTTTCTCTCTCATCCTTTATTTTCATCTTTATCTCTCTTTCTCTCCCCTCCCCTCTTTTTTCTCACCTCTATCTCTCTCCTCTTTTCTCTTTTCCCATCTCTATCTCTTATTTTCTCTCTTTCCTCTCCCTTTCTCTTTCCTGCTTTCATCTTTATCTTTATCTCTTTCTCTTTCTTCCTCCTCTGGTCTATCACATCTCTCTTTCCCTGATCCTCTTTCTTCATTCACTCATGGTGGACCTATCGTCTAGTGTGATGCCTTTCTGATCTTGAGACATGAACGGTGAGCCAAGCCTTAGCCCGATAGGCGGAAGCCTAGCGCCGCTCGGGTTCTCTTTCTTCCTTCTCTTCTATCACACCCGGTGCTAGCCTAGCGTCTCCTGAGTTCCCTTTCTTTCTTCTCTTCTGTCACACCCGACGTAAGCCTAGCACTGCCTGGGTTCTCTTTCTTTCTTGTCTTCTATCATCGATGGTGCAAGCCTAGCGCCGCTTGGGTTCTCTTTCTTTCTTCTCTTCTGTCACAACAGGCACAAGCCTATCGGCGCTTAGGTGCTCTTTCTTTCTTCTCTTCTGTCACAGCCGGCACAAGCCTAGCGTTGCCTAGGTTTCTTTCTTTCTTCTCTTTTGTCACAAGCAACTCAAGCCTAGCACAGCTAAGGTTTTCTTTCTTTCTTTTCTTCTATCACAGCCGACGCAAGCCTAGCACCGACTGGGTTCTCTTTCTTTCTTCTCTCCCGTCACAGCCGACGCGAGCTTATTGCCGCTTGTGTTTCTCTCTCTTTCTTCCCTTCTTTCACAGCTAGTGGGGGCCATCGCTATCTGAGTTTTCCTTCTCCTCTTTCTTCTGAGAGTAGATGTAAGCCCATTGCCGCATGCATTCTTTCTCTCTCTTCTTTCTTTATTTCACAGCCGACGGAAGCCATCACCGTCTGAGTTTCTCCTCTCATTCCTGTCTGCGTCCTTCTCCTCCTTTCCTTCCCTTTTCTCTCCTCTTCTCCTCTCATAGTATTCTCTCTTACTCTGTTTCTTCTTCTTTTTTATCTTCTTCTCATCTTCTTCCTCTATTCTTCTTCCTCTCTTCTCCCTCCTTGTTCTTGTTCTTTCTTTCTCTTACTCTCTCGTTTGATAAAGAAGCGTTGAGACAAGCCATTGTGTATAGCTAGTCAGTATTGATACAATCGTCTAGTTGTAATTCCATTGAGCCGGTCAGAGCTACCAAGCCCATTTTACTCCCATGACAGGTCAATTACTTACTAGTCAGATCACTGGGTCGATCTCACCGCTCGATTAAATTTTTCTCACCCCAATCTTCATCCTCTCATTCTCTTCCTCCTTTTTAATGTGCACGCTTCAGTACATTCACCCAAAGGTAAGGTGGGGTCCTTGACCCACTTGTCTTATAACATTTGTCGTATCTGTGTGATTGCAGAAACAGGAGAATACAAGCCTAGGGACGTGATTTTGAACCAGTTTTACTACTGGGGGGCTTTCTTTGTGATCTAAGAGGGTGCCCATGCGAGCCAACCCGAGTAAGTTCCAAACCCACCTTAAATTCCTCTCTTATCGATTGGTCCACCTGTCCTTGCTCTTGAGCAAGGTTCCCGAGAAAGCGATCCCAAAGTCCCGAGTTCCCCTAATACTCTAGATGTGTGCCGCCCGATCATCCAAATTCGGAGGGCGAGATCGAGGCACCTAACTAATTATAGCTTCAAACTAAGAGCATTCTTTCAGCTCATGGCCCCATACTTGATGATATGGGCGCAAGAGGTTTTCCCTACCCTGGGCAAGGAGTTTAGGCTACCTGGCAGGCTACGTAGTGACGAGACCCTGTTAGAGCATTGTCTCGAAGAGGGCCTGTAGAGGGTCTAGCTCAGTTCTTCTTAGGGCTTGCGTCGGGAGTTCTTTTGGCACTGGTCGAATAGGGACTTGAGAGTGTCCATCTGGGTTACCATGAGCTTCTTGGCATTGCTGCATCTTCTTTACCAAGAGTTCGTGGAAGCCAGTGCATTTGCTCACATCATGGCCTCGTATCAGGTAATACGAGCACTAGAGGTTCTCAGTTCCTAGAGGCATGAACTTGGGTTACCTTGTTGGCTTTGACGCGATATGTCCCTCTTTGAGCATTATGGAAAATAGTGCATGCAGGATAGCTGGTGCCCCATCATCTTCTTGTATTGTCATTATGTGAGAAGCCTCAGTTGCCCCGAACACTTTCTTTAACTCTTTGAACTTTATCTGATCCTTGTTAATAAGGGCTTCGATAGTGTTGTTGAGCTCATAGCAGTCTTGAGTGGGTTGGCCAACTTTCTGTGATAGGCGCAGTACCTCTCATGTGTCTTCTGTCCAGCTTGTTCTGGCATGCTAACCTCTAGTAGCTGGATCCTGTTTTGCTCCAGTAGTAGTCGAAGCAGTGTAGGGACCCACTCCTTGTCAAAGGGTTACACCATATTTTGGTGTTGGATCCAAAAATTGCTTCAATTAATATTTTTGGGAGGAGGGACCTTGTTGTAAGGCTGCTGCTTGCCCTCCGCTTGAGACGTTTGTTCCTTGGAGAGGTATAAGGTTTGAGGAGTGGCTTTGTTAGGGTCAGTCACGGTGACGACTGCACTGATTACTGTTTTTTGCTGGTTGCCCCGATTGTTGGAGCAGGAGTTCGAGCCAGAGGGTTGCTAACAAGACCCTCCATGGTGTTTGGACAAACCCTCAATACGAACTGCTTTAGAGATGAGCTCTGACATGGAGGGTGAATTGGAGGCCTCGACATGTAGGGCAATCTCAGTAAGCATGTTTCATATGTAGGTTTGGAAAGCTTCTTTCTCAGTCATGAGAGTGGCATGAAAGGTTGCCAGCTCTCTCCATTGAGCGATGAACTTGTCAAGTGGCTCACCAGGGTCTTGAGTAAGAGTGAGGAGCTCGATGGTTTCCACATTCCTTTGTACTTCATATATGCATTGGTAAAACAACTGCTCCATTTCCTGCCTAGTGTTCACAAAGTTTGGAGGCAGCCGAGCATACCACTGGAAGGTTGGCCCTTCGAGAGTCTCGACGAACTGAAAGAGGAGGATTCGCCTGTCAGTCACCATCTCACGACAGGCTGCTTGGAAGTGGACAGTATGTTGGTGCAGGAATGTAGTACTGTTGAACATAGGGAGCTTCCCTTTTTTATAGTTTGGGGGAAACAACACTTGGTCAATGTTCGAAGGGTACGACTTCTGGTAGTGCGGCGCCTCTTGCATGCCTAGGACATTATTTTGAGACTGTGGGCCACCTTGGCATCTATGTCGGTTTGGGAAACCCCGTGAGAGGCAGAGCGGTCATGAGAGACCGATGGGGGAGTTTGCCTAGGAACTGTGTCTTCACTAGATGGAGAATCGGTCTCACGGTGAGAAGGGGACCTGGAGGCTTCTAGGCATTCCAACTTTTTGAGGATGGACTGCATCATTACCTCAAATCTGGTCATCTGCTTTTTTTGGGCATCCTTAATCACCATGACACTAACTGTTTCTTCTGAAAGGTCAGAGTCCGGTGCAGTAATGGATGGCCGGGGTTGGCAAGTCGTGCGTGGCAAGACAATTTGCGGGGGCTTAGCATGCCCCTACTGGACTCGAGCCTTGTATGCCGATCTTGTGATGACCACTTCTTGACGGTCTTGGGACCGTGGCTTCTGGGCAGTGATCACCTAATAGTATTCTTGGACTGGCTAAGGCTCTGGGATCTGCAGAGGGAAGAAGGGATTACGAGGTTGGAGTTCACCAAAGGTGGTAACCTCAACTACATTGGGGGCTTATTTTGTCAGAATTTGCAAACCTTTCTTCTTCTTAATCTTGAGGCTGCTATGGACCTCTTTCCATAACCGAGCCTGAGATTTGGACTGCCCCACTTTTCTTGAGCAGGCAAGGGCCGCATAAATTAGCTGAAGCAAAGAATGAGGTCTATGGACAAGGGACAACCTGGGTCACTATGTTTGAGGCTACAGGGTCCTGTTTGACATCAGGTCGTTTCCTCGAATTCCTTTGTGGGGCCCCGTGTGCACCGCTGACCTGAGGCTGGCTCAAGATGGTACTCTTAGGGAGGACCTTTGAGTACCATGTCTCGAGGTGCTTGCCTAGTGAAGGAAGAGTGACAGAAGAAGGAGTTGGTTCATGACTCTACCTGAGTCAAGATCGGGGAGGAACCTGCAAATTCGGTGCATGTGCACCCTTAGTGTTAGCTGCCCGGGTGACTTGAGGGTCTGCCTAAGATTGCTCAACTGGTTTGACCTTAGAAGGTTGAGACTCACAAGCTCGTGTCTATGAGGGACCGGGTAGTAATCTATCTTTCACAGGGTGAAGCTGTGTGTGGTGAGAGGGAAGACGAAGTGGTCGACCCTCATGTGCTCGAGCTGACGCCGAACTGGAGCTGCCCAGAGCTGTGGGATGCATGGCGGGTGTAGGGTGTAGCTCGAGAAGGCCTATCTCTGAATACGAGTTCGAGGCAGCATGAAGGTTTCCCCGAGGTGTGGCTCAAGTGGTAGAACCATGAGATTTTAGGTCTATGCGTGGGGTGGAGACCCTAGGATTTTCGCCTTCGTGTGCCGAGCCTCCAAGTGTAGAGGTTTGGGGTAGTGAAGGAGTTTGAGGGGCAGTCTTGTGACGACCCTCAGAAGCAATGGCAACTTGATTGCCTTTCTCGAGAGTGGGCAGAGCAGCCTTCTGGCATAACCCAGCAATATGAATGGCAAGGGACTTACCAGTAGCAAGTGCATGCTATGTGTGGTAACAAATGTGCTACAAATGTAAGAGGCCTTGGTGGAGGGTCCACCAGGGTGAGGAAGCGGGGAGTTAGAGACCTTTAAGTCCCTTCTCGCACAAACTCAGAAGGAGTGTAAGGAAGGAAGCATGAGTAGTTCACTTTCCTGGGACAGTCATGAGTGCAAGGATGAGAAAATCCCCGACTCGGATGAACGGATTGAATAACCGAGATGTCATAGAAAGTAGTACAGAAAGTGAAAGAAGATACTGATCAAACAAGAGCGAAACCGAGGAAGGGGTAATAAGTCCACAATGGAGTCGCCAAGCTGGTTAGGTGCCTTGATCTCACCTCCCCGGATCGAGGTGATCGGGTGACACGTGTCTCGGGTTTAGAAAACACAGGACCTGAGATCGCTCCCTCGGGAACCTTGTTCAAGAACAAGGGAAGGTATCCAACTACTAAGAGAGGAATTTTTGATGTGAAGTGGGGACCAACCTCACCTTGGTCGATGACTTACTCGGTCTGACTCGAGCTGGAGCCCTCTTAAATCACGATGGAAAGCCCCCCAACTGGTTCAGAATTGCCCCCATTGACCAACAATCTCCGTGTTTTTTGTAAAACACTACTATAGTTAATTTACGAGACAAGTGGGCAGAAAGGTCCACCCTTGTCATAGGGCAATGCACATTTGCATGGCTAAGAATGAGAGAAGTTAGGGTGATGAAGTGGAAGGTTTGAACAGGGAAGAAAAGAAGAGGGTACTCGATGAGGGGACGAGGCTAGCATGATAGTTGGACCAGTGTAATGACCGACTCGGAGTGGTAGCAAGACGAGCATGGCATTTTGGACCAGCACGACGACAATACGACTCGAAACTAAGGCCGACATGACTGTCCTCAACTGGTGTGGCAGCCAGACAGACATAGTACTTGGGACCAGCACAACAGCAATACTGCTCGACAGTCAAACCTCTAGGGCAACACTAGATTGAGTCCACCTTCGGTCAAGTGAGAAGAGAATGGAGAGAATGCATGAGACGGTGAAGAGATGGGGTCCCGACGACACTAGGCATCACCACCCATAACCGTAAAGTAGCAATGTCACGACCCTTAGACGGTGCTAGGCACTACCACTCACGGCTAGAGGGTGACGCTAGGCATCACCGTTGGGCAACACGAGAGAGCAGCACACCCATGCGTGGTAGGAGATAGCCTCTTGTGAAGCTCATGGCGATAGCCATCTGTGGGGCACGTGGTGACAGTTCTTGCCAAGGCACACGACGATAGGCGTGGGGCACAAGAAGAGCCTGCGCACGGCGATAGGCACAGAGCACACAAAGGAAGCTCGCGGACGGTGTTAGGTACCTAACATGGGAAGGAAACTTGCAGATGGTGATAAGTGTTGCCGCAACCTCCAGCGGGCGGCAATAGGCATCGATGTTTGTGATAAGCGTGCAGCAGAGGGATACCCCTTGGGGCGGCAATACGTTTCGTCGTCTGCGTTCTTCACTGAGGCGTCGAGGATACATCTACGGACGGTGATGAAAAGCGCCGTCTGCAAGCCTCGCTGAGCAATAGAGATGAACTAATAGAAGGGGGAAAAGAGCTCGTGCATGGCATTGCCATTGCCATGCGCAACCTGTGAAACCCCATGAAGGGGAAAAATAAGAGAAAGAGGCATGCACGACACTGCCAATGCCGTGTATGGCCTCTGAGGGAGGCTCAGATGAATAAGAAGAAGAAAAAAGAAAGGAAGAGAGAGAAAATTTTCCTTGATCCTAAGGGTACCCATCCAAAAGTTTCTCTCCCCTTTCTCTCTCCAAGGTGACCCAACAATGAGAAGGAAAGGGAATTCTATTGAGTCAAAATTCACTTTTGTGAAGGGTTTTTAAGCCTTTGAGTACAATGATGGTACGTGGTATATATAGAATTGTGCCCAAATATGGGTGGATTGATCAAAATTAAACCTAATTGCTGGAAATTAAGATTTAACTAAATTAAAAGAAATTAGAAAATAGGGTGGAAAATGACAGATTTGCCCATGTCTAAAAAGTTGTGGAATTTCAAGACATTCCCTATGTTGCCCTAGAACGTGCATGATTCTTCATGGATGATTCAGGTTTGTTCTGATGCCCATTTGATCAAAAGATGATTGTTTTCTTGTAGGACTCGGCATGGCGATCGATTTGATACCAACTTCGAGCCATGGATCGTGCTTTTAGGACACAACTATGTGACTTGAAATTTGAATGAATCTTGAAACTTTAGATCTATTTTATGCTCTTTCCTTGATGTTTTTTTGTTATTTCTTCACTGGAACACACTGAGCATGCCATCACGATTGCGAGGCAACAAACGCAGCTCGATTCCGTGCTCGGATGAAGATTTTGCAACTTTGATGTTTTGGCTAGAATCTGGAATTTCGACTACGGAATTTGCAGTCAATTGGTTTCACATCGATCGGGCTCACAAGTGGTGTGACTTGGCCGCTAGAGCGAGGCACGACACTGCTAATTTTCCCGCACTTTCTTCACGGATTAGGAACTTCTCTCTAGCTTTTCTTCGCACTCGGGCATCCTCTCGGGGTGTAGCATTAATCGAAATGCTCGTCCTGACGAGATGAACATGCTTACCAAATTTGAGTGCAATCCAACTTGATACGGGTGAGATATAAGTGTTGAAAATCATTGGTCGTGACTGCCCTTTTAATGGAGTTGAGTTGCAGGGTGGCCGCACGGGAATAGCATGCAGCTCTTACTGTTTCGCTCTTTTGCCTATCACTTCTTGAAATGTTCATTTAAGCTGATATTTGACCCTTGGGGATTTTCAATTGAATCAGATCCAATAGTGGTTGTCCTACAGCAAATTGAGACACCGAAAATATAGCTCTAGTTATAGGGTCCATTTCAGGGTGCTAGAGGTTGATTCTGCTGAAATTGTTTCTCAGTCTGCACTGCCTTAGACATGTCAGAATATGATGAAACTTGGTAGGAGACTTTTGAGAGTCTTTATGAAGATCTTGACCAGTTCTGAGGTTATTATGAGACTGTCAAAAATTTTACTGTTTGTTAGGCTTTATTCATCGGGGACCCATGATGATGGAAAATGTCTTTCAACAACTGATAATATGAGCCACTGTGTTATTTACCACTATACAATGGGACACCCATTGGTAGTGGGTACTTTTATACTATTTTATACTGTGATACTGATACTGTGAGCCACTGTGATACTGACCACTACGCAATGGGATACCCATTAGTAGTGGGTACTGTTATACTATGAAACACTGTTATACTATTATACTGTGATATATTGTGATACTGACCACTACACAATGGAACATCTATTAGTACTTGGATACTGTTAAGTTAGTAATTACTAACTATGCCCCAACCCCAATGATAGAAATGGGGTTGGTAGGTGAAATTGAGTAACAGGGAGGGTCGCACCCCTCATATGTTATGGGCACTACGCAGTGGGACACCCAATGGTAGTGTAATGCCCTTTCGTCAGAAGGACGTAAGGAGAGGGTCGTGTCTTGCAAGGACACCGCCTATTGAAAAGCCCAAAGCATGCTAGGGATGTGTGTGTATGTGTGTGTGAGGACAATATGAAGTGAGTTACCCACTTGTCATTGTCTTGCCTACTGATTGACGGTAGAAGATCCAAGATACATGATTAGATTGGCCTGATCAATGGGGCTTCTACTTCAGGAGTAGGCTACTCTAGCTTCTAGTGTGTGCATTATGTGCTTTGTAGGTGTTTTTGTTATCCTAATGATGAAATGACTGATGGCATATGTATTGTACGTTATTCTGATAACTGAACTGTACTCATTCTTATACTGCTAAAATACTAAAAGGCATGGATAAATATAATCTCATGATGCCTGTGTGAATGATGAACATTGCCTATTTGTTAATATCAATTATAAGTCAGAATGTAATAGTGTGGATCTACTTACTGGGCTATTAGCTCATTCCGTTCATTTTCATCCTTGTAGAGTGAGAGGTTTTGACCCCAGGGAAGAGGGCAGCTGATCGGTGTGTTGGGATGCATAAAACTTGGAGTTGGTGAAGGGACTTTGGAAGCTTTCAATAGTAGGTGTTTGGTAGCAGTGCCACTTTGCTGTTCATTGATGTTTACCTTGTATTTTGTGGGCCATTAATGCCTTGAACTATTTGTAATGAAATTTTGGAGAATGGTTGTATATGGAAATGACTTTGCATTTTGGTTTAATCTTTGTTTTTGATGAATGGATTTTATTTTTCTTTTGTGGTTTGATCTTGATTCCACCTTTTATAATCATTGAGCCACTCCCACCTGAGTGACGTTTTCCACCTCACGTCGTGGTCCCGCACTCTGTCGCCCTCCGGCTCGTACAGTATGGGGTCAAGGGGCGGGGTCGTGATACCTTCACTTTTAGAGAGAGAAAGAACCTATTTCATATGATTCACATCCTCTCTCTGGCTTCCCATTTTATAGGGGGAGGAAGGGGTAACCATTGTATTTCTCCAACGGATCTTGGAGTATCTCCAACAGGTTTCTGAAGGGTTACGTTCATATGGATATGACTGTTAGACGAAGGGTCACGTTCATATGGATATGACCGTTGGATATATGCAATTCCCATAAATGTATACTAAGACACGTAAGGCCTCATAGCCATATGTGTCAACATCTCCCACTTGGCTATGACGGCCGATACGTACTCTCACTTTTGAGTATGACCTTTAAGAAAATATCTTGTCATGAGGTTTTTCTTATGCTTTTGCGAATATGCCTCTCGTAACAAACTTCTATCCTGAGGATTTTCACACTAATGGGGATTTCTCACTCATGAAAAATTGTCTGACTTAAATATTTTTAAGTCCCATTAAGCTAGTGTGCTTAGACAGTAGTTCAACACTTAGACCCTTTGCCAATGGATCAGCTATCATTTCTGATGAGGGCAAGTAACTAATAGTTACTTCACCTTTCTCAACTACATAGTGATATTGGACATCTATATGTCTTCCTTTGGAGCTATTTGCTCCACTTTGAATTAATTTAATAACGGCTTGATTATCACAAAATATTTCGATCAGTCCGTCGATTATTTGCAGCTTCAAGTTTTCTATGAAGCACTTTATCCAGATGACAAAGGTACAAGCCATGCTACATGCAATGTATTTTTTTTCTTATATGTACCTAGGTACACACCCTTGCTTCTTGCTAGACCAAGAAACAACAGCCCCTCCAAAGAGGAAAATATGTCCTGAGGTGGACTTACTATCATCCTTATCCCTAGCAAAATCTACATCTGCATATCCTATAACTTTAAGCTTATCTACTTGAAAGTACAATTTTAGATGCTTTGTTCCCTTAATGTATCTTATAATTCTTTCTACTGCTTTCCAATGAGCTATGCCTAGATTACTTTGTATTTACTAACAAGTCCTGTGGTAAAACTCAAATCTGGCCTTGTACATCGTACTACATATATCAAGCAACTAATAGCTTGTGCATAGGGAACGTTAGGCTTTTTTTGTCCTTTTAGTAAGCAATCCTTCCTATACAACTTTACTCCTTTTTCAACAGGAGTAGACAATGGCTTACAATTTTCCATTTTAAATTTTTTGAGAATAGAGTCAAGATATCTCTCTTAGCTCAAGCACATCTTTTTTTATTTTCTATCTCTAGTTATTTTATGCCTAGGACATAAGATGCTTCTCCCATATCCTTCATCTCAAACCGAGAAGAAAGCCATGACTTAGTCTTATCAATCATTTCTAAGTCATTTCTAACTATTAGAATATCATCTACATATAATGAGAGTATTGTGAATTTACTCCCACTCTTCAAGACATACACACAATGGTCTAATCTAGTTACTTCATATCCCATCTGTAGGATGGCATCAATAAATGTTAAGTATCATTGTCTTGAAGATTGTTTTAAACCATATAAAGACTTATTTAATTTGTAGACTTTATTTTCTTCGCCTTTAATTATGAAGCCCTCAAGTTGCTTCATGCAGATGGTTTCCTTTAATTCACCATTCAGGAATACAGTTGTTTGAACACATTTTACAGTGGAAATTTTGACAGTCTCATAATGGTCCTAGAACTGCTCAAAATCTCCATAAGCACTTCAAAAGGACACCTACCAAGTTTCATCGTAATCAGACATATCTAAGGCAGTGAACACAAAGAAACAATTTCGGTAAAATCGGCCTCTAGCACCCAAAAATGGACCCTGTATCTAGAACTATATTTTTAGTTCATCAAACAATTGTGGGACCACCGCCATTGGATCCGGCATGGTCGAAAACCATTATGGGTCAATTTTCGGCTTAATCGGGTACTTTAGAATAAGGTTATGTGTAAAAACCGCAAAGGGATAGGCCGCACACTATTCTCGTGTGGCAGCACACTATTCTCGTGTGGCCACTCTGCACCAAAACACCATTAAAGGTGGCTGTTTTCACAGTCACAAGTAGTGACTTTTGGGGCCTATATTTTATTATTTCTAAGTCGGATCGCGCTCAAATTTTGTGAGCATGTTCACGTGCATTTTTGTGAGCTTGTTCGTCTCATCGAGTTGAGCGTTTCAATAGGTGGTACGCCCTGTGACGATGCCTGAGCGGGGAGAAAAACTAAAGAGAAGTTGTTGATCCGTGAATAAATTTTAGAAAAACCAACAGTAGCACACGTCATTCAAATGGTTAAATCATGATGCTCGTGAACCCGATCGACACAAAACAAATTGCATTATGTGCGTAAAGTCTGACGCCATCTCTGAGACGAACGCCTCGTATGATGAACAGTTGAATTTTACACACGGAGGCATCAAATTTTCTGTAAATTTCAGCCATCAGATTTCAATATTTTGGCCAAAAGCTCAAGACAACAAAATCTTCGTTCGAACAATAAATCGAGTTGCGTTCGTTACAACGTGATCGTGATGGCATGCTCAGTGCCCTACATCAAAGAAATCACGGAAACATATCAAAGAACGAGTGCACTATCGATCTGAAGTTTTCAAGATTCATCGAAAATTCAAATCTCTTGATCATGACTTAAAAACATGATTAATGGCTCGAAGTTGGTATCAAATAGATCGTCATGCCGAGATCTACAAGAAAACAATCATCTTTCGATCAAATGGTCAGCAGAGTAATCCCGAATCAGTCGTAAAAGATCACGCAAGTTCTCGATCAGTAGTAGGGACTGTTTTGGAATTCCATACATTGTTAGGCAAGGGCAAAACAATCCTTTTGCAACCATTTTTAGAATTTCTTTTAATTAAATTAAATTGTAATTATCTTCAATTTTTGGAAGTTTTTGGGCGTCCACCCATGTTTGGGCCCAATTCTATATAAACATGTAACGCCTAATTGTAAAAAAAGGCTGGTTCATTTTACGCATTGATCAATAAAGTCTTAATTCTTGCTTTTAGTTTGTGGGTGTGTCTTGGAGAGAGAGAGAGGAGAGAGAAGAAAATGGTTGATATCCCTCGATAAGGTAATTTTCTCTCTCTTCCCCTCTTTCTCTCTCCTCTTTTCTCATCTATCTATTTTTTATCTCACCTCTTTCTCTTTCTCTCTCCTCCCCTCTTCTCATATCTATCTCTTTCTTTCTCTTCTTTCCTCATCTTTATCTCTCTTTATCTCTCATCTTTCCTCATCTCTATCTCTTTCTCTCTCCCCTTTTCTCCCTCGTCTCTATCTCTTCTTTTCTTTCTCGTCTCTCCCTTTCTCTTCCTTGCTTTCCTCTTTATTTCTTTCTCTCTCTTCCTTCTCTGGCCTATCATGTCTCTATTCTTCTTTCTTTCCTCCATCCATCCATGGTGTACCTCTTGCCTGGTGTGATGTCTTTTTTTTGTTTCTGAGACACAGGCAGTGGGCCGAGCTCTAGCCAGAATGGCGGGCCGGGTCTATGACAAAATCTCGTCTCTCTCTTTTGTTCCAAACAACGCAAGTCCATCGTCATCTATGCTCTCACTCTCCCATTGCTTCGATCTCAAACAGCGAAACTTTAGTGCCGCTTGAGTTTTTTCATTTCTTCTATCTTAGACGGCGAAATGTTAGCGCCGCTTGAGTTTTCTTATTTCTTCTGTCTCAGATGGCTCAACCTTAGCGTCGCTTGAGTTTTCTCATTTCTTCTGTCTCATATAGCGAAAACTTAGTGCCGCCTAAGTTTTCTCATTTCTTTTGTCTCAGACGGTGAAACCTCAACGCCGACTGAGTTTTCTCATTTCTTCTGTCTCAGACGGTGAAACCTTAGCACCGCCTATGTTTTCTCCCCTCTCTTTCTCCTAGCCCAATAGGCGAATCCTAAGCGCCACCTATGCCATTTCTTTCATCTTCCTTAGGCCAAGCAGATGGAGGTCCATTGTAATCTGAGTTTCTCCCTTCTCCCTATCACATTGCCATTTGTGTCTCTCTTCTCTCTCTTATTTCTCTCTGTTTCTCTCTTCTTTCTTCCATTCTTCTCCCTCACCTTCTCTCATGCTCTTCTTTCCTCTTCTTCCTATTCATATCTTCTTCTTCTCTTATCGTCGTCTGTCTCATCTCTCTCTCTCTGATTTCTCTTCTTTCTTTTATTCTCTCGGTTGATCAAGAAGGGTTGAGAACAAGCCTTCAATGGTAGTCTTGTCATTTAGCTGTAATGTTGTTGTGCCGGTCATAGTTACTGTGCCCGTCATAGTTACTGTACCCGCTTTATTGCCACGACAGACAAGTCATTGTGTCTAGCTTGTCGGTATTGGTACAGTCGTCTAGTAGTAACTCTGTTGAGCCTGTCTGAGCTACCGAACCTATTTTACAAGTCAATTACCTACCAGTCAGGTCACTGTGTCTGTCTCACCACTCGATAAAATTCTTCTCACCCCAATCTTCATCCTCTCATTCATCTCATCTTTTGAATGTGCACACCTGTGTATATTCACCTGAAGGCAAGGTGTGGTCTCTTAACCACCTGTCTTGTAACATTTGTCATATGTGTGTGATTGTAGAAATAGGCGAATACAAGCCAAGGGAGGCCATTTTGAACCAGTTTTACCACTGGGGGCCTTTCTTCGTGATATAAGAGGGCGACCACGTGAGCCATCTCGAGTAAGTTCTGAACCCACCTTAAATTCCTCTCTCATCGATTAGTCCACCTGCCCTTGTTCTTGAGCAAAGTTCTCGAGAGAGCGATCACAAGTCCTGGGTTCCCCTGAAACCTGAGATGCGTGCCGTCAGATCACCTAGATCCAAAGGGTGAGATCGAGGCACCTAACTAGCTTGGCAACTCCACTGAGAACTTACTACCCATTAGTCGGATCATGCTTGTTTGGCTAAGTTTCTCCTTTTATTTTATGTATCTCCACTTATGGCTTCTGGGTTCTGTAACCCATTCATCCGGATCGAGGATTTTCGTATCCCCGCATTCGTAAGTGCCCCCAGGGAACAAGTTCCTCGAACTTCATTCCTAATCCTTCTTTTGAGAAAAGACCCCGGGTCTAGGTCCCAGGTCTTAACCTGGATTGGTGTGAGGAGAGACTTAAAGGTCCCTAACTCTCTGTGTCCTAGCTCTAGTGGAACCTCCAGTAGCACTTTTGTTGCCGCACACAGCATGCAGCCTGCCACCGGCAAGTCACTTGATGATCATATTGCCGAGGTACGCCGGAAGGCTGCCCAGTCCTTTTCTGCGAAAGGAAAACAAATTGTCATTACTTTTGTGAGTCGCGACAAGGCTACCCCCCACATTCTTGCACCACCACGAGTCTATATCCCTAGAGGCTCAACACATCGAGGTGGAGACCCTGGGGCTTCGACCTCTCGCACACATCATAAGGCTCGTGGGTCATCCACTCTAGTCACACCTCGAGACATTATATTATTTCGTGTCTGTGTCTAGGATCAGACCTCCTAAGACCAGGTCCTGTGCACGTTGCTCATATGCATCCCACTGCTCGAGGCAATGCAATCATTGCGCTAACCCAAGTACATAGGAGGCGACCTTCTCACCCTCCTACCCAGCACACACAAGCACACGCTGTAAGGGGCAGGCCTCCACCTGTTCTCTTACAGAAACTTGCTCACATATCTCAACCTCCTACAGCCTGACCACTTGCTCGAGCTCAGGTTGACCCTCAGGTAACCCGTGATTCTTCTTTAGGGTGCGCACAAGCGTCGCTGTCACAAACAGCCCCTCGCCCTCAACTCAGGCATCCTCATGAGTCGACCCTACTCTTGCCTACTCCACCTTGTTTGAGCAAGCCTCTCCAGCCATGGTACACGAAGACCTTCCCCAAGAGTACCATCTTGAACCACCCCCGTCATTTTGGTCTTGTCTTTGGAGCTCATAAGAGAGCTCGGGGCAAAGACCTGATGGAAGATCGACTCCTTCTTCTTCCCGACCTAGGTTAACTTGAGCCCCTGGCCCTCATCCCTTACCACACCAAATGGAGACAACACTCTCTTATGCAAGAAGGGTAGATCAGCCACCGTCCCAATCACAGTTTTGGCGTGAGGTCCATCAAAACCTCAAAGCTAAACACGATAGAGGTCTGCGAATTCTGACTAAGAAAGTGACCAAGGCAGTCGGGGCAACCAGCTCTGATTACCCTCTCCATCTGAATCCCTTCCACTCTCTTCGAATGATGAAGCCTGAAGAAGAAGTACATGCGCCTTGCATTGTGATTAGCATTGTAGAAAATGACCCAGCTACTCAACAGCCATGGTCTAAACACCGTCGAGAACCGGTCCTCACGTGATTGGCATATAAGAATTGAGTCCAGTCGGGGCATGCTAACCGATCTGCCGCGCGTGACATGTCAAGTTTGCAAGCCCTCAACTACAACTAAGGCTGACCTCCTTAAAGAAACCATCAGCGTAATGGTTATAAACAAACCCGACTCGCAAGAAGACCGCATGAACAAGTTCTAAGATATGGTATGCACAATGATGGATAAGATGGATTGTATAGACGTCGCATGACAATCAGCTAACCATGAGGTCAATTCCCAGCACTCAGATGGTGTACCTCCAAGAAAGCCCCTTCCCTCTGCCTCACAGGATAATTCTATACCTTACCCCACCTCACTGGCAAATATTGATGCTATGGTAACCCATAGTGTAAAGAACAGACAAATTTCGGGGATACAGGGTGCAGCGCCATGTCAAAGGCCGTACCCTTCATATATTGACCAGGTGTCGTTTCCCTCAGATTACAAGAAAGGGAAGTTTCCCCTATTCATATCACCCACTTTCAAGAAGAGTGCTGAGAAACCACAGCTGGTGGGAGAGTCCTTCTCCGTCAGTTTGTTGAAACCCTTGATGGCCCAACTTTTCAGTGGTATGCTTGACTTCCCCCAAACTCGGTGCATACTTGGGAGGAAATGGAGAAACTCTTCCATCAGCACTTCTACGAGGTCGAGAGACAGGTTCAAACCATTGAGCTTCTCACCCTGACCCAAGACCCTGATGAGCCCATGGACTAGTTCATATCAGGATGGAGTAATTTAGCTGCTCGCCATCCCAATCCCAGGCCTGAGAAGGAAGCAGTTCAAACCTGTGTGTGAAACATGCAACCTAAAATCGCTCTACATGTTTAGGCCTCCAATCTGACTTCCATGTCAGAGCTGATCTCTAAATCAGTCCACATAGGAAGCCCATCATGCCACCACAATGGGTCACGACAACCATCTGTAAGCTAGGGAAACAACCGGGGCAATGGTAGCTCTCAGACTAACCCCCGAGGCAACTAATTAAAAGGATTGATCATTGCAGCTGTCACGATCACTGATCTAAAGAAGGCTCCCTCCCAAACTTTTAACCTTTCAAAAGGCATGAGCACAACAAAGACAACGCCTCAGGAAGGCAAGCAACAACAGTCGTACAACCGAGTACGCCCACCTGCAAACCTTAATCAGGAAGATTATTGGACCAGGCATAGGAACAAGTCCCTGCGCTATTTTGATTATTGCTAGAATAGGACATGATCTAAGTTTCAAAGACCAAGTTCCCTGAGCAAGCTGGGCTCGTTACTCAAGCAACTTATTGTGCTTACCATCGAAAGATCAATCACCCCACAGGTGACTGCTTCACGCTAAACGATCTCATCGAGGCTTTGATTCATAAGGGTCAGATTAAGCTTGAGGAACTCAAGAAAGAATTTGGGGCAACAAAAGCCTCTCACATAGTGACCGTCGATGAAGAAGACGGTGCACGTGATATCCTTCGAGCATTCTTTGCCATCATGCTTCAAGAAGGTCTTATCACACTGAAACTGGCAAGGCAGCCTCGACGCCTTGCCTGGGGAACTAAGGACTGTTGGTGCCCCTACCATCAGATAAGGGAGCATTACCTGTGTGAATGTACCAGTTTTCATGATATAATCACAAAGAAAATATAGGAATGTCAAGAGTCTTACAACGTTCCAATAGGTGATCCCCAAACCACTACTCCACTGGTGCAAGAGGGCCTCTCGACACAAGACCTTTGTAATAATGATTCAAGAGCAACCTTGAAATGTCCAGATTTCGAGGCTCTCAACACAGAATTTGAAGGAATCAACATAAGCATGACGCAACGGAAGAGGTTGAAAAAGACCCTGGCCCAGGCAGCTGGATTCTTAACAGTTGTTGATGCCTTGGTAGCTAAAGCCAAAACAGAGCCACATTCTTCAAAGAAGCACAAAAAGTGAAAGCTAAAGAAACTTCAGTGGCCCCCTAAGCCCGACTTTGAGCAGAGGCTGAAAGAATCAAGGGGGAAGAGATTTTATTCTTAGGAGACATGTCATATAGTGAAAATCTCAAGATCATCACCCAGCATAGGGCAAATGAGCCTCAGATCGGGGAAGACACTACAACCTCCCCTACAGAAGTCAGACACTTTAGAGTTTCCTAGATTGCCACTTCGCCCTAATCCAAATACCAATCTGCCCATCCTACAGCTCCTTAGGCTCCTTCCTAGTCCAAATACCCCAAACAATCCACCTATTCTCCAATTCCCTGGGATACCTCTTACTTCATCGCTTCCGAAACCTCAAACCTCCATCACCCAAACCATGCCCGCTACGCAATCAATTCAGCCAGTAGGCCCAAATAAACCTCTTCCAAACCTACTCCTCAACCCAGCAAACCACCCAAACCAGTGGCAGGACCAGGAGCACAAAGCCTTGACCAAGAAAAGGCAAAATATGACATGGTAGGGCATCTGAGGAAGCTTCCAACCCTTCTCAGCATCTATGACGCCCTTATGCTCTCAAAGGATTATCGGATGACTTTAGTTCAGGCTCTCTCTACCCCAGAAGTGTATGAGACCGAAGTACAACCCATTGAGGTGGACCTGACGGTTTTAGGAGGATGTATGTCGATCACCTTTTCAGAGGATGATCTACAATTGGGAGAAAAGTTTCACAATCGCCCTCTCTTTGTGATCGACGAATTACATGCATGGCCCATTAACTGAATTATGTTCGATGGAGGGTCGACAGTCAACCTTATCCCAAGGAGGATCCATACTTGATTGGGATTAGAGTCTAAAGATCTTTCTCCGACCCACGTCATAGTTCAAGGGTTCAACCAGTCAGGAGAGAAGGCGGTTGGCACAGTTCGCCTTCATTTTAAGATCGGTGAGCTAAACGATTACGCTCAGTTTCATGTAATCGACACTGACACTTCTTACAACATTCTCCTCGGTAGGCCATGGCTTCATGACCAAGAAAGGCAAGGCAGAATTCTCCCTCTATCTCCTCTCCCCACAACAGGGTTAGTACAGATCAGTGGCCAGCCACAAGTTCTTCACCTCTCTAGTTTCACGAGAGGAGGACACTTTGAGAAAGGACAGTCCTCTTCCCCTCAAGAGCAGGATCCCCTAGTAGAGTTAAGAAGCGAAGTTCATAGTCTCCAGAGCCAATTGGAGGTTATGCATATTGCTTCAAAACATCTCAAGGAGTTCATGCCGGAGACCAAAAGCTATGATGGGTTTGAAGTGAATGCTCCACTAATGGAGGTTAATGGAGGCCAAAGCCCCTCCTGATTGGACTATTTATAGTGATCAGGCTCACAAAATAATGAGAAAAATGAATTATGAGCCATTGGCCAATCAAACGTTAAGAGGAGAAAAAGCAATGACTCCCCATTTCAAAGTTATTGAAGCTACAGCAGCCCGTCACGGGACTAAACAATGCCAAGGGTATTAACCCCTTGGGACAATAAATATGTCGAGAGGCGCTCAAGCCCAAAAAACGTACATGACATGCATCAAAGTTAAGAGCGGAATGAAATCATGCAGCAAAGTCAATCAGAAGAGAAAAAGAAGCATTTTATTCATGAGTTCAAACTTTTTATAAGTTGTGGCAAAAGAAAATACATTTTAAAAAATGATCAATGATCTTATTAATCTCTACTCTGCATGCTACAATAGAAACCTCGGTGTCCTGGACATGTTCTTCAGTTCGACCACCACTTGAATCTCCTCCTCCATTGCCACAGCTTCGGACTCAATGGTATGAGTGAGTTCGGATAAATCCGCAATCAAAGAGGCCACCATGGATCTTCTCTGAATCATCTCCTTCTCAAGTTCAGCGAATTCCTACCTTAATATTCGCCTTTCTTCCCTTATTTTGACCATCCTCTTAAAGCAATCATGCGACTCCCTCTTGAGATTCAGCTAACGGCTAGTCATAGTGGCCCTCTTCTTGTTTATAGTGCAAAATAGAAGTGATCTAACAATGTAGATCTCTCATATCTGAAACTTTCAACTGATAAAAAATAACTGAAAAAGCAATGGTAGAGAAAGTGGGAACAATCGAATTCAGATTTGCCCAGAAACGAGAAGATTTGCACTCAGATTTGTGGTGGAGCCAGCATGATCCGAAGCATTTCAAAACACAATTTTCAATCAGAATGAATCAAATCCAGATCAAAATAAAATAAATACAATAAAATAAAAGAGGAAATGAAGGAGAAGAAAATACCGAACAGGGCTGGATGGCCCGGGCTTCTCGAGCCTTCAAGGGCTCACAGTATCAGAACCGGTTCCTTTTACCCTCGTGGTTCAGATGTCGATCAGCAAGTCTATGGTAGTAGTAGGGTGGCTGTGCCCTAGAAATGGTTTAGATCTAGGGCTGTTGTGGGTCTAGGTTTACTCAGGCTTAAGATGAGTGTTAGGGTTTTCACAAGGAAGGTCTCTCTACTCTCCTACGGTTTCTCTTTCAGCCTAAAGTTTCTAAAAGTCTTGTCCCTCTTCAAACCTCTTTTTTTTCATCCTTTTATGGTCACCCCAAAGTGAGTTCATCTGAAAGAGGCATTTGTTGGGGCAGAGTTATCCCATAACCAACAAATCCCTTGGTCAAACCAATCTTTAATTTTTTAAAAATTCGGATTTGACCGACTCGGATAGCATCATCCCGTCAAACCACCCACAAGATAATCCTAAAAAAATGAAAAATGATAAAAGCACGTTTGGGGAAAAACAGGTCTGGGCGGCACTGGTCGTGTCGTCGGGGCGGCACAACCGGTGTTGCCCAAACCAAAACTTATCCTAATTGAAAATTTCCTTTTCAAGTTAATCTCTTGTGAAGCTAACAGAAAACATTTGGGTCAAAAAGGATTTTTTTACTATTTTTAATGATTTTTTTGGTAAGATAGGGCATTTGTAGGATGACTTGGGCGACATGCGCTATTTCGCCTTGGCGGAATGCCCCATGTTGTCTAAACCAAAACTTGTCCAAATTGATGTTTTTCAATTTGTGTGTCTTCCTCAGCCTTTTCTGAAGCTCTCAAAGAAAATTTCGGTCAAAATGGGTTTTTTTTACTATTTTTAATGATTGTTTTTGTAAAACAGCATGTTTATTGGATTTCGGGTCAAAACAAGCATTTGCTGGGTTCTGGGTTGGCAAAATGGTTCCGGCTCACAAGGTAAGTTGTGTGACCTATGGATTTTGGGTTTACTAGGCTGATTTGATCCTAAGGGTCTAAGAAAACAACAGAACTTTCCATATTTAAAGCGAGTGTCTACAGTTGCCCCTCTTTGACACTCCCTGTCCTTCGAGGGACAGGAGAGTGGCAAAGAAGTAGACACAATGTCATTCCCGATCCTTCGAGGGGCAGGCGAACGTGCACTCCCTGTCCTTCAAGGGACAAGTGAGTAGCAATAGTAGACTCTCTGAGGCTCCCTTTCCTTCGAGGGGCAGGAGAATGGCAAAGATGAATGTCATCCTGACGTCACATGGGAAGATGGCACACCAACTATCCCTCCAAGCGATTGCACTCCCATGCTCACCCACCTAGGGCATTTTGCTCCTAGGGTTTTCGATGTGAGGTGTCGGTGAGTTATGCAAGCTTGAAGCTCGAGGTGGATTTTACGGCCATGCCACTTGACCTCAGGGTTTTCTCAGTTTGAAAATTTCAACCCTGACAATTTCTTTGATGTCCTTAAGGGTAAGGCTGTCTATAGGGAAAGGCTTTCTATAGGACGAGACATGTCTGATCAATTTCGAATAAAGATGCGAGGCAACAGCACGGTAATCGCGGCAACACAGTGTTCATCATAAACGGGTGTCCAAGCTCCTTTGTTTTTTACAAGTCTTTTTAGAAATTTTTGAATGTAGGAAGGGATTTGAATCAGAACCCGGAGCAGGGACAGGCTACGATTTTAACAAAAAAATGAAATTTTTTGAAAACACGAGACATATGGTGAAACTTTTGAAAAGAGAAAGATATTTGAAAAACAATGTTGGTTAGCAATTTCAACTCCTACAACCATAGAGCCCTCTAAGCAGTTTAGCTTCATGTAGCGATGGACGATGCACTCAACCTTTTACGTCAAACGGGATAGACTGTACCTGTCTCGACTCTTTTATGTCACAAGAGTTTGACGTTGAACTGGATAAACCGAACTTTTACGTCATACGGGGCTAGACGTTTCCTGTCTCGGCTCTTTTATGTTGCACGAGTTTGACATATTAGCTTGGCTTTTAACGTTGCACGAGTTTTACGTGTTAACTCATTTTTAAATGTCTCACAAGTTTGACGTGTTAGGTCATTTATTTAACGTCGCACGAGTTTGACGTGTTAACTCGGCTTTTTAATTTCGCACGAGTTTGATGTGTTAGATCGGTTTTTTAACATCGCACAAGTTTGACGTGTTTGCTCGGCTTTTTAACGTCGTAGAAGTTTGACGTGTTAGCTCGATTTTCGAATGTCGCATGAGTTTGACGATCTAATTTCTGGTTGGCAGTTTAGGCTCATGCCACCGTGGAGCAAAAGATTTTTTTGAAATTGGTTCGCAGTTTAGACTCATGCCATCGAGGAGTAAAATTTTTTAATTTTCTTTCTTTTTTTATTTTTGAAATTGGTTGGCAGTTTAGGCTTATACCACCGAGGAGCATGTGGAATTTTTTGAATTTTTTTTTTATTTGGAAAGATTGGTTTAATTGAAAGGAAAAAAAAGATTTTTAGCAAAAATATTTGAGCAACACAAGTGGTGTCGCCCGGACGACACCAGGCGTATCACCCTCACAGGCTTGGTGACACCAAGCGTGTCACCTACACCTCAGAGCAGGGCACACTACCAATGGGTTTCCCGTTGCATAGTGATCATTATTATGGTCTCAAGTCATGGTCAAGCACTCCATTCATTCATGCTAAATCAATGCATTGTGACATATAAGTCAATTCATCATTTCGTAAGAATGTAGTCATACCAAAATCATTCAACAGCCATGTAACATCATAACGTTTAGCACAAGACATCTACTACATGAGTATTCACATGGAATTCATGCTTAAACATCATCTATAACAACTCGGCACTTATCATGTAACATTCAGTATAGAGCCATCGCATTAGCAATACACTCATCACTTTTTCACTTATGTGCAATTACGTGGCTCCACCCACACAACCCTATGTTATTCACACAAAAATTTTCATATAATACTCATGCCTATCATTTTCCATATAGCTTTATTTCAATGACTAAATGAGAAATTCAGCGAACGGTAACGAGGGATGAGCATAACCATGGATCGGTGGCGTGCAACAGTGATGTACCCCAATTCTCAGAGGCGTAACTCTAAATTTATGGGAAATCTCAAAATTATCAAAACATGAAACTTCAAGCTTATTCACTGATCTTTCAAAGGATGGCAGTTTCAAGACATTTGGACACCATTTGGTAGATCAAAAGTGTGGCACCAAAAGAGTCACAACGTGACTGTGGGCAGTGACATGCTTCAACATTTTGGGGCATATCTTTTGACAATACAAAATTTTAGCATAGTAAAAGAAGCCAACTGAAAATAAACATGCATATCTTTAAATCAAGATCGATTTGGACCTATTTGGGTGCTGTTTGGTCATCGAAAATCCCATGGAAAGACCCTCACAATTGCTGGAACTCCCTCATCTTACGTTTTAACATGATATCCAATTGATACATACCATTTCACAAGCAAAAGGTAAAAGTCATCACAAACCTTATTCATATCAAGCAAATTAAGCAAGCTTACAAGGAAACTACCTTATAACTTTATCAGGTTCATTACTCAATGCTCAATCACTCATTCAAGCCCTTTTTATTCATTTGTTTTCATACTCCTCATTCTATCATTCTGCTTTTCATAGCAACTTGAGTTTAGGTCGTATGAAGTGAAGTGATGCACGGCACTAAACCCACTTACTTGGTCCCTGACGATGTCTTCAACCCCCTCCAATGACCTTTTCTGACGTCCTCCACCTTCAAGTAAGATCCTTAGGGAGAGAGAGTATAAGGGAGAATGAGGAAAACTGTGTTGCCAAGGGAATGGGGAAGGCTTCAGTACCCACGGTTGGGGGGATCCACTGTGGCTGATGGTAGGTGAAAGTCCCTGCGGCTAATGCAATCACATGCCGCTCTGACAAGTTGGGCAACCGTTACATTTGACCAAGACACTCCCGGCACTGCCCTCAATTCATGTACGACATTTCTCTCTTGCTCTCTTTTCACTGACAGCACTGGGTCACAGCTGGCAATAGTTCACAAACGACAATGCGACATGTAGGCGATGCCCCAATTTCACTCACGGCAATGCCCTTCGCACACGGAGTTACCCTTCCTTTCTCGCTTCACAACCGTTGCTGGGTCTTGAATTCACAAACGGTGATGAGTCCCTTTTACACAGCAGGTGCTACATCTTCTTACACTACGGGTGATAGTCTCCACACACATGGTGTTACTGCCAGCACGCACAGCGATGCACAGACGGTGTTAAGCTCATATATACACGTGGCGATGCTCCAAACAATGTTAGGCCTCTGCCTTTGCCTCACCCTCCATCGCCATGCGCATCATTGGGATGGGAGAAAATTGTGGTCCCTACACAGGGTCTGCATCTAGAGTAAGAAAAAGAACCCTTTTGAGCCTTTTGTTCAGGCCTCCTTTTCGACGTTCGCCTCTTTACAAAGCGGCACCTTTGAGTAGAGCCATGGCCGGCAGAAGTCCACTTCTTCTACCACTTGGTAATGCCGTCTGTTTAGGTTTGGTCATGAGGATGATGGGTTGTTTTCTCTTGATCTGACCCTTTGGCTCTTTTTTTTTTAAAAGCAGCCAAACACATGAGGTTTTCTACAGAGGAGACTCTGCCTTGTCCCCCGGGGCATCTGTTCTGACTGACGCTGAAAGTCAGTGGGTGGTTGGTGAGCCTTCTTTAGAGCCTCCAGATCCTTGCTCCGAGTGTTTAGCCCTTGTGGTTGGGGGACCTGTCTTCGATGTTCCCCCACTTACTTCAGCAAGTTTGCCAGATTGGGCTTCGTTGGTGCTGGGCTTTAGAGCACGGACTGTATGATGGATGCTCCAGACAGGTCTGGGGGGTTTGAAGGAATGCCCCCTTTCCGACCTCCAAGAGGGGATTGAGGGTGTGAGGGCCTGTGCGGCCAACCTGTGAACCATGGGCTTGGATGAGAAGACTTTCGACCAGGTACTGGAGCTGCTTCAGAACCTCGTCGATTGGGGGGCTGAGGCTCATACGGCGGACATCTCGGCATGAACATCTTGCCCAACGCATCTAGCCTCCTTGAGGGCAAAGCTGTCAACTCAACAAGCCTTCGTGAGGGGTCATGAGGAGAAGATGGAGACAATTGCTTCCTGCCATTCCCAGATTGTTAGGGAGGAGGAGGAGATAAAAGAAGAGATCCAGAGCATTGTAGAAAAGATCGCTCTGCTGCAGACTTGCACGACCGACTTGAAGGGGCGACTGCAATGTTATCGGGAGGTGATAGATATGAACTCCCGTCGCTTGGAGCAGTTGAGCTCAAACATAACTACAGTCACCATATTATCTGAGTCAGTCACCATGGAGATCACCCTTGGCTAGGAGATGATGCAACCTGCGCTGGAGAGAGTGCAGGAAATGAAGGTGAGGATGCGAGAGACGCTCGACCGCTTTCAACATACTCTCTTTTCATTGTAAACGGGTCCTCGATGCACCCCGATTTTGTAACCACTTTTGAATATGAATAAGATAGTGAATTTTATTATTCTTTCTATTCGATGTGTCCGAGGTGTTCTTCTTTCTGTGCCCTTTTATTTTGAATTTCACGTCTCCCCACTTTTTGAGAGACAGAGGGGCGCTAACAGCAAGAACTAAGGACTGGGAGGGTGTTACGGACCCCTACGGGTGCGTGGTTGTTTTAGGAGGTAGTTTTAGAGTCATACCCCGACAACTTCAATAGGGTCCTCTTTAAAGTCCGTCCCTTGGGACTGACATTAGCGCATGCCTTTAGGTCTTTGTGCCTGTATTGGGAGAACCCTGAGGGATTCTTGTGGTGGTGCACCAACTTCCCCTGGCCTGAAGGGCCTGCCTTAGACAAATTCAAGCAACGTAGGTCGAAGTGATGAGTGTTGGAAGATACTTTGCATCATCATGGGGCCCCCACCCAATAAATCCTAGCAAACAGTGAAAATATTGATAGTCTCATAATAGCCCTGGAACCAGCCAAGTTCATAAGGTCTCCCAAAAGTCTCCCACCAGGTTTCATCGCATTCCGACATGTCTAAGGCAGTGCAAACTGAGAAGCAGTTCCAACAGAATCATCCTCTAGCACCTTGAAATGGACCCTATAACTAGAGATACATTTTCGATACCTCAATTTGTGCTTGGACTACTGCCATTCGATCAAAAACGGTTGAAAACTACCTTGGGTCAAATTTCAGCTCGAACGGATACTCCAAGAAGAAGTTATAGGCAAAATAAGGAAACAGGAGGAGCCACATGCTATTCCCGTGCGGGTGGTCTTCAAGGATCTGACTGTCATTCCTAGTTTGTCGAGGGCAGTTCGGGGAAGCGTCACCTATATAAGGTGGTAAACCCATTTTTTTTCTTTTACCGAAGGTAAAACGTTTGTGAGGTTTAAATAGTGAGAGAATGAGACTTTTCGACTTAAGGGATTCCGGCAAGAACACAAAGCACATGCTGTTTTTGGGAGTCCGATGAGCGGCAAGAGATTTCGAAAAAATGCTAGCAAGGAGTTGCAGTGACGAGGCGAGTGATAAGGATAGGAGAATTGGGGGGTTGCTAGGATTTTGACAGTAGTCTTTGAGTACCGGAGAAGGGGGAAAAAGGAGTCCAAGTTACAACAGGGAGCTGTCGGTGAACTTCCGCCAGTTTCGGGGATTTTTCGATGGTGTTCCACCTTTGGGAATAAGAAGGGAAGGTGCTACAATGGGTTTTCGGCAGGTGGAGGGTGTTTTCTCGATGGGAAACCGAGAGGTCACAGGATGGCGAATGGCCAGTCACAGGGGAGACAAAGGGTCTCGGGGAAGGTGATTGCACAATCCAAGGGTCACAGGAACCGAAGGGTCGTAGGCAACCGAAGGGTCATTGGAACCGAGGGGTTGTAGGTAGTTGAATAGTTGCTGGGGAGATGAAGGGTCTCGGGGAAGTTGAACACTGGCGGGAACTGAAGGGTCACAGGGAGTTGAATAGTCGATGGGGAGACGAAGGGTCACAGGGCATCTGAACAGTCCTGGCCAACACTCACGGCGATAGGTTGCACACGACGCTCGTCGGGAGCGGCAAGAACCATGCCCCCACACCCACTCGGCGATCCTCTCATGGATGGCGATAAGTCATACCCGGCCATGGTCATGCTCGGCGATGAGTTGTGGGCAGCAATTGTCGCGCACGGCACTGAGTCATCTGCGACAATGGTCACGCACAATACCAAGTCATATGCGGTGATGATCACGCATGACACTGAGTCATGAGCGGCGTTGAGTCACACGCAACAATGATCACGTGTGGTGCTAAGTTGCACGGTGTTGAGTCATGCGCGACGATGGTCACGTGTGGCGATGACTTGGGTATGCAAAGGGTGGTGACCAATGGTAAGGTCAGGCTTATGAAGCCTGTTGGAAGCCAAGTCCTCCAGCACAACAGTGAACTCCATGTTGTTCTGTGGAAGGGCACTCACTGTGAAGAGGGTGTTCTCTCCATGCTAGGCCAGCTCCTTACCATGAGGGTCTGCTTTGTATGTCTGATATACTTGATCTAAAACCCTTCTACCTTTCTCTAATGTGGGAGCAGGTTTTTGGTCTATAACTGTCCTCTTTACCTCAAACTCAAGAGCGCCTTTTCGGCCTATAACCGTCCTCTTTTCCTTAAATGCAAGAGCGGCGCTCAGGTGCAGTTGCATGATAGACTTGTAATCTCCCTAATAATGGGCTTTTCCACTTGTAATTCCTTCTAATGCAATAAAAGGGTTAAACTTTGTTTGGAGTGTCTTGCTTCATTTTCTTTTCCTTTTCTTTTCTTTTGTTAGGTCACCATTGTAGAGTTGCCGGGGCAGAAGTTAAATGAGAAGTACTGTGCCTATCATAGGAAAGTAGCCCACCCCACTCACGACTTCTACAAGCTCAACGACACTATTGAGGCCCTTATCAACAAGGGTCACATAAAGCCCGAAGACTTAAAAAAGGCATTCGGGGCAGTTAGGGCATCTCACATAGTCACGATCCAAGAGGACGATGGATCACCCGCTATCCTTCGTGCATTTTTCTCTATAATGCTTGAAGAAGGGATCGCCACCCCAAAGCCAACAAGGCAACCCAAGCTCTTGACTCCAGGGACCGAGTACCTCTGGTGCCCGTACCACCAGATACGAGGTCAGAACATCAGCGAGTGCATTGGCTTCCATAAACTCTTGGTATAAAAGATGCAGTCAAGAGGTTCAGGGTGACCCGATGAGATAGCCTCAGGTCCCTCTGCCGCTTGTGAAAGAAGACCCCTTAACGCAAGCCCCACAAAATACTGAGCAAGTCCCTCTGCAGGCCCTCATTGAGGCAATGCTCCAGCAAGGTCTTGTCACCTCGAAGTCAGCCAGACAACCTAAGCATCTTGCCCTGGGCACAGAAAAACTCTTGTGCCCCTATCAGTAAATGTGGGGTCACGAACTCAAGGAGTGCACTGGGTTCAAGGTCATAGTTATGGAGAAAGTCCAGCAAGGCCACATCATTTGTGAGGTTCTCTCAGGACACGTCTAAGTCCTTGCTCCCATTCAAGAGGAAGCCCCGCTACAAGCCCCTCATGAGCATGCACTGGACCTTTCACAGCCCTCAACCTCTCAACCCTGGGAAGTCTATCATGAGCGAAGTAGGCTCAAATCCCTGAAACGTGAGGTAGTCTGCCTTGCTAGGACCACTCACCAGCCTGATAGAGCGGTCCAAACACCCCCTCAGGGATCCCGAAGGAGACGATGAGCACCTAGGTCCGCCTGCCAAAGTAATCATCTTCCTTAACCACTAGTCGAGGAAGAATTCCTCAAGCTCCTTCCTCCGCTGCCGACCTTGCGAGACTTCATCCCTGGCGCAGCTCGCCTCATCTTATCGTCCAATCATGCAGACGGCGCAGAGTTATCAATATCTCAGGAGTCGGTCAAAATGGGTGATGATGATAAAAGCACGCTACAACGGTCAAAGCCGAGGCATGACCTTAATACCTCCTGCAAACATCCAATTCGGGTGACGAAGTAAAAAGCCTCACAGAACGTTCTGACTCTTCTTCTCCTACCCCCTCCTCTATTCCTTCTATATGTATCGCTCGACGATGCCCAGATGTCGACACTCTAAACAAAGAATTCAACAGCAGTAGCCTCACCATGTCGCAACAATAGCACCCCAAAAGAAATGCATGCCCCATGAGGAAGTGGCAAAACCACTTGGGGAAGTTAGCCTCGGTCTCGCCAGGGAGAATTGTTATAGGCCAAAAGAAAAAGCCAACCACTTTCGAGTCAGCTTCAAATCATATGACGAGTATATCAAACATACAAGGCAGACTTCTCTGACAAGGAATTGGCCTATGATGGAGAGCATACCATGTTCATAGTGGACGCCACGCCCTTCCACAGAACAATATGGACTTCACGATTATGCTGGAGGACTTGGCTTCCAACACACCGTGGTGGCAAGGCCTCCTCGTTTTCCATCACTCTTGACCCCGGCAAGAGATCTTCGTCGTGCACAACACAATGACATGTCCTATCATCACCACAAGCAGACCAAGAATATCGCCGCGAGCCTCATGCCCCCAAGCATGGCTATCGCCGTGGATAACCCAGGGACGTGCGAAGGCGATGCTACATGTGACTTAATGGCAAGCGTGACTTTGAAGCATGCCAGTTGCCAATGTTCTCAATTTCTGGGGGGCATTGACGGCTCTTCGGTTCCCCCAATAGTCATCCCTTGCCAACGATCCACCTTCCTACGACCTTTTTCCTTCACTTGCAATCCTTCGCGTTTCACCGGAACCACACTCCTGCCCACTGGGAAAAGCCTTCCCACCTTCTGCTCGTTGCTGGAGTTAGCGCAAAACCACCAGAAGTCCTCAGAAAAATCTCCCCAAAGTCCTTGCAACCTTGCAGCTTACCCACCTCTATGGTTTCCCACTTCAACAGTTCACCAAAGCTCACCGAGATTTTGTTAAGTTTCCGGTGACCTCAATGCAAAACCTTTTCCTTCTCCTCCAACAACCAAAGAGCTGATAAAGCCCTCTGAACTCTCTACAAACTCCACTTCAGCAATTGAATGGTCGGAGTATCACTCGAACTCGGTAGGGCACCTCTATAAATTATGCTAAGTCCCCTAGAGACCCTCTTCCTTGCTCAGAAAGCCTCGACACTTGCTGAAAAGTCTTCGCAATCACGCTGCGAAGCTTCGCACCTCCTGAAGCTCTCTAGAAACATCCCTAAGGACCTGTTTCTGCAAGTTTTGGCCAGGAAGGGCTCACCGGAACCCTCGCCAGAAAGCTTTGGCTCTCTCTCTTTAAAAAGATTTCTATTGTTTTACCCTTTGGTAAAATAGTAAACTGGGGTTTTACCCCTTTTTATACCCTGTAGTATCGCAAACTACCACCGACAAACAAGAAATGATCCTCCAGTCCCCAGCTCTTGATGGCTATAAGATCAGGTCGGTGCGGGCAAAGCCCGAGACCCGAAGCATCATCGTCGCGTGCCCCATCAAGACTTTTACCAAGCCCCTCTACCGAAGACTATCGCCGTGCATCTCGTCTAGAGAATATCGCTGTGCATCTTGTCCAGGGGTCATCGCCGCATGTCTCCTCCACAGATCACCGCTGCATGGGATGTCAAGGGCTACTCCCGCGTGCTTCACCGATGGACTTAACGCATCACCTAGGCTTGTTAATGAATGTGCCACTCCACACTTAGTGTCACGCATAGGCCTTGGAACTCCCCTTTAGTCCATCATCTCTCATCCTCAGGAACTTCATTCCCGGCATCACAATCTCACTCCTTATATTCCCCCATAGAGTTACATCCCCTCACTGCTACCACCACAATCCGTGCTACATGACTTTAAACTGCATTGCCACAATCCTTGCTGCATGACTTTAAATTGCACTGCCACGATCTGTGCTGCATGAATTTAAACTGTACTGCTACGGTCCATGCTGCATGACTTTAAACTGCACTACCATGGTCCGTGCTGCAAGAATTTAAACTGTACTGCCACGGTCCACGCTGCATGACCTTAAACTGCAAAGTCCTTGTCACATGACTCAAACCTGCACGACCATGGTCCGAACTATATGACCTTAAACTATAGCGGAGGTCTAATTGCACGACCTTAAACTGCAAAGTCTTGATCACATGACTCAAAATTTTACGACCATGGTCCGAACTATATGACCTTAAACTATAACGGAGGTCTAAACTGTAACTCGCATTGCAACAAATAGTCCATATGCATAACTCAACTAGACCCCCAACAGAGTAAGATGTATGCAAGGGTTGTACTCACCCGGTCATCTCCAAAAAGTTAAGGCCATTATTACCCCTTCAACCCACGGTGGGGTTCATCTGTGCTTTGGCCGGTCAGAGTTCCATGCACATCGATATTCATTATCCTCGTGGAGTCACACTAGCTCTCTGAATCCCCAGTGAGGCCTCTCCCATTTACTACTCCTCGTAGGGTCACCACCTTTATCTACATCTCTTTGCATGTGTATAGCCTTAACTATCTTTATCCCTAGGGAGTCAGATTGATATCCACATACCTACCCCCCATGTATCCCTACTGACATGGCGGCTCGTTCTTGGTCCATGTTGCATGACCCTAAACTGCATAGCCATGGTTCAAACTATATAGCGGAGGTCTAGTTTCACGACTTTAAACTGCACGATCCTGGTAGCATGACCTAAAACTGTATAACCACGATCTAAGCTATATGACCTTAAACCATAGTGCGCGTCCTGGCCGCATGACGTTAAACTACTTTGCCCAAGTCTAGGTGGTGCGACCTTAAAACATTTCTCTATTAACTGCACACCCCTTTCACGAGCATCTTCGTGCACGCTTTCCCTAACCGACCCATTTGTGTGCGCGTACCCTCTTCTTCTCCCCAATGAGCCTGCCTAGACGCACATGCCCTTTATATGCATCTCCACACACGTCTTCCATAGCCGGCCCATCCATGTGTACAGGCCACCTTCACCATCTTTCATCATCCCCCAGTGAGTCTTACCAATGCTCTCCAAATGGAATGCCATCTTGGCACCCATATTCACCATCAGCTAGTGGGTCACCACCTTTCACCTATCATCCATTCAACTCTCCATAGGAAACTTCGTGCCATCCTCCCAAGTGAGTCAAAGTCATCACCAGACTCACTCTGTCGCCTCTATAGACTGCCATTCCTTACTGCTGTGGCCTAGCTGTATGACCCTAAACTATAGAGCGAGTGCTGGCCGCATGACATTAAAAGGCTTCGCACATTTCGCTAAGGCACGACCCTAAAACACGTCTTCTCTGGTGTACACCAAGAATGTCGTGAGTAAGAATGACAGACAGGCATGGTCATTAAACCATGAGTAAAAGAGTTCCATGGAAAAAGAAACCAAGGCACAGTGAAAAACACAAGAGGGCACCGTGAGAAAAAATGGATGAAAAGGGTGGACATGACCACGGAGTCATGGGTAAAAGAGCCCGAAAATAACAGAAGTTGGTTAAAACCATCCTCACGGTGCCACTTCCCATGTTCAAGTGAAAACCCGCGAAAGGGCGCTTGGATCGACAAAGCAGGTTGACGCAATTCCATAGCCTCAGCCTCAGCCGACTCCCCATTTTCATGGCTCATCAGGGAGTGAGAGCCTCATAAGATCTCCCTAGTTTTATGACTCATCAGGGAGTTAGAGACTCATAAGATCTCCCCGGTTTCATGGCTCATCAGGGAGTGAGAGCCGCATAAGATCTCCCCATTTTCATGGCTCATCAGGGAGTGCGAGCCGCATAAGATCTCCCCAATTTCATGGCTCATCAAGGAGTGAGAGCCTTATAAGATCTCCTGGTTTCATGGCTCATCAGGGAGTGATAACCACATAAGATCTCCTCAGTTTCATAGCTCATCAAGGAGTGAGAGCCGCATAAGATCACCTCAGTTTCATGGCTCATCAGGGAGTGAGAGCCGCAAAAGATCTCCTTAGTTCAACAACAACAAGATTCCTTGAGGGATGACCAAAATATCCCTTTGAAAATGCTAAAAGCCATCGTGAAGGCAAGAAACTGACAAAACTAGGGTCTAACCATTCATAGACTTCAGGGTAGTCTTCGTCAAACCCCCTTTCGGGTTGGGTTAGAAGCCCCCGACTGGACCCCGCTAGATGGGACCTATAGGAGATACCTTGAGCATAAAAAACAAACCTGGTGTAGCAGCAAGCAATGTCAATCGAAGGTTCGTAGCATTCGACCTTCAAAAAGGGTTTAGTTCTCTACGAGGAGGCCCTAACAAAGGCCTCATGCACCAGAACCACAGATTGTCTCTTGAGGGTGTGGAATTTGACAAAGGTCCCTCAAACTTCCAAAATGATTGCACTTCTTGATTCTCTTGAAGCACAACATTTGGTGGGGCATGCTTTTGGAAGGTATTTTTCATCAACATGGGGCCCCTGCTTAATAAAGGCCTAGCAAGTAGTGGAAATTCTGACAGTCTCAGAACAGCCCCAGAACTAGCCAAGGGCTTCATGAGGTCACTCAAGAGTTTTCTGTCAAGTTTTGTTACATTCTGACATGTCTACGGCAGTGCAGACTGAGAAATAGTTTCGGCAGAATCGGCGTCATGCACCCTGAAACGGACCCCTATAACTAGAGCTACATTTTCAGCTTCTCAAATTGCTAAGGGACTACCACCATTGAATTTGGCATGGTTGAAAACCTCCAGGGGTCAATTTTCAGCTCAAACAAACATTCCAAGAAGACGTTATAGGTGAAAGAGTAAAACAAGAGAAGCCTCACGCTATTTCCATGCGGCCACCCTGTAACACTACGTCATTGAAGGGACAGTCATGACCAGTGACTTTTGATGCCCATATCTCACTCGTTTTAAGTCATATCATGTTCAAATTTGGTGAACATGTTTGTCTAGTTAAGACGAGCGATTCGATATGTGGCACGCCCCGTGACGATACCCTAGCACGAAGAAAAGCTAGAGAGAAGTTGCTGATCTGTGAAGAAAATCTAGAAAACTCAGTAGCGTCATGCCTTGCTCGAGTGGCTAAATCACACCGCTCACAAGCCTGATCGATGCGAGACCAATTCCATTGCGAGCATAAGGTCTCGGGCCTTCTTTGACCCGAACCCCGTACAGGATTAACAGTCAGATTCTGCACACAAAGCCGATAAACAAACTGCAAATTTCGTCGCTGGAATCCTTAGTTCCAGTCAAAATTCCAAACTTGCAAAATCTTCAATCAGCCACGGAATCGAGCAGTGTTTGGTGCCTCGTGATCGTAGTGTCATGCTCAATGTGATCCAGCAAAGAAAACACAGAAAAACATTAAGGAACAAACACACTATCGATCCAAAGTTTAAGGATCTACTCAACTTTCAAGTCAGATGATCGTGCACCTAAAACACGATCCATCGCTTGAAGTTGGTATCAAATCGATCACCATGCCAAGCCCTACAAGAAAACAATCATCTTACGATCAACTAAGCATCAAAATGACCTTGGATCAGCCATGCAAGATCACGCAAGTCCTAGGGCAACACAAGACTGTTTTGGAATTCCACAACTAGTTAGGAACGGGCAAATCTATCAATTTGTACCATATTTTCTAATTTCTTTTAATTCAATTTAATCTTAATTTCTGACAATTAGGGTTACTTTTGATCATCCACCCATGTTTGGGGCATACTTTTATATATACGTACCATCATTGTACACACAAAAAAAGAAGAGACAGAGGCACACACACACAAGAGAGAGTTTTCACTTAATACAAGTTTCTCTTTCGTACCATTGTTGCGTCATGCTTGAGAGACGGAGTGAGATGAGAAAAACTTTTGATCGGTACCCCTAGGTTTGAGGTAAGCCTTCTCTCTCTTCTTTTTCTTTTCTTCTTCTCTCTCTCTTCTCTCCTCTCTTCTCCTTCTTCTTCATCTGAGTTCCTCGCAGGGGTCATGCATGGTAGTGGCGGTGTCATGCATGCCTCTCCCTTGGTCTCACAGAGCGCATATGGCGATGGTAGCACCATGCGCGAGTCTCCTTCCCCTTCTACTCGTCTGTTCCGTCCTTCAAGTAAGGTCCAAAGACGGTGCTGCCCATTTTCACCCACAAACGTAGCTTTGACGTCTCGGTGAAGAACCCTGACGGTAAGGTTTGTTACCACCTGCTGGGGTCTCTCCCTGTCGCACATCTAGTGTAGACGGCGATACCTATTGCCACCCGCTAGGGGCTTTGCCAACACCTATCGCCATCCGCAAATCCTCCTCTACGTGCCCAGTGCTCATCGCCATTCTCCCTGAGTCCCACGTCTATCGCCGTATGACCAAGGAGAAACTATCGTCCTGTGCTTTGTTAGGAGCTAGCGTCGTCCACAAGGGATGTGTCGTGTCCTTGCATTGCCCACCGCAATGCCTATTGACATCCATATTTCCCGTTTTCTTTGTTGTCTCATTCTTTCCTCTTAACCTCTTTCTCCTCTCACTTGACTGAGGGTAGACCTAGCCTATCACCGATGTGCTAACGTCGATTTCAAGTAGAATTACCGCCATGCTAGACTTGAGAACCATGCCCATCTTGCTGCCACTCTGAGTCGGTAATTTCTAGTTGTCATGCTAGTCTTACCCTTATGTCAAGCTCTCTTCTCTTTTCGATCTTTCACCTAAGATTGCACTTCATCGCCTTCTCATGTGAACGTGCATTGCCCTAATACAAGGGTGAGTCCTTCGATCCACTTGTCTTACAAAATAACCATAGAAGTGTTGTGCAGAAAACAAGAGGATTACGGGTCTAGCGAGGTGATTTCAAACCAGCTCAAGCAGTTGGGGTGCTTTCTTCATGATCTAAGAGGGCGCCCACACGAGCCAGCCTGAGTAAGTCCCAAACCCACCTAAAATTCCTCTCTCATTAGGTGGTATACCTACCCTTGCCCTTGAGCAAAGTTTCAAGAAAGTGATCTCAAATCCCGGGTTCACCAAAAACTTGAGACATGTGCCGCCAGATCACCTAGATTTGGAGGGCGAGGGACCTAACCGATACTGTCAAGTATTTTGAAGAGATTCTAAAGAGAGCATCTCCTTCAAGTAGAGTGTACTTGGTAGACATTCGATGCACACTATTGCGTTCGACATGATCTTAAGGCAGTCTACCATGTTTTATGAAATTAATGATGGACTCTCTCCGATCTTGTACCAGCTCAATTTTTACACATATTGGGTCGAAGAACCCTGGTTCCTGTATTTGAACCTCAGCTCTTTGACTTCGTGCCATTTCTCTTTCGGTCTTAATAACTTCTTTGACTGATAGAAGTGCCCTGAATGGATAAGGTGGGCACTTGAGGAAGATAATTCTCTCATCATCCATGTCTACTTTGGTTCTCAATTCAATGTGTCTCCACTCTGCCACCTAGACAGGTGTCGGCCCTGGTGAGGACAATTGGATTGTAGCCCCGAGTTTTGCGAGTGCATCAGCCTGCGAGTCTAACCTGTTGGGGATGTGACTCAAGGATACATCATCAAACTAAGCCATATACAATTTTGTAGTATCGTGATAAGGCTTGAGAGTGTCTTTTCTCACATCATAAACTCCTTTGAGTTGTCGTATCACCAACTCAGAGTCACCATAGATTTTGAGCTGCTCCAAGTCTAGATCGAAGGCTATCTCCAACCCAATTCTAAGGGTATGATATTCCACCTCATTATGGGAACCGGCGTTGGTGAGAGAGAAAGATAAAGGCAGTACCCCTCCTTTCGAAGTTATAAATAACACTCTGATGGCTCCTCGATCAGATTGGAAGGCTCCATCGAAGGACATTTCCCACGTGTGAGCAACTTCTGCATATAATATGTCTTCATCCGAGAGGTCGCTTGATAAAGGTGATTCTGTTGGTACTAGATGTGCTACAAGAAAATTGGCCAAAGCTTGACCTTTTGTGGTATATAGGTAATGTCGAACTCCATGAGAAATAATGCTCACTTAGCAAGGCGTCCTGATAAACATGGGCGTGACATAAGAAACTTTACAGGATCTACTTTTGATATAAATTTTACTTCATGACCAAGTAAGTTGTGGCGTAGCTTTTATACTACGAAGATTAGGGTCAGGCACATCTTCTTTATAGGGGGATAATTCTTCTCGACTCCTTGCATCTTACAGCTGAGATAGTATAACACGGTCTCTTTCCCTTCATCATTATTTTGTAGCAATAACGCCCCAAGTGACTCATCCAGGGCGGTCACATACATGATGAGAGGTTTTCCCAGCACCAGTGTACACTGGAGGATTGAGTAAATATCGCTTGATGTCATCAAGGGCTACCTGACATGGTTCATTCTAGATGAATGGGGTATCCTTCTTCAACAGGTACGTAAAAGGCTTACAACGACCTGAGAAGTTTGAGATGAACTTGTGGACATAAGCCAGCTTCCCTTGGAGGGATCGCAGCTCTCACAATGTTGTTGGTGACAGCATTTCTTGGATCGCCTTGATCTTAACTGGCTCAACTTCGAGCCCTCGGTGTCTAATAATGAAACCCAAGAACTTTCTTGAACTCATGCCAAAAGCGCATTTCAGCGGATTCAACATGAGCTGATGAAGGCGTAATTGTTCGAACACCTTTTCCAAGTCTCGCATATGAGCATCTTTCATTTTGGACCACCAAGTCATCCACAAAACATTCCACCTCCTTTTGCATCATGTCCTTGAAGATGGTTATCATTGCACTCTAATACGTAGCACGAGCATTCTTTTATCCGCAAGGCATTATCGTGTAGCAGAAGACCCCTTTTGGAGTCAAGTATGCGGTGGCTTCCTCATCTTCTAGTGTCATCCGTATCGGATTGTGCCCGGAGTATCCATCCATAAAGGAGAAGATCTGGTAGTGAGTTGTGTAGTCAATGAGCATCTCCGTAAGCGACAACAAGAAGTCACCCTTTGAGCAAGGGGTATTTAGGTCGCTGAAGTCAATACAAACCCTAATTTGTCCATTTTTCTTCTTGATTGGGACACAATTTGCCAGCCACTTTGTGTACTTGACTTCACAAATGAAACCCGCTTGCCTGTGCTTGGTCACCTCAGCATCTATCTGTATTTCGAGATCAGGCCTAAACCTCCTTGATTTGTGCTTGATAGGCTTGATGGATGGATCGATGCCAAGAAAGTGGATTGCAACTTGAGGATCTAAACCAGGCATCTCATGGTAATGAAGGCAAAGACGTCTCGATTTGCTTGCAAAAAGGCAGTAAAGCTCTCCTTCTCTTTCGGAACTATATTTGCCGAGATGAAAGTGGGCCTGGGTTTCGTCTCTAAATTTATCTCCTCGAGTTCATCAGCTGTGGCTTGACCACCTTCTTCCCATTCTTCTGGGGCCTCTTGCAACTCCTCATCATTGGCTTTGGAGGTCTTCTCATTAACCTCCAATGAAGATACCCATACTTCTGACATTTCTTCCTCTAGTTAGGCTTTGTTATGGAACATGGCTCTTGCACCCTCATCATGTTTACTAATGAAAGGATCAACTTCGAGCAGGGTCAATGTATCCAGTAAAGGGAATCCACTCTGAGGTACCTGGGATGAAACTTCATGAGGGATTTCTTGATGTTCTCATGTATCTTTCATGGGTCTAGGTTGTGTGGTAGATTGCAATGTTTTCTCCTATCTCATGCTTATTTGCGCCATGCTGGGTGATGCTTCTGAGATTTTCACTCTGTGACAGACATCTTGAGAATAGAAGCTCTGTCCTCTAGATTCTCTCTGCCTCTGCTCAAAATCGGGCTCAGGAGGCCACTGGGGTTTCTTCGCCTTTGACTTCTTATGCTTCCCAATAGAATAGGATGGTTCTGAATTAGCTTGAATCGCCAAGGCGTCAGCAATTGCTAAGAATCCAGCAGCCTGGACTAGCATCTTTCTCAACCACCTCCATTGCATCTTGCTTATATTGGTTCCTTCAAGTTCTCTGTCAAGAGCCTCGAAGTATGGACATTTCAAGATTGTACCTACATGATACACAAAAGAGAAAGGGGAAAAAGAAGAGGAAGAAGAAGAAAAAGGGTTAGTATGTACGGGACTTTTATGGTCATTCCCTTTATTGGATCGATTTGAACAGCTTTTTACATCATCATCAGAGTTGGACGTGTGCAGGGGGTCGTTTAGGTCTTTTCCCTGCTTAGACCGTTGGGGAGTGCTTTTGACGTCGTCACCCTCAATGGATGTGCCTCGAGTAGAAGATGGCTAAGAATATCCTCTTGATGAGATGAGGAAGGAAGGATGAATACGCCGGGGATGAAGTCCTGTAAGGTCGGTAATGGGGGAAGAGGCCTGAGAAATTCTTGCTCGACTGGTGGTTGAGCAGTCTTGTTTCTTTAACGAGCAACCCTTGGCGCCCGTCTTCTCCTGGTTTCCATTGAAAGTGCTTGATTCATCTGGCTAGGTTTGTGAACAGTCCTAGCTTGATGAACTACCTCTCTCTTTAAGGACTTGAGTCAGCTCTACCCGTGGTAGACTCTCCATGGTTGGGAAGTTGAGGTTTCAGCATGATTTGAATCATCATTACCTGGCTTGTGTCGGGAGGCCCTCTCGTACCGGTGGAGCAGTGACTTGGGGGTCTCCTTCTGAAACGTTACAAGTTTCTTGGCATCCCTGTATTTTCTTCGTGATTATGTCATGAAAACTAGAGCACTTGTTTAGGTCACGAGCCCATATCTAATGGTACGGACACCAATGGTTCTCAGTTCCATGTGCAAGGCATCGGGGCTGCCTTGCCGGCTTTGGTGTGATGAGGCCTTCTTGAAGCATCACGATGGATAAGGCGTGAAGGAGATCGGGCACTTCATCTTTCTCCTAGACTGAATCAGAGCCTCGATGAAGTCCTTGAGTGTGTAGCATTCCTATGTGGGTTGGTTTATCCTCCGATGATAAGCACAGTAATTTGCATGGGTGTCAAGTCCAGGTTGCTCAGGGAATTTGCTCTCAGGCAACTCAATCATTTTTAGCTCTAGTAATAACTGGAGTAGTGCAGGGACCCATTCCTTTTTTAAATGATAAACCTTATTCTTGTGCTTGACCTAGCAATCATCTCGATTAAGGTTCGCGGGTGGAGGTACCCGGCTATATGACGGTTCTTGTTTGCCAGCCTGAGGCGCTTTCATTGTACGTACCCCTTTGGAGAGGTCCAAAGATTGGGAGGCATCCTTCTTTAGATCATAGACAGTTGCGACTGTATTGATTACCCCTTTTTGTTGATTGCCCCAGGCCTTGGTCTGAGAACTATCATTGTCCCTATTATTTCCCGAGCTTGCAGACTGTTGTCATGATCCTCCATGGTGTCGTGATAGGCTTTCTATGCACACTCACTTAGAGATCAGCTCTGACATGGAGGTTAGATTGGAGGCCTCAACATGTAGAGCAATCTCAGGTCGCATGTTTCACACACAGTCCTTCTCAAGCATGGGATTAGGATGGCGAGTAGCCAAATCTCTCCATCTTGCTATGAATTGATCCATGGGTTCATCTGGTTTCCAGATAAAGGTGAGAAGCTCGATGGTTTGGAGCTCCCTCTCGACCTCATAGAACCACTAGTGAAATAGTTTTTGCATTTCTTCCCAAGTATGTATTGAATTTGGGGGAAGCCAAGCATACCACTGAAAGGTCGGGCCAGTAAGGATTTCAACAAACAGACGGAGGAGGAGTCTCCCATCAACTGTTGTCTCCTGACATGCCGCATGGAAATGTGAGATATGCTGGTGTAGGGATGTTGTACGATTGAACAAGGGAAGCTTCCCTTTCTTGTAGTCTGAGGGACATAGAACCTGATCAATGTAGGAGCAGTACGGATTTTGGTAAAGCATTGTACCCTATATACTTGGGATTTGTCTGTTCTTCGGGCTATGGCTAACCATGGCATTGATGTCTGCCTGTGAGATGGGGTGAGGGATGGAATTGTCCTGTGAGGCAGGAGGAGGAGGCTGCCTTGAAGCTGCATCATCTAAGTGATGGGAGTTAGCCTCATGATGGATACATTCACTAGGGACCTCATGCTATCCATGCAATCAATCTTCTCCATCATCGCTCGCATCATTTGTTCGAACCTGTCCATGCGTTCTTCCTTGTTGTTACAACCATTACGCTAACCATTTCCTCAGAGCGGTCAACCTTAGGTGCAGTTGAAAGCTTCCGAGCTTTGCAAGTTGTGCGCGGCATATCGGTCAACAAGGGCTCAACATGCTCTGACTGTACTCGAGTCTTATATGAAGATCGCGTGAGGACTAGTTCTCGATGGTCTTGGGACCGTGGCTGCTAAGTGGTCGGGTCATCTTCTACAACACTGACCACTGTGCAAGCTTCTCGTACCTCCTCTTCAGGCTCTGTGAGCTGAAGAGGGTAGAAGGGATTCTTGTGAAGGCGGTCATTGAGAGAGGCTGCCCCGACCGTCTTGGTTGCTTCCCTAATCAAGATTTGCAGACCCCTATGACCTCCCTCCAAAACTGCAATAGGGATTGCAGCTGGTCTGCCCTTTTTGCACAAGAGAGAGCTGTCTCCATTAGGTGAAGCAATGGCTGTGGGTCAGGAACTGGGGTCATCCTGCACTGAGGAGGATGAAAGACATGATCACCCATCAGGTCTTTGCCCCGAGCTCTCTTATGGGCTCAAGAGGCATGACCAAGCTGATGAGGCTAGCTCAAGATGGTACTATTGGGGAAGGTATTCGAGTACCAGGGCTGGAGGTTTTTGCCTCGAAAGAGAAGGGGCAGGCAGAGGAAGGGTCGACTCATGACGACGCTTGAGTCAGGAGCGAGGACTGGTCTATGAAGGTGACGCGTGTGCGCCCTTTGAAGAAGGATCACGAGTGACCTTGGGGTCAGGCCGAGCTCGAACAAGTTATCTGGCCTTAAGAGGCTGAGCGCTGCGAGCTGGTGTCTGTAAGAGAACGGGTGGAAGCCTGCCCCTTACAGGGTGCGCTAGTGTGTGCTGAGTAGGAGGATGAGAGGGTCTTCTTCCGTGTACGCGGATTGGCACAACGACGGTGTTTCCCCGAGTCGTGGGATGCACATAGATGATGTGTATTGGACCCGGCCTAAGGAGGCCTGATCTTGGATATTGACTCGAGGTAAAATATAAGGGTTGCTCCGAGGTGTGGCTCGAGTAGATGACCCACGAACCTTAGGGTATGTGCACGAGGTGGAAACCCTAGGGTCTCTGCCTCGATGTGTCGAGCCTCTAAGAATAGAGACCTGAGGTGGTGTAGGAATGTAGGGGGAAGCCTTGCGGAGACCCACAAAAGGAATGACAACTTCCTTGCCTTTTGTTGAGAGGGACTGGGCAACCTTTCAGTGTACCTCGGCAATCCGACCAGTAAGTGACTTGCTGGTGATAGGGTGCATGCTGTGAGTGGTAGCAGGTGTGCTACCAATGCAGAGTGTTTTGGTAGAGGCTCCACCAAAGCTAGTAGATGGGTATTTAGGGACCTTTAAGTCCCTTCTCACACCTATCCAGGTTAAGACCTGGGAGTTAGACACTGGGTCTTTGCTCAGAAGGAAAGTTGAGAACGAAATTCGAGGAACTTGTTCTTGGGGGAAGCACGTGAATGCGAGGATGAGAAAATCCCCCGATTGGGATAAATAGGGGAACCTAGGACTTGAGACAGTACTCTCAGAAACCTTGCTACATAACAAGGGCAGGTATACCAACTGATGAGAGAGGAGTTTAATGTGAGGAGGGACACACCTCACCTAGGTCCATGACTCACTTGGGCTGACTCATGTGGGCACCCTCTTAGATCATGATGGAAAGTCCCCCAATCTTACAACTTGTTTAGAATCGCCTCCCTTGACCAGTACTCTCCTGTTTCTGCAATCACACTCATATGGTTAATTTTACAAGACAAGTGGGCCAAGGGACCCCATCTTGTCTCTGGGGGAATGCACACAGGCATGCACATCCAAAAGAAGAAGAAAAGAGTAAGAGGATAGATATTTGGGTGATGAAAAGAGAATAAAAAGATAGAATAGAGGGAAGAGAAGAGAGGAAAGAGAAATTTGACCCGGTGGCTAGACTGACATAGTAATTAGACCAGCAAGTGATGAATCCGGTGTGGTAGCAAGACGAGCACGGTAAGTTAGATCGGCACGACAGCAATACTACTCAATGACAGAACCAACACTAAACAGCCAGGCACAATGGCTAACCTATCATGGCAGCAAGACAGGCACCGTAACTTAAACAGGCAAGGTGGCAATTTTGATCGATGACGGGACTAGTGTGACATCACTAATCTTAGCATCCCTTGGTCAAACAAGTGAGAAACAGAGAGCAAGAAGAAAGGAGAAGAGAAAAGAATAGGAGATAAAAGAGAAGAAAGAAGGAGAAGAAAAAGAAGAAGAGAAGAGAAGAGAAAAAATAGGAAGAGAGTGAAAGAGAGAGGCAAGGGAAGAGAAACATGGACGGTGATGGGGTTCCGCCGTCCATGACAGGGATGAGAGAAAGGGAGGGAGGCATGGACAGCGATGAGGTTCCCCCATCCATGACAGGAGAGAGACAAGAAAGACAAAGCATGGACAACGATGGGGTTCCGCTGTCCCTGACAGAGAGTGAAAAGAGAAAAGAAAGCGTGGACAGCGATGGGGTTCCACCGTCCATAGACGACGATTGGGTTCCGCTGTCCACGACAAAGGAGAGAGAAAACATGGACGGTGATGAAGTTCCACCATCCATGATATAGGGGAGAGAAAATATGGTCGGTAATGAGGTTCCACCATCCATGACAGAGGAGAGAGAAAGGAGAAGAAAACATGGATGGCGGTGAGGTTCTGTCGTCCATTGTAGAAGAGAGAAAGGATAAGAAAACATGGATGAGGATGAGGTTCCGTTGTCCATGACAAAGGAGACAGGAAGTATGGACAGTGATGGAATTCTACTGTCCATGATAGAGGATAGAGAAAGGAGAAGAAAACATGGATGGCGATGGAGTTTCACTGTCCATGACAGAGGAGAAAGAAAAGAGAAGAAAATATGAACGGCGATGGGGTCCCGCCGTCCATGACAGTGGATGGCGATGGAATTTCACCATCCATGACAAAGGTGAGAGAAAAGAGAAGAAAATATGGACGGCAATGGGGTTCTGCCATCCATGACAGAGGATAGAGAAAACATGGACGGTGATGGGGTTCCCCCTTCCATGACAGAGGAAAGAGAAAAGAGAGAAAAACATGAACGATGATGGGGTTCCACCATCCATGACAGAGGGAAAGAGAAAACATAGACGACAATGGGGTTCCACCATCCATGACAGAGGAAAGAGAAAGGAGAAGAAAAAATGTACAATGATTGGGTTCCATCGTCGATGATAGAGGGAAAGAGATAGGAGAGAGAAAAGAGAAGACACACGCGACGATACGCATCGCCATGTGTATCAGAAGGGACTCAGACACGACCGGATCTGCCACTCTAGGAAAATGGCCTAGTTCAATGTCTTTGTCAGAGAACAGAGGGAGAAATGTCTTGCACAACGATGAGCATCACCGTGCATGGCATAGAGATAGGGAACATGGACAGAGGCCCGGCCTGCCACTCAGGCTAGGTATTAGCTCACTGTGTATGTAACAAGAGATCAAGAGAAGAAAGAGGATGTCATGCTCGACGATGGACCCCAACATGCATGACTAGAGTGAAGAGAGAAAGGAAAGATTAGAGAGAAAGAAAGACAGAGAGAAGAAAAAGAAGAGAGACAAAGAAAGAAGAAGAAGAGAGATAAAAGAGGAGGAGAGAGAAAGAGAGAAGAGAGGAGGAGAGAGAAAGAGAGAAGAGAGTAAGATATATAAGAGAGGAGGAGAGAGAAAGTGAGGAGAGAGGAGGAGAGAGAAAGAGAGAGAAGAGAGGAGGAGAGAGGAAGAGAGAAGAGAGGAGTAAAAAACTTAGAGGAGGAGAGAGATAAAGAGAGAATAAAGGAGGAGAGATAAAGATAAGAGGAGAGAAAAAGTTACCTTCATCAAAGGGTACCAAAATCTTTCTTCTCTCTTCTCTCTCTCTCCAAGACAAGCCCACAATGTCAATGTAAAACTCTCAAATTTTATTCATGAAATTGAAAACTAAGGGGGGAAGCCTTTTACAATTAGGTTTAGCATGTACTTATAGAATTGGGTCCAAACATGGGTGGATGCTCAAAATCTAGCTTAATTGATGATAATCACAATTTATTTTAATTAAAGAAAAATCTAAAAATGGCTGCCAAATGATGGTTTTGCCCCTGCCCAACAATATATAAAATTTCAAAATAGTCCCTGCTGCTACCCTAGAACGTGCATGATCTTCCATGGATGATACACGGCTGCTCCAGCGTACATTTAGACGAAAGGTGATTACTTTCTTATTTGGATCGGCATGACGATGGATTTCATACGAACTTCGAAGCACGGAACGCGTTTTTAAGCCTTCGATCGTGCGACTCGAAATTTGTATCGATCTTGAAAACTTGTGATCAATAGTGCGCTCATATCTTGATGTTTTTCTTTGGTTTCTTTGCTGGACTACATTGAGCATACTGTCATGATTGCGTTGCAATAAACGCAGCTCAATTTTGTGCTCGAACGAAGATTTTACAATCTTTAGGTTTTGACCAGATCTTGAAACCCCGACACATGCAAGGTTTGGCCCAGATGTATCCTTGGACCTCACCCATGCAATGGAACTGGTCTCGCATTGATCCGTTATGTGAGCACCGTGATTTGGCAGCTCGAGGGAGGTGTGTCTTTGCTGAATTTTTTGTAATTGCCCAGCCCAGCCCTTTTTGGCCCAAAGTGAAATTTCCTTTTTTTTTGTCAATTTCTTACCGTTTGTGATGATTTTTTACCATTTTGTTTGGGCGACACTAGGCGTGTCCCCCGGGCGACACCAGATCCTCAAAAATGGCATTTTTTGGCTAGAGGATCCGTTGGTTATGGAAAGATACCCTTCCTAATAGATCCTTGGCCTTTATAAACTCTTTTTCATGGTCATTTTGAGGAGAGACTTCATTTTAGACACAGACTTCTCGTTAAGAAAAACCCTAATCTCAAAACCCTAACCCTAAGCCTGAAAAACCTAGACTTAGGGCCCAACAACCCTAGTTCTAAAACCATCTCTAGGACAACAACCCTTTTTTATTAGAGATCTGTTGGTTAACATCCGAATCAGAGAGGCAAAGACGACACCGGATCGGATACGGGTGAGGCCTTGAAGTCTTGGGAGTCTCATGCCATCTGACCCGATTTGGTATTATCTTCTTCCCCTTTCTTTCTTCTTAGTTAACTGTTTTGACTTTATTTTGACTATTTTTTATCTGCTCATTGCTTTAAATTCTTGTTTTAGTATTTTGGATCATGCTGGCTCTACCACAAATCTGAGAGCGGATCTGACCCTAGATTTGAATTCGATTTGTCCCACTTTCTCGACCAATTTCTTTTAATCAATTTAAGGCGTCATGATCCGAGAGATCTACATCGGAAGATCTGTTCGATTTTCATCGTAAATAGTTTGATGCTCACCGTGGGGCATTTTGAGATTGATCCAAGTGTCAAAATATTAGTTTTATTCACTGTTTTCATTCATAAAAAAGTCTCAAAAACTAGCAGTGACCAGGATCCAAGGTTTCGGTGCTACAAAAGCCTGTCTGTCCTAGGCAACATCACAGTGCTACCCAAGTCCAGGGCGACACTCCCCGTGTCGTCCAAATTTTGAAGTTTCATAATCTTTTGAACCTTTGCAGTCTTGTTCTAGGGACTCTTTTGTAACTGTTCAAAAAAATTTAGATCAAAATAAAATTTTTGAAAAATATAAAAACATATTTTGCTTCAGATGGGTCTGCTTTGATTCTGGCATTCTGATTTTATTTTTTAGTTTGTTAATTTTGATTGAAATCATGTTTTCCCTACTTTCACCATGCTTAGTTTAACTTTCTTTCATCAAAGTTAAAAAGATAAAAAATTAATATATATATATATATATATATATATATATATATATATATATGTATACATTGAGGGTTGCCTGCACCCTCCTTGAACCATGCCCCATTCGAGTCACCCTCGACTTGGGCAGCACTTGACTTAGCACAGATTGTGCTTGGTCTAACGGTTTTGAATGTACCTTCTTAAAGGTTGCTTACCCCACCATCTATATTGTGCTTTGAGTGAGCTTCCCTTTGAAGCATGCATCGCAAGGCACGATTAGTGCCAAGTGCTCACTTTATTTCTTCATTGCATTGTGTGCTTGAAATTTATTTTTGATTGCGTGCTTCTTTACACACTCCAGCACACACCGAACTGGGATTGCCCAGGAAACCAACAAACAAATATATTTGAAACCCCCAAAAACCTCGTTAATGGCATGAGGGGAACCTAGCTTTGAGAGTCGAAGCGATTGGGATTCGCATAACTTTAACTTTCAGCGCCCCTCTGTAATCCTTTGCCTCAAAGGAACTCCGCGTACAGTAGGACCTGGTGAAAATCCTATAACAGCAGGCCAGGACCTATGTGGGGAGCTATATTAGCCTAGTCGCGTTTCAATAGTTAGGAACCCACTCTCAAGCCAACCCTACCTATAATCTAGGTCAAAAATTTTCGTGTGTTGTGCTTGGTTATTTCTGTTGGTTAATCTTAGATCTCAGTCCGAGCTCCCTTTTTGTCTTAGCTGAACCCTCTGGGTCAAAGTCCAAGCTTGTACCTAGCTTAGCCCTGGTCCGAACCAGGTTTCAGCTTGGTCAGAACTTAGGCCCCCTCTGGGTACAATCCTAGACTTGGACCTAAAGAACTTTGATGATCAGACCAAGTATGGACTTGGACTGGATCAAAGATGAATTGGGAACAAGCATTCATCTTTGATCCAGTCCAAGTCCATACTTGGTCTGATCATCAAAGTTCTTTAGGTCCAAGTCTAGGATTGTACCCAGCTTGGTTGAGGTCCGAACCAGGTTGCGCCTTGGTCCAAACCAGGTTTCACCTTGGTCTGAACTGAGGCCCCCTCTTGGTCCAAGCCGGAGGCTCGTTCCTAGTTCATCTTTGAGCCAGTCTGGGTCCATACTTGGCTTGATCATCAAAATTCTTTGAATCCAAGTTCAGGCTTATACCAGCCTAGTCCAGGATCGAACCAGGTTCACACCTTGGTTCTAACTGAGAACCCCTATTCTTGGTCCAAGCCTACGGCTTGTGCTTGTCTCAACCTTGATCCAGATCGGGTCCACACCCAGTCTGATCTTCAAAACTCTCATGGTCCAAGCCCAGGCTTGCGCCCAGTTCTTTCCAGGTCTAAACCAAGCTCACACCCAAGTCCGAACCTAGACCCACTCTTGTTTTGAGCCGAGATTTGTACCTATCTCGTCTAAATCTCTATCTAGGTTCTAACATAGGTCTAAGATTGGAGTTGCCTCTAGAGTTTGACTAGGTTTTACCTTAGTTCAAGGTTTGAACCAAAACCCATTGAGTTTAGCAAGTCTAGGTTCCAGTCTAGTCTTAGCCTAGGTCTCAGTTAAGGTTTCTCCCCCAGAGTCAGACTATCTTTCCTAAGTCATCGAGTCTAGATCTTCTCTAAGTCTAGATTCTAGAACCGGGTCAGAAGCAATCACCATGTCAATCACTCAAGGCGGCTATGATGATCGCTCCACAACTGACTCTAAGCCTAACCAGCCCAAACCTAGGGACCAGTATGGCACGATCCCTTGGGATTAGCATGAGAACCTCTTTACAATTGAGGACTTAATTTTGGAGCTATACTTCAAACGGTGCAACCAACGAATATGGGTCAGGTATAGGTATCATACTATTCAAACCTGAGAAGATTTTAATGCCAACAGTCATCAGATTGAATTTCTTATGTACCAACAACATTGCTGAATATGAAGCCTTGATAGCCGGGCTCAAGAACACCATGGAAATAAAAATCCTGCAAATACGAGTGATTGATGACTCCTTACACATCATAAACCAAGTTCAAGGGATTTGGAAGGTGAAAGAAGAAAAGCTCAAATCATATGAAGAAAAGGTCAAAAAGATGATTCCATATTTTAAGAAAATCACCTTTCAGCACGTAATTAGGGAAAATAATTGGTTCGCCGACACCCTTGCGACCCTTATTTCAATGATTGATATTCCTTTAGAAATCACCACGTTGTCATTCTAGATCAGAAACAAATATGACCCTTCCTCACCAAGGATCGAAAAAGAAATAGAGCAAGAAAATTAGAACAATGGGGAAGTGTCTCTCGTGGCTTCAGATGTGTTAGTTAAGGTAAAACCATGGTTGCACGATGTTCTGTCCCTACTAAAAGATGGTTTATAGCTCGAAGGAGCCTCCAAAAAGGATAAAGAATCTCTTCAAAGGTTTTCTATGGGATTCTTAGTGAGAGGTGATCTCCTGTTCAAGAAATCCTTCGGCGACATAATTCTACAGTGTCTCGATCAGTCAAAAATCGACCAAGTACTGACAGAGGTACAAAATGAAGGAGGTCATTCTGGGGCAGCTGCCTTAGCTCAGAAAATCAGGTGCTAAGGTTACTAATGGACCACCATGGTTGAAAATTGTTGGAAGTTCGTTAAGAGGTGTCCCAAATGTCAACTTTTTGGAGATCTCATCTATGCACTGTCTGTACCACTCAACTCAACACCGCCCATATGGCTCTTTTCCATGTGAGGTCTTGATATCATTGAAATGATTTCACCAAAAGCATCAAATGACCACTATTTTATATTAACGACTACATAGTACTTCACAAAATAGGTAGAGGTCTCATCATTTGTCAAAATTGAAGGATAACATGTTGCCCGTTTCATAAGGAATAACATTATATTCAGATTCGGTGTTCCTGAGTCAATCATTACTGGCAATGGATACAACTTCAAAAAAGAAAAGGTCACTAAGGTGTGCAAAAAGTTTGGGATAATGGAAAAAATTCTCCACACCTTACTACCCTCAAGGAAATGGACAAGCATTGGCTACAAATAAAGAACTTCGTAGAATTATAGACATAATCATAGAATTATAGACATAATAATAGAAGGTGGCAAAGATTGGCACAAAAAGCTAAATGATGTGCTATGAGCCTACCAGACAACTGAGAAGACTCCTATTGGCATGACCCCATACTCATTGATGTATGGTATGGAAGCAATGCTACCCAGTGAAGTTGACATACCATCCCTCTGAGTGCTTATTCATAAAAATTCAGATGCGAAGCACAAAATCGAAGCACAAATTGCTGCCCTCGTTACTTTGGATGAAAGATGACTACGAGCAGCAGAACATATCATTGCTTACTAGTGTAGAATAGAGAGGGCATACCGAAGAAAAGTTGTTCCCCGATAGTTCAGAGAAGGAGACATGGTACTCAAGAAAATCTTTCACACTTCTACAAATCCATAACCTTTAGGCAAGTTTAAAACTAATTGGGAGGGGCCATTTGTGGTTACCTGAGTACACACATGAAATTCTTACAAGATAAAAAATCAAGAGGGATACAAACTCAACGACCCCATTAATGCAATGTATCTCAGAAAATACTACCCGTAATGGGCTCAAAAGCATGGTGAAAACTTGAAAAGGCCTCACAAGAAAAAAACAAAAGCAAAAAAAAATAAAAAAATAAAAAATGGACATGGTAAAAACCTGAAAAGGCATCATGAGTATAAAAAAGAACAAGAAAAAATGAAAAAAGGGGAATAAAAAAAATCTCCAAGATGGAGCTTCCGATTCAAAACACTCAAGTACAAATAAGTACTTGCAAGTTCCAACAATACTGCACAAGGAGACCTTGAGGATGAAGACTCCTCCTAAACCATGCAGGTCCCAATAGAACCAACTCAGAAAGATGTGGGAAGGTGACATGAATTGAAAACCGAAGTGACTTTGATGAACCCTAGAAGAACGTCGAGACTCCTCTAGGATGGAAGCTCGGCAAGAATCCAAAGAACTCTTCATGGACCTGCGAAGCACAGGGCGAAAGCCCCAAAGGTAAAATGACAACTTCCAGACTTTTGCATTCTCGATGCTACAAGGAAATCCTTTCATTATCTTCGGGTAAAACATACTAAAGAAAATGATCACCAAAGGTGCCATAGGTTGCAAAATTGTATGGCGTGCCCCTTTTGAAAATGCTTTTTCTATGCTTTTTTAATTTGATTGTTAAAACCATCCATTTCCAAAACCCGTTTAGAAAGGACTTCCTCCATCATTACAAGCGGCTAAACTGTTAGGCAATCTGGCCTTGTTCTCGAAGCCAACTTCCTATGCCTGTTATGAAGGATTGAAACTAGTCCAGTACTTCATGGTTGTATGATTATAACTACCAACTACCACATATCGGAGATGGGTGAACCTCGCTAATGATGATATTGGCTAGTTTGGGAGCGTTTTTAAATGTGGAAAACTCATCACTGTATGTGTGTATGATGACCTACAATTAGGGGACTAAATGTGTAGGAATTCAGTTTGAAAATTGTGTGCAAAGAAAGTGTTCCACTATGCTTCGATGAATAAAATTGCACACTTACTGATGAGCAAGAACCCCCCAATAAGGGCAAGTTGAACAAAGACCCCCCAATAGGGGCAATAAAGAAAAATTTTTCATACTCCCCATAACAGGAACAAGTTGAAAAAGACCTCCCAACAGGGGCAAACACAAGGAGTAAAAAAGAAAAGAAAAAAGGGGATTCTACAATCACATGAGATCAATCAGAACAGAAAATAAAATTTTGAGTATCTCAAAACTGTGATTTTATTCATCCATTGAAATGGGCTTATTTCAAGCATTTACACCATGAAACTTGGTCCTATGACCGAAATTTCTATCGTCCCAATGGACTTCAATAAAATAAAAAATGTACTGAAAATGAGAATAATCACAAGATCAACTTATTCCTGCCATGAAAAAAAAATATAAAGAAAATAAAAACGCCTTGGCTATTCAGTCTTTGGCATCGAATCAACATCCTTGTCCTTAAGTTCTACCTCAAAGGCTATCCATCGAGCCAATTCAACTTCAACATCTTCCAAACCGATGCCAGAAACACCCTCATTCGATTTAACACGCTTATTTGAAGAAGAGGCATCATATTCTCGATAAGACACGGGATCCCGACCAGGAGCAAAAGATTCATCTTGAAGTCTCGAAGCCTTGGGACATAGTGGAAGAGAGCAAGCATGTTCCCACCAAGAAGCATAGTTGCAAGTGGTTGTAGGCTTGTCTTGCTTAACGAACCCCTCCCTAGAAGGAGACTTCTTCCCCTTCCACGACAAACATGCCTTGGCCAGAAGAGTGGAAGAGTGTTGTCGAAGAGGAAAAATAGGACGGCGATCGATCGCTTCCCCAAGAGAAGTATAATGTTGAATATGGCGAAATTGGCGAAGTACCCTCTGAGGGAAATACCCCTTTGTGAAGTATTGTTGCGCCAGAATAAGACATGAGCACCACATAGCAGGCAGAAATAGGGGTCCATTCTCAAGACCCTCGATCACTCAATCAAAGGTCGTCCAAAACCCGTCGATAATAATTGACGTCTCGAGGATGGGTGGTATCACTAATATATGCCCAACCCAGAGTGGCAGACACAGCTATTGTGGATCAAGGAGGACGGACAACGACGATATGTTCATAGGCTCAAATCTGCAAAAAATAGGAGCCAAAAACACCCCAACACCCCAACAGGTCACAAAATAGAAGCCCAGAACCCTGGAACCATCAAAGGTAAATTGACCAGGGCGACACTACTGGTGTCGCTCAGCCTGTGTGGGCGACATTAGAAGTGGCCCCTGGGCAACACCACTAGTCACTAGTTTCACTTGGACGACACCACCAGTGTCGCCCAACTCAGACCCTCCTTGTTCAGTCCGAGCCTTTTCCATTGACTTTTTATGGAAAAACTATGGGATCCAAAGGCCAAAACCATAAGAAAATTGAGTTGTAGGGGAAAAAATAAAGTAAAATTGAGTTAAAAAATATACCTGCAAAATCAAGATACTGCCCTCAATGAATCGGTCACCTCATGTTATCCAGTCTTGAAGCCCCAGTAAATGTCCACCAACATGGCCAGAACAATGGTGTAACCCACTCTCTCCCAGAAGGCATGAGCTAAAGGAATAAGAGAACTACGAACCGTCTAACGACCACCCAAAAAAAGAATGGAGCCCAACAACACAAAAAGGAAAATATGGATCTGTTAGGTGGCGCGAAACCGCCCTTGATTCCAGACCAGCAACTCCATATTGACCCATTGATCGTGTGAAGAGTAGGCAGCCCTCAACAGTCGTGCACCCCTGATGGAATGATCATCGGTGGTAGTAGAAGATTGATAGGAAATCCTGGTCAAACTCAAGCCAGAAACCCTGGCAATCTCCTCCAAGGTCGACATTGTCTCGCCCGTAGAAAGGAAGAAGGTGTTTGTTTGGTAGTTGAACCTCTCAGCAAGAGCCTCGAGAAGCGGAAATTTCATATGACAAGAGGCCATGTTCAAGATGCCCATTATTGAATTTGAAGCCAAAAAGGACATGAGCTCGGGCCATTGCAGAGCGGAAAGAAATCAATCCCTGAACCAGGGATAGATGACAGGAAAGCCATTGACAAGTCGAGGAACTTCACCCGATCGAAGGCCCTGCGAGATATGGGAGGGAAGACCTTCAAGGAAGTTCCTAACCCTAAAAGACAAAGGAAGAACCTCATCCTCTCCTCCATTATCTGCTCCCTCATAAACCTTCCCTTTGCCGTTAGAAATTGCGTTGTCCTTCCTAAGAGCCATGAAAGCTTAAGGATGAGAGCAAGAACAACTGGTAATATCAGAGGGAAGATGATGAAGAAAGAAGAAGATGAAGATGGGAAGAAGAAAGAAGAGATTGAAGGATGAGAGAAGAATGGGAAGGAGGGGGATTTTATGGAAAATAAGAAATTCAACCCAAAATCTCGTCTTGCAGGTTTCCACTTCGAACAACAAAAGACTTTAGCAACCCTAAGACCTTCCAAAATGAGAAAATTGAAAATTGGAGGTCGGTGGTCTGTGCAACACTCCTGGTGTCGCCCAACTCCGTACCCAGGCTAAGCTCCGTACCCAGGCTAAGCGACAGTGGTGTCCACAAAAATTTTCAAAAAAGGCCCTCTCTCATCCCTGCATTTTTCAAATAATAAAAAAAAAACTATATGGGCGGCACACTTAGCCTGTGGGGGTGACACCACGCGTGTCGCTCTGGCAACACTACTAGTGTAGCCCAAATTCTTTTTTGCAAAATCCTTTTTTTTTTTTTTTTAAACTCCCAGCAAACACTTAATAAAAAAAATTTAAAAAATTCATGGGCAACACACCTAGTGTCAACCAGCCTATGAGGGCGACACTCCTTGTGTCGCCCGGGCAATACCATTGGTTTCGCCCAAATCTTTTTAGAAAAACCCTTGTTTTTTCCATTCCCTCATTTTTCCATATAAAAAACAATTAATGGGCGACACACCTAATGTCACCCAGCCTGTGTGGCTGACACTACTCGTGTCGCCCAAGCCTTTTCATGCCCAAATAGTACCCAGCTAAGAGACATAATAAAAAAAAAAAAAAAAAAAATTTGTGGGGGGCGACACCACCAGTGCCGCCCGTGTGACACCACTAGAGTGGCCCAAAATTTTTTGTCAAAACAAAAAAAACCACCACACAATTTTGAGGTCTTCTAGGGGTCAATTTTGGTTTTTTCATGTGGTTTATGACTGTTTTCAAACATCTTAATTAATTCTCAAATAATTTTCAAAGGCTCCTCGGTGGTATGAGCCTAAACTGCCAACCAAAGTCCAATTCAGTTCAACATCAAACTCGTGAGACGTAAAAGAGCCAAGACAGGTACCATCTAGCCTCGTATGACGTGAAAGGTCGGGTGTATCCAGTTCAACATCAAACTCAGGCGACATAAAAGAGCCGAAGCAGGTAATGTCTTGCCCTGTATGACGTAAAAGGTCGGGTGTATTCCGTTTAACCCTGGATGACGTAAAGGCTAAGTATATCCATTTCAACGTCAAACACGTGCGACGTAAAAGAGTCAAGGCAGGTAATGTCTAGCCCCGTATGATGTAAAAGGTCAGGTGTAATCTGTCTAGCCCCGTATGACGTAAAAGGGTCAGGTGCATTTCGTCTAGCCCCATATGATGTGAAAGGGTCGAGTGTATTCTATCTAGCCCCGTATGACATAAAAGGTCATGTGTATTTCGTCTATCCCGTATGACGTAAAAGGGTCAGGTGTATGGTCCATCACTGCATGATGCTAAACTACTTAGAGGGCTCTATGGTTGTAGGAGTTAAAACTGCTAACCAACCTTATTTTTCAAAATATCTTTCTCTTTTCAAAATTTTCACCATGTGTCTTGTGTATTCAAAAACTTTATATCCTTTGTTAAAATCGTAACATGTCCTTTTTTTGGGTTCTATTTCAAATCTCCCCCTACATTCAAAACTTTTAAAGTGACTTTTAAAATAAAGGAGCTTGGACACCCGCATATGATGATCACTATGTTGTCGTGATTACCGCGTTGCAGCCCTGTCTCTCTCTCGGATTTGGCCAAACAAGTCCCTTCCTATAAAATACCTTTTCCTATAGACAACCTTAGGAAACCCTAAGGAAATCAAAGAAGATGCTAGGGTTAAAAATTTCAAACTGTGAAATCCTTGAAGTTACGTGGAATGGCCAGAAAATCGAACTCGAATTTCAAGCTTTTGTAACTCACTGACATCTCACAACGACAAACCCTAGGAGGCAAAACTCCCAAGGTGGGTGAGCTCGGTGAGCGTAATGACTTGGAGGGATTAGTTGGTGCACCGTCTGACCACGTGACCTCAGGAAGAAATTTAAAATATCCGCATTATCTTTGCCGTTCACCTGCCCCTTGAAGGACAGGGAACGTCAAAGTGTCTAATTCTTTGCCACTCACTTGTCCCTCAAAGGACAGAGAGTGCCAAAGAGGGCCAACTGTAGACACCCCATTTTAAATCTGACAAATTTTATGGTTTCATGAACCTTTAGGACCACATTATCCTAGTAAACCAAAAATCCATAGTGTAAACAACCTACCCTATTACCCAGAACAAATCTGCCTATCTGGAACCTTGCAAAAGCCCTGTTTTGACTTAGAATCCTGTAGGCGCCACGTTTTAACCAAACAAATCATTAAAAATAGCCAAAAAATTCGTTTCGACCCAAAATTTCTCTGAAATATTCACAAGGCTGAGAACACACCTGATGTGACAGATTTTAATTTGGACAACATTTGGTTTGGGTGACACTAGGAGTGTCGATCAACCTAAATTGGACAACATGTGTGGTGTTGCCCAGACTTCTGTAACACCACTGGTGTTGCCTAACCATTTTTGGTCCAAAGTGAAATATCCCTTTTTGGTGTTGATTTCTTACCTTTTGTGATTATTTTTTACCATTTTTTTGGGCGACACTAGGCATTTCACCCGAGCGACACCATTGGTGTCGCCCAGATCCGGATCACCAAAAATGAAATTTTCGGTTAGGGGATCTATTGGTTATGGAAAGATTCCCTTCACAACAGATCCTTGGCCTTTATAAACTTTTTTTCATGGCCATTTGAGGAGATACTTTATTTTTAGACACAGACTTCTAGTTGAGAAAAATCTGAAAACCCTAACCTTAAGCCTGAAAAACCTAGACCTAGGGCACAACAACCCTAGTCATAAAACCATGCCTAGAGCACAATAACCCTTTTCAATCAGAGATATTTTGGTCAACATCGGAATCAAATAGGCAAAGAGGATGCCGGTTCTGATACAGGCAAGCCCTCAAAGGCTTAGGGAGTCCCAAGCCATCCGGCCTAGTTTGATATTGTCTTCTTCCCCTTTCTTTCTTCTTCTTTTAATTTTTTGAATTTATTTTAATTAGTTTTTATCTTTTCAATGCTTTAAATTCATTTTTTAGTATTTTGGATCGTGCTAGCTCTGCCATAGATCTGAGAGTGGATCTGCTAGTTTTCGGGCATTTCTAGCCTCAAATATGAATTCGACTGTCCAACTTTCTCTACCACTTTATTTTAATCAGTTTAAGGTGTCAAGATCCGAGAGATATTTGGAAGATCTGTCCGATTTTAATCGTATATAGGAGATTGCCGGGAATAGCGTGCGACCTACCCCTTTTTAATGTTTCACCCATAACTTTGTCCTGGAACCTCCGTTTCAGCTGAAACTTAACCCCTACAGCTTTCGACCATGAAGAATCTAATGGAAGTAGTCCCACAGTGATTTGAAGCACCAAAAATAGAGTTCTTGTTATGGGGTACCTTTCAAGATGCCAGAGGCTGATTTTTTCGAAACTATTTCTCTGTTTGCACTGCCTTAGACATGTCGGATTGCGATGAAACTTGGAAGGTGGCCTTTCAAAGTCTTTAGGAAGATTCTAAACAGTTCTGGAGAAATTATGAGACTATCGAGAATTCCACTTTAAGTTAGGGCTTTATTGACCAGCTTCTCTTTTATTCTGCATTGAGGACCAAGGTGTCGAAAAATGTCTTCAAACACTTATATGTGGCGAGCAAAAGGAGAGGGATCACTTGCCCCATGGCATCTACTCATCGATAGTATTGTTTTGGATATCTGTTGTTGATTGGTGACATGGCCTCCACTCCTTCGGCATTGACTAGTAGGTATACATCGTTGGGGAGAACCTTCCGCACGACAAATGGGCCCTCCCATTTTGGCTAGAATTTTCCTCTCATTCGTCCATGCGTAATGATGGGCCTTCTTACCGCCAAACGTAGCTCACCCCTGGAAAAGGCTCTTATTCTTGTGGATCGATCGAAAGCCCTTTTCATACGATTTTTGTTGGCTTCAAGGCTTTGCTGTCCCTGACGCCTTCCGTCATTAGGCTCATCTAGCTCCTGACAGCGGAGAGTGGCTCGTTCCTCCCTCGTCTTCCCATAGTGGAGAGCCACTCCCGGGGATGGTAATTGAATTTCCAAAGGGACAACAACCTCACCTCCATACACTAGTGAGTAGGGTGTGGATTGTGTTGGCCCCCGTGTCGTGATGTGGTAGGCCCAAAGTGTCTCTGGAAGCTTCTCGTGCTAATTCCTTTCTGTCGTAGAGACGAATTTCCTTAGGGCGTCGCATAGCGTTTTATCGAATGCTGCGGCAAGTTCATTGGCTCTCAGGTCGTACATGGTCGAGTACTTCCATGTAAACCCAAACTTCTCGATTACCTTGCTAATCTGGCTGCTATGATATTCGGGACTGTTATCCAAAGTGATTTGGTCCAGAACATCGAATCTATATATAATGTGATGGTGGACAAAGTCAGCCACTACGGCACTCGGGACTTTCTTGAGGGGAATCGCTTCCGCCCACTTAGAAAAAACATGTGCGCCAAAGAGGAGGTCCGGTCAATTGGGGCCACAATGTCCATACCCCAGTGAGCGAAGGGCCAAGATTCCACCACCGGATAGAGAGGCTTGGGAGCCTGGTGAATGAAGCTGGCATGGATCTAGCAAACTGAGCAGCTTTTTGTGAACACAATTGAATCCGCACACATGGTGGGCTAGTAATAGTCTATCCGCATGATCTTGTGCTAAAGCTTGGGACCCGGTCCGTGTATTCCACACACTCCGGAATGGACCTCTGTGAGGACACGCTTTGAGTCTTCGTGCCTGATACACTTGAGTAGCATGTTGTTGTAGGAGATTGGAAACAGAGGGTCGTCTTGGCATGTAAACCGCATGGCTGACCTCTAGATTTTGTTCCGTTCAACAGGGTCATCAGGTAACCGTCTATGTAGCAGATACACCTTTATGGGGGAGTGTCAGTCAGTCACTTATTCTCTCTCTACGCACATGTGGTCCACAGCCATGCGCTCTTCGCTCTCGCCTCCCCCTTTTGTGGTGGTGGTGAGGGGAGAGGACAGATCTTGAACGTCAGCATCTGCTGCGACTGAGATAGGGTGGCGTTGCTTGGGTAACTCTTTTGCCTGACGTTCCTCCTTGGACCCTTCCATGAATTTGACCCATCTCCACTCGGTGACCCATATTGGTGTGGGGTTCTTTAACGACATCTAGTTCATTGCCCCTAACTTGGCAAATGTGTCTGCTTGGGCATTAAGCCTCCGGGGTACATGCTCCAGAGTCATCTCACCAAGCTAGGCTATTAGTGACTTAGTGATGTTGAAGTAGGGTTTGAGACTTTCCCTTCTCAGGTCGTATATTCCTTTGAGTTGTCTAATTCTAAGCTTTGAGTCATATAGATGTTTAAGTGTTTCGTATCTAGGTGGTGGAAAATTCCAGGTCTATGATGAGCGTTTGATATTCTACCTCATCATGCGATCCTACCCTCGGGAGAGAGAAGGAAAGGGGGATTAATCCTTCTCGGGGTGTGACAAATACTAACCCCGCTCAACCTTTCTCAGACAGGAAGGCCCCGTCGAAATACATCCTCCAGCTGCCTAGGCTTTCCACATTAAAAAGATCTTCATTTGGTAAATCGTCGGTCGCAGAGGTGTCTGCCGGGAGAAGGTGAGCAGCCAGAAAGTCTGCGAGGGCCTGAGCTCTGACAGCTTTTTGTGGCACATACGTGATGTCAAATTTCATGAGGAGCAGGGACCACTTCGTGAGTCATCCCATCAGGTAAGGACACGATAAGAGGTATTTTATAGGGTTTGCACGAGAGACAAGTCGAATATGCTGTGCAAGCAGGTAATGGCGATGTTTTTGCTCCACGAAGATAAAGGCTAGACATGTCTTCTCTATTGGCGAGTAATTGGCTTCTGCTCCGAGCTTCCTGCGGCTTAGGTAATACAAGGCCGTTTCCTTCCCTAGTCATTGTTCTGAGTGAGAAGAGAACCGTGTGACTCATCGAGTGCGACCACATATAAGATAAGGGCCTCCCTGAGATGGGTGCGGAGAGAACCAAGGGATTTAGCAAGTAGCTTTTGATGTTGTCAGAGGCTGCCTAACACTCCTCATCCCATTCGAAGGGGACCGCCTTCTTCAAGAGATGGGAGAAGGGCCAACACCTTCCTGATAGCTTAGAGATGAATCTCCTTATGTAGGCCAATTGACCCTGGAGGGACTTGAGCTCCCGCAGATTTCTTGCATCTCTTGGATGTCTTTGATCTTAACGGGCTCAATCTCCAATCCTCTATACCAGACAATTAACCCGAGGAATCTTCCTGACCGCACACCAAAGGTGCACTTCAAGGGATTCATTTTGAGTTGATGGAGGAGGAGTCTTGCCAAGCCCTTTCCGAGGTTTTCTATATGGTTAACTCTAGTATTTGATTTAACAACAAGGTTGTCTACATAGTCTTTGACTTCCTCATGTAGCATGTCCTTGAAGACAGTGGTCATGACCCTTTGATAAGTGGCACCTACTTTTTTTAGGCCGAAGGGCATCACCGTGTAGCAGATAAAACCTTTTGGTGTTCAAAAAGTTGTGGATTCTTAGTCCTTCGGGGCCATCTACACTTGGTTATAGCCGACATCCCCATCCATGAATGAATAGGCTTGGCAATTGACGGAATCGATTAGTAACGCCATGAAGGGAAGGGGGAACTCATGTTTAGAGCAGGCCATGTTCAGGTCGCAGAAGTCAATGCAGACTCTTATCTACCAATTTTTCTTCTTTACTGGAACTATATTAGCTCTCCATTTTGGGTATTTCACCTCTCTAATGAAGCGCGCTGCTCTAATCTTATCCACCTCTGCCTCGATCTGAATTTCAACGTCGATTCGGAATCTTCTTGGCTTTTGTTTGTTGGCTCTACACAATGGGTCGATTCCCAGCTTGTGAATCCACGCTGAGTTAAGGCCAAGCATCTCCTCGTAATGCCAGGCAAACACATCCCGGTTGGCCTTAAGGAATTCAATGTACTCCTGCTTTTCCAGAGTGGTCATAACAGTAGAGATGAAGGTGGGTCTCGGATTGGTTTCGCTACTCAGGTTTATTTCCTCCAAATCATCCTCCGTGGCCTATCCGCCATCTTTTAGGATTTCTGGCACCTCTTTTATTTCTTCATCTGTAATTGATGACTTAGCCTCGACAAAAGAGTGCGTTCTTAGAACCCCGGGCGCTAGCTCTTTCAAGGGGCCCTGATGGGTCACTTCTCTCATTCCCGTTTCAGGAGTTAGATGTCTAAGGTATGGAGTAGGCTCTTGTGTCTCCATTATATGTCGTACTTTCTCAAAAAGGGCTGGCTTCTACGGGTGGCGCAAATGCCATGGGTAACCAACGCCTTCCTTCTTGCGATACTGGGACGATAAGGCCCTGAATATGGAAAATGAGGACAACATTCCCTTGTCGTGGTTTAGACCCTGGTTGCTGGTCATCTCGTGATCCATCTTTTTCATAATACGATGCGCTTTGGGGCTATATAGGTCCCATCTTGTCAAGTTTGCCGCCCTCGGGGAGGGGTCATCCTAAGCTTTGTTTGGTCAGATTGCTCATGCGCCCTTGGAGTAGATGTTGGTAATAGGATGCATATAGGCTATAGGGGGAATGCCTCTCCGTCTCACTTTTCTTTCGCATTCCCGCTTAGTAGAGCAGGCTCGGACGCTGCTACTAGGTCATGATCAGTCGATTTTTCGGTGGCAGCTCGCACCTTTCGGGGATCCTCAACGGAAGAATAGTTGGAAATGGGTAACCCATTCCTCATTTTGGGGTGGCCAGAAAGATGCGGTGATGGGGGATACTCACTTATCCAACTAGTGAGGCCATCGAGCCTCCCGTAGGCTGGTGAGCTTGCTTGGAGGACTTTTGATTGTCTCGAAAGTCGTGTTCCTGTACGGTGCAAACCTTCAAGCTGTCTCGTGCTGTGGGGCTAACATGCATGGCACAAGTGGCGTCAGAGCCACTAGTGCTACGCTCAGACCGGACGCGACCCGAAACTCTTTAAGGGACCGGGGTAGGCTTCTGCCTGCCCCGATTGGTTATTATGGCGTTCAGGCTGCCAGGTAGTTCATAGACATGGGTGTGTGCGGTAGAGTAACCATGCGAGGAGCCATGGTGATTGTCAGTATTTCGCGTGTGCGCAGGGATGCCAGTGTTGGCGACACCCCTTTGTGATGTAGACAGCGTAGCCTTCTCGCTACCTGCGGTAGTGATGATCCTGTAGGGGCCAGCCGGGTGAGGGGGAGAGGCCAAGTCACTCGTGTAGCGAAGGCTAAGGGGCTCCCTCTTAACGTCGGGAAAGGCCGGGCAAGGTACCTGAAGGCCCGTGCCCCTAACTTTTTCAGTGGCGGCCAGGACGATTGGGCCAGCATGGCCACAAAGAGGACATACAGGGGGGGGACGACCGAACAGTCGAGCCTCTCCCCTAGCAAACATAGGTATGGGGATGTCAAACTCCCTGACCCGGAGGAAGAGGGATAATTGGATCCCATAGCAAGAGTGGAAAGAGACGGTAGAGAGATTGCTACCTGGGGACATCTCGAGCCAACGATAGGGTGACGAGTCTCTAGTGGAGCCACCAGTTGATGTCGGTGGCATCTTGGTTTCCTTCTACGTAGGGATGAGGAAACCCTCTCTCGAACAACCGCAGAGGTCCAACACGCTGTGGTCGTGGGGCCCTCTTGCTTGCAGATAGGAGGCCGATAGTGAAAGAGATTTTTGCGACTAGAGTGCGAACCGCTCTTTCGCCGCTTGGGGAATCAGGGACGCGCCTAGGCAGATGTCTCTCTTAGAGTAATTACGAAGCCCTTCGGCTTCTTGTCAGTATGGTTTTGACGGGAGCCCTCCTCAGGTTCTCAATCTCTCTCTGCTTTAACTCTTTCCATGCTATAGGAACCGAATCCTAATGTTCATCCTCCCTGGGCGCCCTTTGGGAAGGGTGTGCTGGCCACTAAAGGGGACATGGATAGAGATCTAGGGAAGAACCCCGCAGGTTAGGATACATCTACAGTGCTCACTAACGGGCGGGGCTTTAGTGTGGATAGATTCGTGTGCACGGGAGTCGGAGGAAGAGAGAGAGAGAGAAGGAATGACTCGACTTGGGGAGATGGGATGACCCGTATGACCGGGGTGTCCACAAGACTGCACACTCAGGGGTACAATCCTCACAAATTTTTCTCTCTCTTCCTCTCTTCTCTCTCAAATGGGCTAAGGACTCATAGAATAAGAAAAAGTGAGAACGAACTTGCCTCGATTCTTCCCAGCCTTTGGGGTATTGGACCTTTTAAAAGGGGAACCTTTTATAGCGAATTTCTGACCCTCTTATAAGTGAGCTGCGCTTGCTTATATAGAGGTTTCACCAAACAAGGGTGAATGCTCAAAATTCAAGCTTAATTACATTTAAAAAAATTGAAAACAAATTCAAAAATTAGGCGTAAATGACCAAAATGCCCTTATGCTCTTTTGCTCAAATGATGAGATCATCCCTACATGTAGGCTGCTCCGCCAAGGGAAGACCTTGGAAGTTGGTCTTGCAACATTATATCTTCGTTCTCCTTTTGTTTGCGAGCATTTTGATGCATTGCAATCGTGCTATGGTGGCCTTCTTCCCCGGGATGAATGTCCGGCCAGTTTTGCGAACTTTGTTTGCCAATGCATGCTCGAGCTGCGTCGTTTTAGCCCTTAGCTTTGCTTGCAAGTCAAAGAGGAGGTCGTTGCAGTTGTTTTGCACCAATTGGCGGGTCGATTTGGTGTAGATTTGCATCTTTTGCCTTTATGGAAGGTTACCGGAGAAAGGGATTTCTGCAACCGACTGGATTTTTTTCTCCGATGACCTAAGGGCTCGCATGTATCGAATAAGGGATTGAATGCAAGAGTCACACCAGAATGTGGATTTGTTTCTCCAATGACCTAAGGGCTCACATTCATCGACTAAGGGATTCAATGCAAGAGTCACATCAGAATGTAGCTCTGTGCGAGGTGGTTCTTTTGAACTCTTACTCTTGTCAATCCATAGCCTGGATTTTGAGGTATGCTTCACCAAATCTGGAGCCCATTGGGCTTTTTCTTAGCCCTAGTTTCTCCGAAAGCCTTTCTTTTCAGAACAGTAGGAGTTCCCGATCACGCCACAGTGAGTGCCTTAGGTCGAAATGACAAGGCTGGCATGATCTAGAACATGTCAACATTTGATCTTGGCTTGATTTCAAAGGAAGGCGCCATAAGTTAGAGAAGTTACCGTCGAAAAACATTATCGCAGCCCCTTTTCTAGGACAGGTTTGGTGAAGCCGCATCGTGCTAAGGTAAATCCCACCAATCGTGAGGCCACATGAGCATAGACCCTTTTAGAGGGGTTAAAAGGGTCTGATTGAGCCCAAATTTAGTGCTCGTGGGTTTCTCAACAATCTGAGCACAATGGCGATAGTTTGGTGCCCCATTGCAGCCTCTATCGTGGGGCTACACTAGAGGGTTCTTCTTTGGTGCGGAGGCATTGAACCCAAGACACTAGGCTGGAGGCATTACTTCTCGACACAATCCTAGACTGCGGGTGTTTGGTGAACCCGTGAGACCAGACTATCGCCGACTCTCTCCTTATTGACATGGGCTCATGGAAGTAAGTAAAAAATGACGTACAACACTTACCATCCCAGTCAAGAGAGAAGCAAGAGAGAGAAAGATAGAAAATAAAGAAATAGAGAGAGAAAAGGAAAGAAGTGAGAGAAAGGAAAGAAGTGAGAAAAAAGAAAGAAGATGAGATAGAAAGGAAAGAGGAGAGAGAAGATGAGAGAGAAAGAGGGAGGAGAGAGAAGATTACCTCAATGGGGCTTAATGGTATTAGGAAAAGTTTTCTCTCTCCTCTTTCTCTCTCTAAGAAAAGAAAAATGTGACCCAAAGATGATCACAGGCCAATAACTATTAATTGATACAAAGGGGTCCATGTACAATTGCATCATGGGTATATATAGAATTTCAATCCAAACATGGGTGGGTGCCAAATTTTTGACCTAAATGACTAAAAATAGCATTAAAATGAATTAACTAAAAATACCAAAACAGGGGGAAAATGACAATTTTGCCTGTCACCCACAATTCATGAAATTCCAATTTAGTCCCTATCATGGCCATGCAACTCTTGCGATCTTTCATGGCCCGTTCGAGGTCATTTTGGCCTCTATCTGGCCAATATTGTTTTCTTGATCGGCTCAAGGAGACGGTCATTTTTTATACCCATTTCAAGCCATGAATCGGGTTTTTGGGTCACGATCTTGAGGTGTGAAAATCATGAGAAGTGTGCGATTTTTGGTTCAAGATCACTGTCATTTCTTGTTGTTTTTCCATGATTTCTTCATTGTATTTTGATGAGCATACCTTCATGAACATTTGGCAACGAACATCGTTCAATTTGGTGCCCCAACGACCGTTTTCAAAATTAGGAATTTTGATGGAAATTTTGTTTCTGGTGGTCGCAAAGTGCAACAAATTTCCTTATCATACGGTGAATCTAGCCATTCATCACGTGCAAGGTTTGGGTCATGTGAAGCCCTCAATGTTATGGTCGCAACGGGACTGATTGCATGCCGATCCGATGCGTGAGCGTCATGATGTGGCCGCTTAATTAAGGCATGTGTTTGCTAGAAATTCTACAACCTCGCTTCGAATTGCAATTTTTTTTCTAGGTTTGATCTCGGCTCGGGCCACGCCGTGGGGTGTTCGATATATCAAATCGATCTAGCTGACGAGACGAATATGCTCCCAAAATTTAGGCTCATTCTAGCCTAGGACGAAGGAGATACGAGTGTCTATAGTTGAGCTCGAAAACAAAAAACTCAGTTTCCATTAATGAAAACTTGTTCACTGAGGGTGCTCTGTAATAGTGTGTGACTTACCCATTTTGGATAATTTGGCCATAACTTGGTCCAAAAATGTCCGATCAAGCAAAAACTTGGCCCTCAAGGGTTTTCGAATGTTCCGGATTCAATGGCTATGGCCCATGATCGTTTGACACTCCGATGGTAGGGTTGTAGTTATAGGGTCCATTTTCAGCGCGCTTGTGGCTGGATTTCACAAATTGATTTTGCATCTGCACTGCCTTAAACTCATCTAATCGTGATGAAACTTGGTAAGTGTTCTTAGGAGATTGTTAGCCATGTTTCTTAGCATTCTGAGGGTTTCTGAGACTGTCAAAAAGTTTGCTCTGGATCAGGGCTTATTCACCTATGGCTTATGTAGTCCATAAGCATTTTGGTACCTGCAGACCTAGGTCACAAATTGCTCTCTCTTTATTCGAACCGGGGATACAAGTGTTGAAAAATACTATCAAACATATTGCTCTGCCGAATGGTGTGAGCAGCGTCGGCTGTGAAGAGAAGAAGTGTCAGCACCGGCTGAGTTGTGAGCAGCGCCAGCTGTGAAGAGAAGAAGTGACTGCGCCGGCTGAGTTGTGACCAGCGTCGGTTGTGTTGTGATCAGATGCCAGCACCGGCTATGTAGGAGAAGAAGTGTTAGTGCCGGCTGTGTTGTGTACAGAGACAAGAGACCAGCGCTGATTGTGCCGTGTGCAGAGGCTAGCACAACCTATGTAGGAGAAGGAGACCAACGCCGGCTGCGTTACTGATATGCATGGATTATGAGTGCCACTTGTTAGATGCATGCTGATGTGAGTGCCACTTGTCCAGATTTTAAGTCTTTTGATGACACTTGAACCACCACCCCAAACATAAGAGTATTTAAGCCTCTCCTCTCACCTACACCACTCACTCTTCCATTGTTGGGCAAGTGTGAGCTGTGAGCAAAGGATTGGAGGAGTCCCCATTATTATTTAGATAAGTAGATCCATCACTATTGCATCGTAGTCATAAGGATGCATGGAAATTTATGCATGTGAAATGAGCAATAAAAGTGTATGTGTTGTAAAAAATCAATGTATGATTCTTAAATTGTGTAAGAAATGCATGCTATGTGTGTTCACATTGTGATAGAATGGTTATTATCATGTTTCTCACCATGAAATGAGGGTTATGGAAGGTATTCTTAAGACATGTTATATGCCACTATGAAATTCCTGAATTATGTGTGTTCTTGAATGAGGCTTTTGGACTGTCAAATAGGGTCCAATTGACCTCAAATTTTCGCCACTGTAAAGATGTACGAGTCTAGTAAATTTTTAAATTTTTCCCACTATTGAAATTATTTATGAAAATGAAGTTACGTTTCAAAATGAGAGACTATCTCACTGTTGACTGTTTTCCTAGATTTCGCACTAACAATATGGTGGTCACTAGTTTTCACTAAAGAAATGAAGTCCATTTCTTATCAAACTGCATCCATTTGAAAGATCTTTGAATGGGATAAAATTTGCATGAGAAAATATTTCGAAATTCTTTTTAGATTGAAAGTTATTCTTCAACCTATGAAGGTATGTCACTATGGGTAGTATTGATAAAATTCAGAAAGATCACCCTGTTTGGCACGAACGTTTGAACCACCAAATGGAATCCAAATTCTTTCAATTTACCTTTTTAAAAAGATGTACGTCTTGTCTTAAACTTTGATTTTGAAACAATCACAAGTTACCTCATGGTTTGAAAGTTATAGTGATATGAAATAGGGTACTTTGTTGTCCATTGTACACAGAAGGGTGCAGCTAGTTAGGCCTCGCTTTTTGAAACTTTTAAGAGGCCAAACAGGGCCTATTTGTCTTCAAACCAATCCCATTTGAATGGTACGAGTGTCTAGTGCAAAATTAGTTCTAGAGCCATCTTTAACTTCCAAAGGAATTGGGAGTTATGACCATATTTCGACCAGATGTCTCTGCTTGAAATTGCAGGAAATGTGACAACGACATTAAGTTTCTGTGACTCTAATAATGTGATCATGTAATGTTGATACTAATATAATATGGATCTGATACTGTTAAAAATGTGATACTGATACTGTCTTATTCTTCTATATAAATACGGATTTCTAGCCACTACATAATGGGACCTACATTGGTAGTGGAAACTGTGATTCTGTCATATTCATATTGTTATATGCCTTGACCGCCACACAATGGGTCCTCCATTGGTAGTGAATATTCTGATCTTGTTATATGAAAACTGATATTTTGTGACTTTGGTCACTACGCAATGGGTCTTCCATTGGTAGTGGAATTCTGATTCTGTTATTTTGTGATTTATGGCCAATAAACAATGGGTCCTCCATTAGTAGTTGATATTTTGATTATGTTACATGAATTATGTTATATGTGATTTCTGACCACTACGCAATGGGTCCTCAATTGGTTGTGGATATTCTGATTATGTGACGGCTACACAATGTGTCCTCCATTGGTAGTCGGGTATTATGTACCGCGACTCCTATGATAGGAGTGGAGTTGAGATGTAACTGTAAATAACTGGGAGGGACGCGCCCACAGAATTGTCATGGACATTATGCATTGGGTCCTCCAATGGTAGTGTAACGCCCTCTAGCAGGCACAAGTGAGGGTTGTGTCTTGTAAAGCCTCAGCCTATCGAAAACCCCAAAGCACACTGGGGATGTGTGTGTGAGTGAGGATATTACAAAGTGGAGCACCCAATTGTCATTATCCTCCCTCCTGAATGACGGTAGAAGTCCCAAGTTACAGGATTGGCTTAGCCAGATCGATGTCGCTTCTACTTCGAGAGTAAATTAATTTGTTCTGCTTATCAAAATTCTGTATTTTGTAAGACTCTCTGACGGTAACTGGTAAATGTCATCTTGAGGACAAGTAATGCTCGGTTAGCTGATTCTTACGCTAATTATATAGTATTCAAGTGTGTTCTGATATGTGACTACAATCTTTAAGACACATGCGATTTCTGATGAACTATGAGCATGTTATCATGTATATTTATACTGTTAGTCAAGAATGCAATGATAGTGATCTGCTTACTAGTCTTTTAGCTCATTCCATCTTAATCTCATAACTGTAGAGCAAAGGGTGGTGGCAGCTGTACTAAAGGTGGGTCGCAATTTGAGGGCTTGAAGCCCGAAATTAAGAAGTTTGAGACGCCGTCTTTCAAAGACTTTCACAATATGTTTTGGCAATTTCAGCAGCATGATGTATACTTCATTTTGTGTATTTTGGGCCAATAGTGCCTCTAAGAAATTTTAAAGAATCTTTGATATTGAATGAATGAAATGGATGTACCTTTGATTTGATTCTTGTTTGACGATTGGATTTATTATAGTTTTCTTTCGAGGTTTGCTCTCGATTCCAATTTTTTATGCGATGAGCCACTCCTACTTGAGTGACGTTCATGGCCTCTGGCCGCGATCCCGCGCTCTGTCACCCTCCGGTAGGGGTTAGGGAGAGGGGTTGTGACAGGAGGCTTTTGTTTTGCTACCAATGGGGGAACCCTCTAGGAAGGCCTATCATCCAGGTTTGCATTTGACAAGAAGGGTACCTCTTTGGGCCCCATCCTGGAGAGTCCAGTAGGGGGCTTTTTGTTGTCCTAGCTGAAAAGTCTGGGACAGTCGGTCAAGGAGGGGTTTGGCGAGGCAGCCTCTTTGGGGTGTGGATCGTTGTGTCTAGTAAGGGGTGTTTGATAACCGACCTAAAATATCTAGACTGAAACAGTAACCGAAAACCTTGAGTAGGATTCACCCTGGTTATTGGTGGCAGGTTTTGACCTGCTTTGATAGTTTCTTGCCTTTGGGAGCATCTTTGGTGTGCCACCATGGCTTCCTTTTTTTTTTTTTGACTTCTTCATAATGGCGTCCTTTACCATGGAATCCCGACTTTCCATCTTGACGAGTATTCTGACTTCTGTGTCCTTTCATGAACAGGCTCAGAATGTTGGATTTTTCTTGAAGCTCTTCTTTTTCGGTCCCAACAACAGAGTATTCCGGTATCGGGGACTTTTTTGGAGTGCCGGCTGGAGCCGCCTATGGAGGCGAGCCCTGCATCAACCTGTTTATTGGTCCGAGTACCCTTTCGGGTTTTCACTTGGACAAGGGGAAGCGGTGTCGTAAAGACATTTTTCATTGGGCTCTTTTACCCATGACCTCAAGGGCATGTCCTCTCGTTTTCCATTTTTTCTCATGGTGCCCTTTCGAGTTTTCACCATGCCCAGTTTTTATTACGGAATGCTTTTACTCATGGTTTCATGACCATGCACGTCCGTCATTTTTACTCCATCTGCCCTTTCGAGTTTTCACCATTCCCATTTTTTTTGTGGGGGCGTGTTTAAGGTCATGCCACCGGAACCTGGGCTATGGTTTAGGGTCATATAGCTTGGACCATTGTGTGAGGCAATTTAATGTCAAGTAGCCAGAATGTGCTACAGTTTAAGGTCATATAACATGGACCGTGGATATGCAGTTTAAGGTCTTACAGCACGGACCATTGTGTGAAGCAGTTTATCATCATGTGGCCAGGACATACGCTACAGTTTAAGGCCGTATATATGAACTATTGTAAGAAACATTTTAACGTCATGGGACCAGGACATGTGCTATAGTATAAGGTCGTATAACTTGGACCGTTGTATGAAGCAATTTAACGTCATGCGGTCAGGACGTGTGCTACAGTTAAGGTCATATAACTTGGACTGTTGTGCGAAGGACTTTAACGTCATCCGACCAGGACATGTGCTATAGTTTAAGGTCGCGTAACTGGACCTTTGTGCGAAGCAGTTTAACATCATGCGGCCAAGACGTGCGCTACAATTTAAGGTCGTATAACTTGGACCATTGTGCAAAGCAGTTTAACGTCATGTGGTCAAGATGTGTGCTACAGTTTAAGGATGTATAAATTGGACTATTGTGCAAGGTAGTTTAACATCATGCAGCCAGAATGTGCACTACAATTTAAGGTCGTATAAATTGGACCGTTGTGCGAAGCAGTTTAACGTCATGTCGCCAGGAAGTGTGCTACAGTTTAAGGTCATGTAACTGGATCTTTGATTCAAATGATGAAGGTAGGCCAATGAGAGATTGTGAGTGTAAGTGGACTCACTGAGAAATGTGAAGTGAATAAGACTCCATGGGGAATGAGTTTGCAAATGATGGTCTAACTCACTGGGGATGAAATAGCCGAGACCATTTATAGGCAGTGGGTTCAGATGATGAAGGTGGCCTAAATGAGGGATGAAAGGTGCATGCGAACTCACTTGGGATTAGGGAACAAGTGTGATTGCCTAGTAATTAAAATGGGTTCAATCATCTGATGGAAGACATGCGTGTGACTCCATGAAGGTGAGAGTGTGATGAGGGACAGCAGACCTAGAGGCATGAGTGAGACTGCACCGGGGAAGAGGGTGGGTTCACGAAGGGTTTATTAGGGATGAAGTGTTGTGAGGGGCTCGTGTGAAGGGATTTGAGCTGGCTTGGAGCAGAGACCTTGCACTCGGCAACGTGCAAATGCACACGTGGCAGCTAGCGGCTAGGGTTCACCTCAGAGGTGCATGCTTGTGCGTAAGGCAATTGGGTGGGTGCATTGAGCGCACACGGTAGCCTGAGTGAGTATGTGGGGTAGTCTAGAGAAAGTGAACACTCACAGCAGTCTAGGGAAGGTAGATGTGCATGGCAGTTGAACGCGCTCGATGGTTGAACATGCTCCGTTGTTGAATGCGCACGGTAGACGGAGCAGAGAGTCGTACACGGCAGCCTGTGCAGAGAGACGCACACGACAACATGTGCACGGCAGGCTGGGTTGAAAGGAGTCATTCGGGTTTGGGCTCGAGTCGTAACCCGACCCAATCCAGCCTATCACCGTTGTCTTTGGGACCATAGTGATATGTGTTTTAAGGTCATACACCTAGACCTGAGGGCATGTTTAAGGTCATGCCTCGGAGACCGTTTATTTTTACTTACAGCGCCCTCTATTCATAATGCCCATTTTTATTTTGACGCTTCTTGCTCACGATAGCTGATGGTACTACCTTGCCCTATCAATTTTTATTTTCTTGAGATGTTTTTGCCCATGATGTCCTTTCGGGTTTTCATCATGTCCATCTTTCTTTATTTTTTATGACTCTTGCTCACGATAGCTAGTGGTGCTACTGTCCCTTGTCATTTTTTTTTGACACTTGTAGCCACGGTTTGAAGACATTTCTCAGTACCTTGGGTCCCCAATGTGGAATAAAAAGAGAAGCCGATCAATAAAGCCTGAACTATAGCGGAATTCTTGACAATCCCAAAATTTCCTCAGAACAAGTGGAAATGTTTGTAAGGACTTCAAAAGGCCACCTGCCAAGTTTCAGCGCAATTCAACATATATTAGGAAGTATAGACAAAGAAACAATTTCAAAAAAATTAGTCTATAGCACCCTGGAACGGACCCGTAACTAGAACTCTTTTTTTCGTGCGTCAAATTACTGTGGGATCACCGTCATTGGATTCAGCACAGTAAGAAACCCTTATGAGTTGAGTTTCAGCTTAATCGGGCATTCCAGGATAAAGTTATGGGTAAAAGACCGAAAAGGGGTAGGCTGCACACTATTCTCGTGCGGCCTCCCTACACCAAATCACCATAAAAGGTGACTGTTTTTATAATCTTGAGCGGTGACTTTTTGGAGCCGTATCGCACTTGTCCCGAGTCGTTTCATGCTCAAATTTTGTGAGCATGTTAGCCTTGTCAAGACGAGCGTTTTGATATGTGGCACGTCCCGTGTTGACGCTTGAGCAGGGAGAAAAGCTACAGAGAAGTCGATGATTCGTGAAGGAAGTTACAGTAAATTCAGCAGCGACACATCCCGTTTGAGTGGCCATATCATGGCACTCGCGCATTGGATTGATAGGAGACCAGTTCCATTTCTTGCGTATGGTCCAGGGCTACCATTGGTCCGATCCCCGTGGGAATAAACGGTCAGATTTCACTCGCGTAGCTGATAAAGTTGCTGTAAATTCTGGCTGCCGGAGTTCGGATTCCAGCCAAAAATCAAAGACTGCAAAATCTTTGTCCGTCCAAGAAATTGAGTTGCATTTGTTGCCATGCGATCCTGACAGCATGCTCAATGTAATACAGTGAAGAAATCAAGAAGAAACATCAAGTTATGAGCACATTATCGATCCGAAGTTTTCAAGATTCGCACAAATTTCAAGTCACGTGATCATGGCTTAAAAACATGATCCATGGCTCGAATTTGGTATCAAATCGATCTCCATGACAAGCCCTACATGAAAGCAATCATCATTTTGAAAAACGAGCACCAGAGCAACCCTGGTTCAGCCATGGAAGATCACATATGTTCTTGGGCAGCAACAGAGACTATTTTAAAATTCCATGCATTGTTAAGCAGGGGAAAAACAGTCACTTTGCACCCATATTTAGAATTTATTTTAATTCAATTAAATTTTAATTATCATCAATTTGGATCGTTTTTTGACATCCACCCATGTTTAGGGCCAATTTTATAAATACATGCTAAACCTAATTGTAAAGGTTTCTTCCCTGGCTTCCCCCATATGTGCAATTCATCAATAAAGTTTAAGTTTTTTGCATTGAGTTGAATAGGAACGTCTTTGAGAAAGAGATAGGAGAGAGAAGAATTAAGTCGGTACCCCTCTTCCCTAAGGTAATTCTCTCTCTTGCTTTCTTCTCTCTCCTTTTTCTCTCTCTTTCTTTGTCTCTCTTTTCTTTCTTCTTCTTTCTCTCTGCTTCTTTCTCTACTTCTCTATGAACACTCACGGCTATGGAAGAGTCTTGCATTCCTCCTTCTTCCTTCTCTTTCTCTCTTCTCTCTCTTCTTCTTCTCTCTTCACCATTCTCTCTCTGTCCAATCTTTCTCTCTGCCTGAACGTGCATGGTGATGGTAGCACCATGCATGAATTTCTCTCTATTTCTTCTCTTTCTCTAACACACACGGTGATGGTAGCGTCGTGCGTGTCTCAATTTCTCTCTTTTCCTTCTTCCTTTCCTTCTTTCTTTATTCTATCTCTACTCTATCTTTCCCTCTGCTTCTCTCTGTCTGAACGTGCATGGTGATGGCAGCGTCATGCACGAACTTCTCTCTATTTCATTCTCTCCCTAATACACATGGTGGTGGTAGTGTCGTGCGTGCCTCTATCTATCTCTTTCCTTCTTTCTCTTCTGACTCTTTCCTAATCTCTCTCCTTACTTTCCTTTTCTCTCTCTTCTTTCTTTTTCATCTTTCACTGTCCACCTTCTTTTTTTCTCTACTTTTCTTTCTTCTTTCTCTTCCCTAAACCCTCTTTCTTTGTCTCTGTCTTTTTCTCTCACCCTGTTAGTTCTTCTCTCTCATCTTCAGTCATACACAGTGATACCCATCACTGAGCATGACGTTCTCATTCTTCCCTTATCCTCGAAAACATGCACAGTGAGCTGGGCCTTAGCCTGAGTGGTCGGCCGGGCCTTTGTCCATGTTTCCCCTTTCCTAAGTGGTGCACGACAATTCCCATCGTCGTGCATAACATTCCTTCTCATTCTTTAACAAGGACACTGAACCGGTCCCTTTCCCGAGTGGCGGGTCGGATCGTGTCTGAGTCCTCTATGACACGAGGGTTGATTTCTAGCGTCGCGCATGTCTTTCCCCTTTCTCTTTCTCTTTTCTCTTTCCACTATCAAGAGCGATGGAACCCATCACCATCCATGTTCTTTCTCTCTCGTCTTCCCTCTGTCATGTGCAACGGAGCCCATCGCCTCCATGTTCTTTCTCTCCGCTTTCCTTTGTCATGAGCGACATAACACATCACCGTCCATGTTCTTTCTCTCTCCTCTCTTCTCTCTCCTTTCTCTCTCTTCTCTTCTCTCTCTCTCTTCTCTTCTCTCTCCTTTCCCTCTCTTCTCTTCTCTTTCCTTTTTCTCTTCTTCTTCTTCTCTCACCTTTCTTCTTTCTCTCTCTTCTCCTCTTTCTTTTTTCTCTTCTTCTTCTCTCACCTGTCTTCTATCTCTCTTCTCTTCTCTCTCCTATCTCTTTTCTTTTCTCTCTTTCTCTCTCTGCTTTTCTTATCTCCCTCTTTCTTTTTTTCTTCCTCCCTCATTTGGCAAAGGGATAAGTCTAGCACTGTCACGGTAGTCTCGTCGTCGAGCAGTATTGCCACTCTGCTGGTCTAAGTAACTGTACTCGTCTTGCTGCCACGTCAAACTCACGTTGGTGTTGGGATTCTGTCGTCGAGTAGTATTACCACCATTCTGGTCTTATTACCGTGCCTGTCTTGCTATCACAACATGTCAATCATCATGCCAATCTAGCCACTATGCTAGGTTAGTCACCCAGTCAAGTGTCTCTTTCTTTTCTTTTCTTCTCTCTTCTTCCTTCTCCCAACCCTCATCTCATCATTTCTTCTCTTTTCTCTTTTGAATGTGCACGCCTGTATGCATTCACCCAAAGACAAGGTGGAGTCTCTTAGCCCACTTGTCTTGTAAAATTAACCATGTATGTGTGATCACAGAAATAGGAGAATACAGAAAAAGGGAGGCGATTCTGAACCAGTTGTATGACTGAGGGGCTTTCTTCGTGATCTAAGAGGGCACCCATGCGAGCCAGCCCGAGTAAGTCTTGAACCCACCTTAAATTCCTCTCTCATTGGTCGGTATACTTGCCCTTTTTCTTGAGAAAGGTTCTCGAGAGAGTGATCTCAAGTCCTGGGTTGCCTTCAAAACCCGAGACGCGTATGACTAGATCATATAGATCCAGGGGCGAGATCGAGGCACTTAATCAGCATGGAGATTCCACTGAGGACTTACTATCCCTTCGTCAAATCATCCTTGTTTGTCTAGTCTCTCCTTTGTTTTTTGTTTGTTTGCACACACATGGCTACTAGGCTTCTTAACCCATTTTTCCGGATCGGGGATTTTCTCATCTCCGCATTCATGAGCGTCCCTCAGGAACAAGTTCCTCGAACTTCGTTCCCAACTTTCCTTTTGAGCAAAGACCCGATAATCTAGCTCCAAGGTCTTAACCTGGACTGACGTGAGGAGAGGCTTGAAGGTCCCTAACTCTCCATCTTCTTGCCTTGGTGGGATGTCACAACCCCACTCTCTGACCCCTATCGGAGGGCGACAGAGCGCAGGATCGCGACCAAAGGTCGCGAACATCACTCAGGTGGGACTGGCTCAACGCATAAAAAGACGGAATCGAGAGTAAACCACGAAAGAAAACTATAATAAATCCATTCATCAAACAAGAATCAAACAAAAGGTACAGCCATTTCATTCATTAAATATCAAAAGTCTTTACAATTTCTTAGAGGCACTACTGGCCCAAAATACACAAATGAGGTATACATCATGTTGCTGAAATCACCAAAACATATTGTGAAATTCTTCAGAAGATGTCTTCGCAAACTTCTTAATTTCAAGCTTCAAGCCCTAAAATTGCCACCCACCTTTGGTACTGTTGCCATCACCCTTCACTCTACAGTTATGAGATTAAGATGGAATGAGCTAAAACCTCAATAAGCAGATCACTACCCTTGCATTCCTAACTAACAGTGTATATATATGATAACATACCCATAGTTCATCAGAAATCTCATTTGTCTTATAGAGTGTAGTCACATATCAGGGTACACATTAATGCTATATGACGAGGGAAAAAATCAGTTAACGGAGCAGTACTTGTCCTTAAGATCGCATCTACCAGTTACCGTCAGATAGTCTTATAAAATACAGAATTCAGATAAGCAAAACATATTAATTTACTCCCGAAGTAGAAGCCACATCAATCAGGCTAAGCGAATCCTATTACTTGAGACTTCTACCCTTATTCAGGAGGGAGGATAATGACAAGTGGCTGCCCCACTTCATAATACCCTCACTCAGACACACATGCTAAGCACGCTTTAGGGTTTTCGATAAGTTGAGGCTTTGCAAGACATGACCCTCACTTATGCCCTAAATGAGAGGGTGTTACACTACCATTGGAGGACCCAATGTGTAGTGCCCATGACAATTGGCGGGGCATAACCCTCCCAATTATTTACAGTTACATCTCGACTCCACTCCTATCATAGGAGTTGAGGTACAGAATACCCAACTATCAATGGAGGACCCATTGCATAGTGGTCACAGATGCAAAATATCCCCTACCAATGGAGGACTCATTGCGTAGTGGCAGGAAATCACAGGAAAACAGAATTCATATAACAGAATCAAAATATCCACTACCCATGGAGGACCCATTGTGTAGTGGTCATAAATCAAGCCTAAACGTCGGCCATGCTTGATGAAGGCTAACGTCGGGTGTGTTTCGAAAGGCTAACATCGGCTCTGATTGCTAAGGCCAAATGCTGGTTGTACTCTCAAAGCCCAACGCTGGCTGTACTCTCAAAGGCCAACGCTGGCTGTGTCTTCAAGGATTAAAGCCCACTGCATTTCAAGAACTAGCACTGACGGGGTTCTCAAAAGGCCAACGTCTGCTGTGTTTTTGGGACTATCGCCATTTGAGGCAACGTTGCTCGTATCTCCCTCACGTGCCACAGACTACATGTGTGTCCCCTCGAGCCCTTGGAGTGCCGCTTGACAATCGCTGGTCATGATATGACTTGACGCACGTTCTCGTATGTGTGAACTTGCAACCCTCCACCTTCCAATGACTGTTCATTCCCTATGACCTCTTGGCTTCCTGTAGGGAAACCCCTCTCACTCGCCGAAAAATTAACTGGCAGACCTTCCCCTCTTCTCCCCGAAAGTGGAAAACTCCAAAAAACTAGTGGAAGTTCACCGGCAAACCTCTGCGGTAATTTGGACCTTACTCTCTTCTCTAGAACTCCCTGAACCACCGCCAAAATCTCTACAGACTCCGACCAACTCCCTGTTTTGCTTGCACTACCTGCTCTTCAACTCCAGCAACAATGACCCTCGTGAAGTCCCTTGCTCAACTCGGCTGGTTCTTTCTGGACGACGTGCTTGCCGACAAACTCTCGCCTGAAAGCTCTGTGCTTTGCTAGAATTCCCACCGGGAGCTCTCTCACTCTTACTATCAAACGCCTTAGCTGTTTTTACCTTCGGTAAAACGGTAAAATTGGGGTTTACGCCCCTTATATAGAAGACGATTCCTCGAAGTGCCACTCACAAAGTTAGAATGCCAGCTAGGTCCCCGAAGTCCAATCGACGATGGGCTGAACAAGGTTGAGCTCTGACCCGTGACCCGAATAGAGGCTTATAGCCATTAGTGCAGCGCTAATCGTCAAGATCAAATGAACCGGGCTGGGCCAGAGCCTGAGGCCTGATATTAGATCTACATCGCTTGCCACATGTGAAAACTTAGCTACAACGTCTTGTGTGAAACTCCTTGACGAACGCCGCTTATGACTGACGCCGCGCGCCAACAACTGCTCAATGTCATTCATGCAACTGATGACTCCATGCTAGTGCTACATATGGTTGAACTCGATCACCGCTGTGAGTATTCTACCATCATCTCTAGTAGGAGTTACACCAGAGCCACAACCCATCATCCACAGTGGCGTCAGGCGTATGCCAAAAAGGTCATGCTTACCCCTTCAATCCCCATGGGTCAACGTCTCACCAAGCTATTGCCCATGGAGTTTCATCTTTCAGCTTAAAAAGCCATGCTTTCCACTTAACCATGAAAGTCCACTTCCGTTTGCCACTCCTAGTCAGGCCACCATCTCTGTCTAAGCCCTCTGCCTGGTTATAGCCTTAACTATTTTATCCCCAGGAAGTCAAATTGCTATCCACAGACCTATCCCCCATAAAACTTCACCTACACGGTGACCCACACAATGGTCAGTGCTACATGACCTTAAACTGCACAACCTTGGTCTAGGTGCATGACCTTAAACTACATGATCCAAACTATATGACCTTAAACTGTAGTGGTGGTCTAGTTGCATGACCTTAAACTGCATGGTCATAGCTGCATGACTTTAAACTGCACACCCATCGTCCGTGCTGGATGACCTTAAACTGCACAGCCTTGGTCCATGCTGCATGACCTTAAACTGCACAGCCATGGTTCAAACTATATGACCTTAAACTGTAGAGGAGGTCTAGTTACACGACCTTAAACTACATGGTCCTAGCTGCATGACCTTAAACTAAACAGCAACGGTCCGAGATATATGACCTTAACCATAGTGCACATCCTGGCCGCATGACATTTAAAGGCTTAGCACCGTAGTCCAAACTATATAACCTAAAATTATAGTGGAGGTCTAGTTGCACGACCTTAAACTATATGGCCCTAGTTACATGACTCTAAATTGTCTAACCACGGTCTAAGTTATGTGACCTTAAATCGTGGTGCACGTTTCTAGCTGCATGACATCAAACTAGTTTGCACAGGTCTTAGAGGCATGACCTTAAACACGTCCTCACACATGCTCACACACCCTTTACATGCATGCCTTATCTAATCGACCCATATGTGTGCTCACATCACCTTCAGCACCTCCCTAGTAAGTCCATCTTCCTCCATTACCAGTCATCATTCTACAGTGATTCTCACCCGTGCTCACAAAACGGTGAGCCATCCCGCTATCAATACTCGCTGTCAGTTAGTGGGTCATCAATTTCACCCACCATTCATATATCATCCCCTTTTCATAGGTAGCCTTGTTCCATCTCCCCAAAGTGAGTCAAAACCACCACCATACTCACTTTATTGCTGCCACAAACTGTCATTCATCACCACCATGGTTCAGCGGTATGACCTTAAACTGTAGTGCATGTCCAGGTTGCATGATGTTAAAAGGCTTCGCACAGGTTTCAAAGGCATGACCTTAAACACGCCTTCACAAAAAAATGAATAACAGACACGATGTACATCTGGACAAGGGAACGCATGTTTGAAGGTATTTTTAATTAACATGGGGCCCCCACTGGCCTGGCAAACAGTGGAAATTCTAAAAATCTCATAATAGCCCCAGAACAGGTCCAGATCTTTATATAGTCTCTCAAAATTCTCCTGTCAATTTTTGTCACATTCAGAGATGTCTAAGGCAGTGCAGATTGAGAAACAGTTTCTGCAAAATCGATCTCTCGCACCCTGAAATGGACCCTATAACTAGAGCTACATTTTTAGTGTCTCAATTTTCCATGGGACCACCACCATTGGAACTGACACAGTTGAAAACCCCTAGGGGTCGAATTTCATCTCGAACAGACACTCCAGGAGGAAGTTATAGGCAAAAGAGTGAAACATGAGGGGCCTCACGCTATTCCTGTGCAGCCACCATGCAACTCCACCATGGAAGGGACATTCACGACCAGTGACTTTTGCTGCTCATATCTCACCCGTCCCAAGTTGGATCATGCTCAAATTCGGTGAGGATGTTCGTCTAATCAAGACGAGCGATTTTGTAAGTGGCACACCCCGTGATGACAACCGAGCACGAAGAAAAGCTAGAAAGAAGTTGCTGATCTATGAAGAAAGTGCAAGAAATTCAGTAGCATCGTGTCTCGCTCAAGCAGCCGGATCCTGTTACTCGTCATCACGCCACTCGGGCTATCACTGACCCGAACCTTGTATAGGATGAATGGTCGGATTTTGCACACGAAGCCAACGAAGCAACTACAAATTTCGTTGTCGAAATTCCAGATTCCTGACGAAATTCCAACGTTGCAAAATGTTTGTTCGAGCACAAAATCGATCTATGTTTGTTGCCCCGCGATTGTAACGGCATGCTCAGTGTAGTTCAACGAAGAAATCACCGAAAAACATCGAGGAACGAGTACACTATCGATCTGAAGTTTCTTGATCTACTCAAATTTCAAGTCTCATGATCGTGAACTAAAAACACAATCCATGGCTCCAATTTGGTATCAAATCTATTGCCATGCCAAGCACTATAAGAAAACAATCATCTTACGATCAACCGGGCATCAGAACGACCCCAGATCATCCATGCAAGATCACGCAAGTTCTAGGGCAACACAGGGACTGTTCTAAAATTCCACGAATTGTTAAAAAGGGGCAAAGCTTTCATTTTGCACCATATTTTCTAATTTATTTTAATTCAATTTAAATTTTCAGAAATTAGGGTTACTTTTGATCATCCACGCATGTTTGGGGCAAATTCTAATATACGTACCATCCTTGTACGTAGAAAAGATACACACACAAGATCATTCTCCTTGTAAAAGAGAGTTTTTACTTAATATAGTTTCCCTTTCTTCCCATTGTTGTGTCACGCTTGAGAGAGAGTGAGGAGAGAGAAACTTTTGACTGGTACCCTTAGGTTCGAGGTAAACCTTCTCTCTCTTCCTTTTCTTTTCTTCTCTCTCTCCTCTTTTCTCTCTTCTTCTCTTTCTTCTTCTTCTTCCCCGTCTGAGCTCTCCTCAGAGACCATGCATGACAGTTGGAGTGCCGTGGATGCCTCTCTGATAGCCTCACAAGTCGTGCATGGCGATGGTAGTTCCATGCTCGTGTCTCTCTCTCCCTCACTTCTATCTCTTTCGCGAGGCTTACAGACGATGCTGCTCATCACCGTCTGTAGTTATATCCTAAGCGCCTTAGCGAAGGATGCGGGTAACGAAGCCCATCCCTGCCAACGGGGGCTTCACCTTGTCGCGTGACCGTTGTAGACGGCAATACCCATCGCCGTCGGTAGAGGGTCAAGGCAATACTCGTCGCCGCATGCTAGCTTCTTCCATGCTTCCCTACGTTCATCGATGTTCACCCTACGAGAAGTAATCGCTGCAAGACCTATGAGAAGTTATCACTGTGTGCCTCATAAGGAGCCATCACTGTTCGCTCTAGACATTCCGCCTCCTCGTGCTGCTAATTGCGTTGCCCATTGCCGTTTGGATTCTTCCTCCTGCCATCTCGTTCTCTTCTCTCATCATTTTCTCTTCTAACTTGACTGTGGGTAGATTTAGCTTAGCACTGCCATTTTGGTCTCGATTTTGAGTAGTATTGCCGCCGTGCTGGTCTTGAGGACCATGCTCGTCTTGCTACCACTCTAAGTTGATAATTGTCCAGATGTCATGCAAGCTTCGCCTCTCCGTCGAGTTTTTCTTCTCTTTTCTATCTCTATCTAAAACTTTACGTTTCATCATGCTCTCACATGAACGTACATTACTCTAAGACAAGGGTGGGTCTCCTTGACCCACCTATCTTACAAATTAACCAAAGAAGTGTTGTGTAGAAAAAAATGATTACAGGTTAAGGGAGGCGATACCGAACCAGCTAAAGTAGCTGGGGGGCTTTCTTCGTGATTTAAGAGGGTGCCCATGCCAGCCAACCCGAGTAAGTTCTGAACCCACCTAAAATTCCTCTCTCATCGGTTGGTATATCTGCCTTGCTTATGAGCAAGGTCCTAAGAGAGCGATCTCAAACCCTGGGTTCTCCAGAAACCTAAGGTACGTGCCGTCAGATCATCTAGATCCGAAAGGCGAGATCGAGGTACCTAACTAGTTTGGTAACTCGACTGGGGACTTATTACCCCTTAGTAGGTTCGCTCTTATTTGACTAGTATCCTCTTTTACTTTCTGCACTTATTTCTATGGCATTTGGGTTCTTTAACCCGTTTATCCAGGTCGGGGATTTTCTTATCCCCGTACTCGTGGCTGGTTAGGTGCCTCGATCTTACCCTACGGATCTGCATGATCGGATGGCATGCGTCTCGGGTTTCAAGGGAGACTTAGGACTTTTGAGATCGCTCTCTCAGGAACCTTGTTCGACAACAAGGGGGAATATTACTGACTGATGAGAGAGGAATTTAAGGTGGGTTTGGGACTTACTCGTGTTGGCTCACATGGGCGCCCTCTTAGATCATGAAGAAAGCTCCCTAGTAATAAAACTTGTTCAGAATTGCCTCCCTTGGCTTGTTTTCTCTAGTTTTCTACAATCAAACATATATGGCAAAGGTTATAAGACAGGTGGGTCAGTGGACCTCACCTGGCGTATTGGGTGAACGTACACAAGCGTGCACATTAAAAAGTAAAGGAGAAGAATGAGAGAAGAAATATAGGGGAAGGAAGAATTTGACCAGGCGAGAAATCAACAAAGTGACTAAACTGGTGGGTAATTGACCTGACGTTGTAGTAAAACGGGCTCGGTAACTCAGACTTGCTCAACAAGATTACTACTAGACGTCAATAATGATACTGACTAGCTAGACACGATGGTTAGTCTATTGTGGCGATAAAATGGGCGCAGTAATTATAGTAGTACAACATTATGGTTAGACGACAAGACTACCATAAGAGGCTAATCTCACACCTTCTTAATCAAATGAAAGGATAATAGAAAGAATGAAAATCATAAAGAGAGAGTAAGAAGTAAGAGAATAAGAAAGAGAAGAGAAAGAAAGAGCAGAAGAGAAAGAAAGAAGGAGAAGAGTGTGAGAGAAGTGAGAGAGAAGGAGAAAAGAGGGTGGAAGACACAGTCGGTGCTAGGTGTCGCCAGCTGTGTTGGAAGAGGAAGAGAAGGCAAGACATGGTCGGTGCTAGGCATCACCAGTTGGGTTGGAGAGAGAAAGAGATACAGACACAGTCGGTGCTAGGCTTCTATGTTGTGTTTAAGAAGTGAGGCGAGAGAAGACATAGTCGGCGCTGAGCATCGTCAGCTGTGCTAGTAAATGAAGAGAGAGAAAGGACACAGTCAGTGTTAGGCTTCATCAATTGTGTCTTAAGAAAAGAAGAGAGAGAAGACACTATCGGCATTAGGCATCACCGGCTGTGCCAGTTAGAGAAGAGAGAGATGATGCAGTCAGAACTAAGCTTTGTCGACTGTATTAGACAAAGATGAGAGAAGATGCTATCGGTGTTAGGCTTCGTCGACTGTATTAGACAGAGAAGAGAGAGAAGATGAAGTCGACGCTAGGCTTCACCGATTGTATTAGATAGAGTAAAGAGTAGACATAGTCGATGCTAGGCTTTGCTGATTGTGTTTAGAGGAAGAGAAGAAAGAAGATACAATCGGTGCGAGCATCGCCAACTGTGTTTAGAAGGAGAGCAAGGAGATAGAAAAAAATGAGAAGAAGAGAGATATAGAGATGAGAAAGAGGAGAGAGAAAGAGATATAAAGATGAGAAAGAGGAGAGGGAAAGAGAGATAGAGATGAGAAAGAGAAGGGAGATAAAGATGAGAAGAAGAGAGAGAAAGAGAGATAGAGATGAGTAAGAGGAGAGAAAGGGAGAGATAGAGATGAGAAGGAGAGAGAGAAACGTGAAAAGAAGGGAGGAGAGAGAAAGGGGGGAGGAAAGAGAAAATTACCTTATCGAAGGGTACCGACCCTTTTCTTCTCTCCTCTCTCTCTCTCCAAGACGCACCCACGAGCTTAACCAAAAAATAAAGTCTTTATTGATTGATTGAAGAAATGAATCCTAGGTTTTTTTTCAATTTGGCTTTGCATGCTTATATAGAATTGGGCCCAAACATGGATAGATGCCCAAAAGCTACCTAAATTTTAAGATAATTAAAATTTTATTGAATTAAAAGAAATTCTAAAAATGGGTGCAAAAGGACTGTTTTGCCTCTGCTTGACAATGTGTGGAATTTCAAAACAGTCCCTGCTGCTTCTCAAGAACTTGCGTGATCTTCTATGTTTGATCCGGGATTGTTCTGATGCCTGTTTGATCAAAAACTGATTATTTTCTTGTAGGGCTCGGCATGGGGATCGATTTGATACCAATTTGGAGCCATGGATCCTGTTTTTAAGCCACGAACATGAGACTTGAATTTTGAATGAATCTTGAAAACTTCATATCGTTAATGTGCTCATTCCTAGAAGTTTTTCTTCATTTTCTTCACTGAATCACACTGATCATGCCGTCACAATCACGTTGCAACAAACGCAACTCAATTTCGTGTTAGGATGAATTTTGTCGTCTTGAGTTTTTTGTCGAAATCGTAAAATCTGGCAGTCAAAATTTACAATAGCTTCGACACCTTTGTGTGTGAAATCCAACGTTCATTGTACACTTAGCTCGGGCTAGAGATAGGCACGGACCTTATGCACATAATGCAATTGGTTTCATGTCGATCGGGTATGCGAGTGTCGTGATTTGGTCACCAGAGTGGGGGGCGCTGCTTCTGAATTTTTTGCAACTTTCTTCACGGATCACAACTTCCCTCTAGTTTTTCTTCCTGTTGTGGCATTATCAAGAGGCGTACCACATATCAAATCGCTCGTCTTGATGAGACTAACACGTTCACAAAATTTGAACATGATCTGACTCCAAACGAGTGAAATATGGGCCCTAAAAGGCACTATCTGTGACTGTAAAAACAACCACCTTTAATGGCGTTTTGATGTATGGTGGCCACACAGGAATAGTGTGCGGCCCACCCCTTTTCGGTATTTTACCCATAACTTTGTCTTGGAGTGCTCGATTAAGCCGAAACTTGACTGTGCTGGATCCAATGGTGGTGGTCCCAAAGCAATTTGATGCACCAAAAAAATAGTTCTAGTTACAGGGTCCATTTCATGATGCTAGAGGTCAATTTTTTCCGAAATTTTGTCTTTGTGTTCATTACTTTAGACATGTCTGATCGTGATGAAACTTGCCAAATGGCACTTTGGAGTAATGATGAAGATCTTGACCAATTTTGGAGCCATTATGAGACTATCAAATTTTCCACTTTTTGTAGGCTTTATTGACCTGCTTCCTCTTTATTCCGCATCAGGGACCAAGGTGCTGAAAAATGTGTTCAAACAGCTTGCCTCGTCGAATGTTGTTCTTTGAGAGAAACGAGAAGGACAACATTAGGAAAATTTCCCTTGGATTTTTTTTTTTTTTTTTTTTAGCCACAGGACCACGTGAACGCCTAGGAGATTCACGCAATGGTGCAACTAAGATGCTCAAACGTAGGGATGCATTATTCGTAAGTCCGTCCATGGAGATTTTAGGAGGAGAAGAGACTCTTTGAGGGATCTTATCGAAGTCCTCACCCTCATGCAGACTATTTGTGATTCTAAAGCTGAGGATTTTGTGCGGACATTGTCAATCAGAATCAAGCCCGTCTGGCAATTGTGTGCCATGTTGAAGGGCATTGTTCCCATTTGTTTTGGGTTTGTGTATATCCTCTGTTGAGCCACATTTTGAGGATTATGTGAATGGTATGCTAAAAGGCCTTGCGTCAGTGCCGTCTGCTTCATGCATTAGCCATTCCTTGGCGAGTAGCGTACCTCAGTTTATCAAGGTCACCAGCTCTAGATACAACCACCTCTACCCACTGCTTTGCAGCTATAATAATCATCTGATTGCTGCTCCAAAGTTTGAAAATTTTCTTTTTCTTTCCTTTTTACATCACACCTAAATTCTAAATTGTTTTTTAGAAATTTGGTGCAGTCATTTATGCTAAGTCCTGGTTTTACTTGCTTGGTTGCTTTTACCTCGATGTAGTGATTTTTTATCATGTGCAAAACAAATCTGATTCTATTTCCGAGAGTATCTACTTATGCGGTATCAGTAACATACTTTTCGTATTTTTCGGTACAAATGTCATCCCATGGAAGAGGTAATTTGTTGAAAAACTGTTTTTTCCAATATTCAGATTTTATTTCATCTAACATTTGGTACCATTTTTTAAATCCGTTTGCAAAGGGCTCAAAACTTTGGATTTTGCAAAGTTTTAGCTTTGTGAGAGAGTAATCAAAATCTTCTTTTAGATTCAGATCAAGTGTAGTGCCACAGAATTCCTCTCTTAGAAATTTTGTTACTACTTTCGAAAGGTCATCTGTTTTCTTGTCAAAAAGCTATTTTTTGTGAACGGATCCTTTTATAGAATCCTACAACTTTCGAAGATATTGTAAAACATCACCTTGCAGAGTTCCCACAAGATAATCGAAAAATCTATCAGTGGTCCATGTAGGATTGTTTGTTATAACAATAGTCATAAACTATGCCCACTCGCTGATTACTTGGTTGTATTCATAAAATGGAACATTTTTAAGATCCAAATACGTTCCTGTAACCGAAACGTATATTTTGTTTAAATCTTCTCGTCTGTTGTTTGCAGTGGAAATAGGTTTTTCAGATGCTGCAGACGTCCGAGGTTTTTCCTCGATGGTCTGGAAAAATCTTCTTTGCTAGAAGCTTCTTTATACTTTTGAAAATTTTGAAAATTCTCTTTTCGAAAACTCCTTAGGTAGTCTTCCCATTCTTGGGCCGAATACCCTTTAGATTTGGGATAGGAATCCAAGTGATCTGGCAGTTCAACTTTTCTTTTTCCTTTAAGTTCTGAAGCTGGTTTTTCAGTTTTTTCTTCAGAATCTAATTCTGTATCAGACTCGATTTTGACTTTGAAAACCGAAAAAGATTCATCTTCATCTATGTTTAAGATGAGATGGAAATTGTTTTTTATCATGAGTTTTTCATTTTCATAAAACAATTCTTGCATGCTTCTTTGAAGCTTTGATCTTTCTTCAAAATTAGTTTTTTTGATATAACGGGATTTCCAATATTCAAGGACTTCTTTTATGGCTTTGAATCATTATGTTCTTATTCTAGGGTCAGGATTTCTATCCCGAGGTAAAGTGACTTACGTGGTTCATAAGTCTCATTGAAAACAGTGTTTTCATTCAAAGATTGTTCAAAATGTTTTAGCAAAATTTTTGACATAGGGTTTAAGTCTATACTATTTATTTTTCCTAAGCTATCTACTTTATTTTCTACTTTAGAAATCGTTTTTTAAATTTTTTGTTGGTTTTTTGAAATATTTTTAAACCATTGATTATAGAAGTCAAAAAGTCCATTTATACTCCTACTAAGATTCGAAATATCTTTTTCTTCATTTTTATCCAAATGATATAGATGCTCAAAATTATTTTGATCTAATTTATTTTCTTTAGCTAAGAAGACTATTTCTCCCATGTTGTTTTTCTTGGAACCTAAGGCCTCCTATAATAAAACAGTTTCCTTTGAACAAAATAGTCTACACGCACTCTTGGCTAAATGGCCTCATAGTTAGATAAACCACACATAGGTGTATGGGTTTTAGAAAAACCGAAAGAAATAAGGATGCCTTAATGAATAATAACTTAAATCAAATTAAAAATGAACATAAACATAATAAAGACAAATAAAATAAATTGAAATTTAAATCTTACCAGAAGAAATGGCAAACTTCACTTCATATATTGAAACAACATCTACAAGCTCTGAGCATAAGGTTTAACATCAAAACAATTACAGCTCTGATACTAGTTACAGACATGCGGAACAGCAGTAGCAATAGATGAGGAGGACTAGCGGATTACAGCATGAAGGAAGCATGAAGATGAAAAAGAAAGAGAATTTGTTGTATCTATAAAGGAAAGAAGCATAGGAATTGAGCAAATTTGGTGCTATGTGACCTTCTTCGTTGCAGATATAGTAACGGCATGAACTCTTAGGTGTGCTGTTATTTTTCCTAACAACATACATTTTCTTCTTGTTGAAACTCTTTCCCTTTTTCCACTTTTTCCAACGAAATATTTTCTTGTTGATGATATCACCAACCAAGGGTATTACGAGATTTGGCAAGAAGGAAAAGTTGAGCCCGTGGTATATTGAGCCTTTCGAAATTCTGGAAAGAGTTGGGAACATGATGTATGGACTTGCCAATATCCATAATGTCTTCCAAGTATCCCTCCTAAGGAAGTGTCGACCTGACCCGTCCCATGTTTTGAAATACAAGCCAATCCCACTCAATGAAGACCTAATCTACGTTGAACGACCAATTATGATATTGGACCAAAGAGCGTGAGTGTTGCACAATAAAGAAATTCCCTTGTTACGGGTGCAATGGCAATATCACACAAGGGAAGAATCAACGTGGGAATGGGAGGTAAAATTAGGGAAAAATACCCCTACCTCTTTGATTAATGATTTTGGGCACAAAATCCTTTTTAAGGGAGGGATAATGTAAGGGCCACAATTCAATTGAGCCTGATCACTCGCAGCAGTCGTGAGAAGGAAGTTGAAAGAGACGGGAGTGCACGCCCGGAGCTAAGGGCGAAGGATAGCGTCGTTCGTATGATTTGGCCTATTGTCATCCATGTAACATGGAGGCAACGTCGCGTGCAAGTGAGGGCATTGTTGTGGGTATAATGGTTAACGTCGTGCGTAAGCCAGACTAATGCCGGGCACGAATGGAGGCATTGCCGCGAACGTAAGGAGTAACGCCATGCACGACGTGAGGTAGCGCTATCTGAGAATTGGAGAGAGAGCAGAGAAGCCTCAACAACGCCATTTGGAGTAATACCGAGGGTGAAAGGCGAGAGATGTAATGTCAAACATGTAGATGAAGGAGCGCTGCGTGAATGAGTGACCAACGCCGTGTGGAAAAATAGAGATGGGCATCGCTACGAGCGTCACTGCCATGTGAGCATTGCCACATGCGACCAGAGGGTAACATCGTGCATGTTCGACCAATCTGGTATGACCACCGACAGGGTCAGTGCCGCGTCGAATTCATCAACATCGTGTCGCACCAGTGACGCCAACCACAGCCATTTTCCCCAACCACCCACGGCGTCAGCCATAATGAATCTTATCTGCCCACGCACTTATAAATCACGCCCTTCCCCACCGTCGTGTGCCTTCCCTTTCTTTTCCCTCAAACTTTTTCTCTCTAGTGCCTAGCGCAAGATCTGTGCTGCCGCTGTTGGGAAGCTGTCGTCTTGGGCAAGGGCAACCTACACGTGAGAATCCAAGAGTGAGGCTGTCGTAGGGAAGCAAGGGGCGAACTGCGCAAGGAAGTTTAGGGGCATCGTGACTGTTAGGTAAGTGGATTTAGTGCTAAGATTACCTTAGATTCACTTGAATGAATGAATGTAGAGTGGACAAAAAATGAAGTGGAATAAATGTTTGAACATGGCCAATGAATTTTGGAAAAATTATAGAGTTCTTTCCTTTCCACACATACAAGCTTTCTTGGTATGATTAAGACTAAAATTATGATTTAAGTCTATCTATAAGATGGTGTATAATATGGTGATGGCATGTCAATGTTTGAGGGAAGGAGATTTTCCAGCAACTGTGTGGGCTTTTGCCTTGTGCTTTTCACTAACCAAATGACCCACAAATGGGCCGAAATCAGTTTTAAATGAAAGATATACATGTCTAGTTAAAGTTTGTTTTGTATCATATAAAATGTCACATGGATCAAAAGATATGGCCTAAAATGTGAGACATCTCACTGCTCACAGTGGCTGTAAATTCCAACAATTGTGACTCTTTTGGGACCAGACTTTTGGCCTGGCAAACGACGTCCAAACGTCCTCAAATTACCATCGTTGGAAAACCCTATAAATAAACTTAAGGTTACATGTTTTGAGATTTTTGAAATTTCCCATAAATTTGAGTTATACCCCAAATTGCGTGAGTGTGTCACTGCCCACTTTTCTTCAGCAACTATTATTTGTTTAGAACTGAATTTTCGACAAAAATAATAAGGTCCAATTTTCGTGATAAGTGAAACATTGAAATTTTCTCATCTAGCTATTAATTGAAGCATTAAAATTCCCTTGATAAGTGACAAGTATGAATGTTATATGATAATTGCCATGCAAATGATGCTCCACAACAATGCGCTATGTGAAAAGTGATAAGCGCCATATTCATGTGATTATTTAATGATGAAAGTTTCATGGTAAGTGCCAAAATGTCATTGATGATATCCATGTGTAAATGTTTTGCTACGATTCATGTAATGAATGTTTCGTGTTAATTGCCATACTGATATGATGAGAATGTGATTTATCTGTTATGAGGCACTGAATTGGCATTAATGAATTGAATGCTTGAGCATGGAAAGAGGCCTTAATGATGATCACTACGCAATGGGACACCCAATGGTAGTGGGTATTGTACTGTTACATAGATGAGAATACTGGCCACTGTTTTACTGATACTAGCCACTACGCGATAGGACACCCATTGGTAGTGGAGATTGATACACTAAGGAGGTGATGCCGGCATATTCCCTAACCTGCACAATGACAGGACCTGGTTAGGGGAGAAAGGAGGGTCGCTCCCTATGATTCATGACATGAGATACATGATTGATAGATGCCTTGCAAGGTAAAGGCCTGTCGAACCCCCAATACTCGCTGGGGACCGTGTACGTGAGTTGAGGGTATTACAAAGTGGATTACCCCACTTGTCATTACCCTTCCTCTTGTAGGATGGTAGAAGTCCTAAGCAGCGGGATTGGCTTGGCTTGATGGATAGAGCTTCTACTAACACGAGTACGTGAACTAGGGAGTGAATGTGAAATGAATGGATTATGACTATGATTTCATATAGTTTTAATGACTGCATAATATTGTCTATAATTGATACACGATATTGTCTCTAATTGATGCATAATATTGTTTATAATTGATGCATTGTTGCTTAGATATCTGGTTTATAATTGATGTACTGATCTAATGACCAATATACGTGACTACTGCATTGCCGCTGATTATGATCCAGTAAATTGTTTATTGCACATGGGTAAGCATAACACTAGATCTACTTACTGAGCTTCAAAGCTCATTCCATTGTTTTCCCTCCTTGTAGACTAAAAGTGATAGGTTCAGAGTTGAGAGTGTGGGTCGTAGCTAAAGATTAAAGCGACCACTCTAAAAAAGATTTTTAGATCTTGTAGGTAGCGGGGCTCTCAGCCCTATTTGTACTATTTTCTTTGACCTATGTAACTCTAGGCCTTGGAGCCTTGAACTCTATTGTACTACTTTTGGGTTGTAATGTAATGAAACATCTTTCCTTATGAATGAATTTGCTAAGTTTTAAATTTTTAGGCTTGTGAGCATCAACTTTCTTTTGTTTGCTTGATTACCGAGAATAAGGTGTTGAGTCTGCTCCTACCCGAGTAACAAGCGCTACTTTGATATCACGAACCCGCGTCCGGTCGCCCTCCGTAGTCAGGGGTAAGGCGGTCGGGGGTAGATTCATGACATAAATTGTTCCAAATCAAATAATTAGGGGGGGTGTTTAGTGGTACACTTCCAATGATTTCAAAAGCTACAGTGTCAAGCATGGCATAAGGCATGAAAAGACAATATCATATATCCCAAGCATAATGGTGTAACTGAGAGAATGAATCACATCATTACAGAAAGAGTTGGGAGCAAGTTATCTGCCACCAAGTTACAAAAGTCGTATTGGGTTGAAGCAGTCCTCACAGTATGCTACCTAATAATTGATCCCCATCATTTTCTTTGGATGGTGAAATCCTATAAAGAGTTTGGACCGAAAGAGATATATCTTATTGACACTTGAGGATGTTTAGATGCAAGGCATTGGCGCACGGGCCCAAGGAACAAAGATCCAAGTAGGATGAGAGAGCACTCATGCATCTTCTTAGAGTACTCAGATGAAGAGTTCGGTTATAGGCTATGAGATCATGAGAATAAGAAGGTGATTAGGAGTAGGGATGTGGTTTTTTTTGGAAGACCTTATCATTCTGATGTGAAGAAGTTAGAAAAGCCACAAATCTTCAATAGTTCAAAACCGGGTATAGTTCCTCACACCGTGGTACATGAAGATGGGGGAAAAGTTTGTAAAGAAGATGGGTTCCAAGAGTTTGACATACCAGTTCCAATTGAAGTAGAGTAGGAAAGCAGCATGTTCAAGAAGTGCTACCTTCATATGAACATAGAAGGTCTTCTAGGGGACATAAATCCTCTACTAGATACCCTGCATCAGATTATGTCCTATACACTGAAGAGAGTGGACCATAAACCTACCTAAAAGTCCAAGCCGACAAACACAAATAGGTGTGGATTAGAGCTATGTAAGAAGATAATGATTCCTTACATAAGAATCACACCTATGACATGATAAAGTTACCTAAAGGCAAGATGACATGGGAATTAAGTGTCAAGCAAAGCCCTTCAACTGAAAAGAAGAAGGAAGAAATGCAAAAAGTTCCTTATGGGTAGGCCATAATAAGTTTAATGCATGCCACGAAGTGCATAAGGCCAAATATCGCACACACAGTTGGCGTAGTGAGCAGATTTATCGCTAATCCTGATAAGGAACACTTTGCCGCAGTCAATTGGATATTCAGATATCTCAGAGGAATATGCAAAATAAATTTAAGCTTTGGGGGAGGAAAACACATGTTACAATGACACAGAGACGAATACATAGTTGGAAAACTAGACTCCAGGAAGCCAATCTCATAATATTTGCTTACTTTTATAGGGCGCAGTTTTATGGCAGTTCAAGCTGAAAAGGGGTGAGAAACTGTTGCAACTAGGAAAAATCCATACCAACAAAGGTACATCTAATATGATGACAAAGACCTTGATCAGAGACAAGCAAGAGTTATGTAGAAGCGCGCATGACATGGGTTCCATGTAAGTAGCGGTTGATTTGTGACAGCAAACCTCCCTTCTAGGACTGGAGGGGGAGATTGTTAGGTGTCACGTCCCATGAGGAAGGGGCACCGATGATAATCCCATTAAAGGGGTATTAAGTTATAACAACCCATCGTTATAAGTGGATAACTACTCATGTGAGTCGATTGTTATGAAATATTATCTCTAATCTCTTTAGAGAGAGAGGAGAGTGATCTATTTCTACAAAACATAAGATAAAAATGGCGTGAGATGAGGTAGATATTTTTAAGAAGCAAAATCTCATCCTTTATAAAAAGGGGAAAGCCTAATGTTGACTGTTATCTCTCTCTAATATTTTAGTAAGTGCCTCTTCTTTGAGCATACATAACTTAGTATATTAGAAAAACTTTCTATCTTCCCCCTACAATATAGAAGTTCTATGTTCCCCCTTATCCAACTTTCCATTTTTTAATGGAAGGCTAAGATTGTCCCAATCACAATGTCACGTCTCTATATTGTTTTATTTTTAATTTTTTTTCTATAAAATTTTTTGACATTAAATTTTGGATGTCCATTCCTATATTAAATTTACACTAACAAAAAATATAAAAAATATATTTTCAATAAATAAAATGATCAAAAATACCCTTGAAAGTTTCAAGGGGTATTTTGGTCATTATTTTTTATCGAAAAATTATTGTTAATATTTTTTATAGGTGCGCCCCAAAGAGAAGATGGCACGTACCAAATTTTATATTCTAAAAAATTTTATTAAAAAAATTAAAAATAAAATACTTTCAAACGTCGGATCTAAGATCAAACGGTGAGTGGCTCTCCTGATAAAAAATGGACGGCTGGATGATAGGGGGAACATAGAACTTCTATGTTCTAGGGGAACATAGAGAGCTTTCCCTTAGAAAAATACAGAGTGCCTTCTTTGAGAAAGAAAAGGAAGAGAAAGAAAGTTACCCTTCATCTTAAAGAGAGAAGAAGAAGAGAAAGAAGCATGTTAGAGAGAGAAAGAACATTTTCTTTCATAGAAAGAGAAAGCCTCTAGAAAAGAAAAGAAGCATCAGAGAGATAGAAGAACCTCAACATCTAAAGGGAGAAAACCTTTTAGAAGAAATCAGAGAGTCCAACAAAACTTTTTTCTTGAAAGAATTTTGTAACTATTATTTTAATACTAGATCTGTCTCTTTCTCCCGTAGACACGGCCTACAAAAGTGAGCTACATAAATCTCGGTACTTGTAGATTTTGTTGGCTTTATTGCATGTTTTTCCGCTCATACACACATGCATACCATTTTGGTCTATTTTGTACCGCATAAATCTGGGTTCCATTGCCCACATTCGCATTCGTGCCAGAGGACTTGAACGGGTGAGCCCAACACTCCTACCACCAAGCAAAGTTCCTAGTACCCTTCCTTAAACTAGACCACACCAAGAGGCCAAACCGGTTCATAGGTTTAGTTTTCTAGTTTAGTTCTATCTATTTGCTCATTTCTAATTATACCAGAAAAAATATTCAGAATATTACAATCATCATCACCATCCAAGCCCTGCTCAATTCTTTAGGTTTGGCTACATGAGTCGTGCTCCTCCATTCTTCTCTATTAAATGTCATATTGTCAGCATGAGCAAAAGTGACCATAATTTTTCCCATTACACCTATCCATGTCCTTTTGTGCCTTCTTTTTTACCTTTTAGAGCCTTCTACTTGAACCAAATCACACATCCTAACTGGTATTGTATTACGACTACACTGCATATAGCCAGCTCACCTAAATCTACTTTTCTTCATCGTATTGCTTATTGAGGCCACATCGAAATTCCCTCATATATATTCATTCTAAATTCTATACCATTTTACAATATTTAAAATACCAAAAGAAAAACCGATAAGAAACAAAAATGCTGTAAGATCAAATTCTTCTTGAAAGAAGCATTCCAGTCAAAAGCAAAAAATCGATAAGAAACAAAAATGCTCTAAGATCAAATTCTTCTTGAAAGAAGCATTCCAGTCAAAAGCACTAATGAACAGTTGTCATGAGCTCAAATTGTTAACACAGTCAAAAGAACTAATGCACAGTCATCATGAGCTCAAATTGTTAACATAGTCAAAAGCACTAATTCACAGTTGTCATGAGCTCAAATTGTTAACATCAATGTGCAAGCCAAAATGCTCGTTGACTAGTGTTTCCTGTCATCCATTAGGGTTATTAATAAGGGAGAATTATAGATGCCCCTTAAGATCCAACTTTAAAGGCATGCTCACCCCACAACACTTTTTAAATTAACTCACGGACTCTAACACTATTTATTTTTGCACCCATCCCCTTAAATTAAAAGGTGAATGTTTGTGGATGAAAATGCCCCTCTATGCCCACAATTTTTTGTACCCACACCCGTTCTTTTGTTTAAAATGAAGCCGATTTCACATATAGTGTGCCAAACTTGCTCATTGTCCTATTGAAGCCAGTCCAACACAATCCGACACATATTGTACCAAACCGTCTATTTTAAACAATAAAACTGGTCCTGTACATAATGTATAGAACCAAATTTTGTCGATGTTTGCCAAACCGAATAGATCTTTTTATTTTCCTTAGAGAGGAGGTGCAAAAAATGAGGGTAGAGAAGGAAGATTTTCTTCCCTTAAATAATTACGGTTTCACTTTGGGAAATGGGTTAAAAATAAAGTGTTAGGATACGCAGTGTGCTTTACAAAGTGTTGGGAGTGGTCGTATGCCTAGAACTTGGGTCAAAGAGGTCTCTATAGTAGAGAAGATTATTCCTTTTTTTTCCTTCCAATGATAGGCAAATCTATTGTTGCTCTCAGAAATTTAAAATTCTAGAAATAATGATGATCAAACAGATCTACACCTCCATGAAAATCTTGAAATGGACAGTCCAGATAATGTATTAGAAGACAACTTATATTTTGGACTAAAAATCCATTCTTTTTCATAGATATGAATCTCAAAGTCGAGATGATCAATTTGCAGGTTTTCTAGCATAAGAATAATCTTCTCTAGTAGGTTCTTTAGGTGCACCTTACTCGTGCAATATAAGGTTCACACTTGACAAACTTTTTTTCAAATTTAATTGGAAGAATGTTTTGATCCTAAGAAGTTGAATCAAGCACCCGTACAGGGAAGGCAATAATGTGGTGGATATACTACCACGCTTTAAAATTGGATCACTCAGAGACATCGATAGCCAAACCACATGTACCGAGGAAAGCTAAATATACAGATTTTGTGTCAATACGCCACAGATTTGAATAGTACAAATACGCCACAGATTTCAATAGTACAAAAGTTAACAGTGGGACAAATATCTTGACATATTAATTGATGCTGGAAGTCAAGAAATACAAGTCAATCTGTAGATGCCTACAAAAACAGATGAACTTCAAATGGAAATAGTGGTTTAGACTGCAACCAGTAAGGGGGTGCTATAAGATTCCAACAACATAAAAACAATATGAGAAATCACCATTAAGACCACGAGCCTATATTTCACTCTAAATAGAAGTTCAGAATTGCAATGGAACCATTCAACATAAATAATTAAAATCATATACACCGATATAAGAATCATAAAAGTAAAATGATGTAACAGGACCTTCTTCATAGCCAATGAGGATACTACATAACAGTTCATGAACTAAACTGAATTTGAAGGAACCAAATTGAAATTTCTCCATGACAAAACAAAATATATTGAATACAAATTTGCTTCTGACAGTGAAGACAGCAATCGCTGCCAACCCTCTTTCATGAGAATCATCACACAAAAAGGATATCCATCAACTGACAATCACTAAACCAAGTCAGAAGCAGAACACGAATCAGTTCTGTAAAATTTGTTTCAATGTAGAAAGGCCTGCTTGTCCTAATACTCCATCCGCAATCGAGTGCAGAGACAAATGGCCAGCTCATGGCTTGACAGCATGTACACCCCCAAGTGCCCAATTATTAATTACTCCAGTCAATCTACACTCCAAAAATGAAGAGAAACAGTACCCTGGCAAAGGATAATTGCTTTCCATATAAACGTCTAGGAGCGTAGAAGTAGATGTTCTCTACATTTTGAAACTAAAACTAGAAGATAAGCATATTGTTTTAAAGACCTGCAATGAATTTATCATCTCTCTTGCTTTGTAGATACCACAGAAAGTTGTGACTCTGCTTGTTGTGAATCATGCTTTCTTTTATTGTGGGAGACTCTTCTTGACCTGGAAACCCTTCCAGCTTTTGTGTGATGCTTCTCAGCATGGTCTCTGATCCCACTTTCTCTCTCGCTCGATAGAAGTTCAGGGGGTGCATCAGGCCACGGTGTGCGTTTTGCAGGAACAACAATCTCCAATGGAGGGTCTATGATCCACCTGTATAAATAAAATGCCCTATGTCACAAAGAAGGAAATAGCAGACAACATTTCATAGCATTCCTATTCCTGAATTCACTAAAAGTGTTCCTGAATTGAAAACAGAGCAAAATGAACATATCATCATGTAAGAAAAATGGTAGAACTCTCACAATTTCCATATTAGCATGGAAATGCAATAATAAATTGCATGCAAGCAGCTATATGCAAGATAGGCCTAGTAATTTGCATGTAGATTATTTCAAATACTAGAGATGAAATCGATTAAATTCAGTTGCATGTAATCACCATACAGAATTATTAACACAGAAATTACAAAGTCTGTGGAACCCCATCTATACAGCTTGGAGAAACTTCTTTGAACTTTCAATGCAAGAGAAATTCACGCACTCCCAAGGGAACATCCATGAAAAAAAAGGATCTACGTAATTTCTGGCCTATTAAAAACAAAATCAAACATGAACAACTAGAAGATAAGCAAAGACAAACATGACTTCCAAAGTTGGGGAAGAGAATTTCAATATAGGGTCAAAAATAAGGGACAATGGATTAGGTGAACAGGCTGGAAGATGACTTTCAATGCAATCAATCAGATGTGCAAGAGGAGAGTTTGGCAGAGGATCAGTTAGCACCCTAAACAATAAAAGAACTGTGCATCCCGCTCCAAGGTTTTGTAACTGTAGAAAATTCATACCCCATTCTTCTGAAGGAAAGATATTTAAGACTGAGCATTGCATGGGTCGTTTTTTGCAGTGTAGGCTGTAGAAAAATTCTACCTTATTCTTCCAGAGGGAAGGCATTTAGGAGTGAGCATTATATGTGTTCTTCTTTGCATTGAAGACCTGGTAGAGCTGTGGATCGACAAAGGCTCCAATTCTAGCATATACTGAGACAGCATTACAGCAATACCACTCACTAGGCCAGTCCCATCTCAGGATGACATTGCGCTAAATATTTGTAACACTTTGCAAAAGGCTAACTATTAAAACTGGAGACTCGAAATGTCATTGGATGTTGGTTCTTTAGTTCAAACTTAAGATGATAAAGGGGACTATGCAAGTACAATTTATTGTGACCACTGCCTTAACTTATTTGGAAACCATTGCAAGGTAAGATTTCTCATCAGAGAAATATCAAAATTTCTTGGTTTTCAGTATTAGGTTTTGAAATTTGAGTACTTCTGCTCCCACTACCATGAGTAACACTTGATATATTGGCCACTTCCCATTTTGTAGCTTTAAATACTCGGGAATGAAAAATCAAAATTTCTCAGTTTTCAGTTTTAGGTTTTGAAATTTGAGTACTTCTGCTCCCACTACCATGAGTACAATTGATGCCACTTCCCATTTTGTAGCTTTAAATACTCGGGAGTTATTCTACTTAGAGCAAAGCTTTGTTAGATATTCATTTGAGCAAGATCAGAGAAGATCTGATTTCCTCAATCTCTTTTACTAGTCTCGAATAATTCATAACTTCAAAGCAAACATCTTATTGGCTCCTTGGGCTATCATTTAAATCCAATTAACCAGATTTGAAGAAATTGAATCCAAAGCAGGACAAACAGAAGAAATTTAGAGTTTATGTTACGAATTCTTTGGTCAAAGAAACTATGATGCAAGCCTCAGACTGGGACTAACAATAAAAAGCAATATTGAACTTCATAAATTGATTATGCAGTTCAGGCCTTCTTGCAAATGCATAAAAATTAAAAAGGGGAAGCGAAACTTATCTGTCACTGAATATGACCATGAATTAACAAAAATAATAAAGAAGATTTTACATCAAGCAACACCTTTTTTTGTTTCAAAACATGCATCAAAACAAAGATCTCAGATTGGAATCATATTTCATAAAATTAGAGTAAAGAATAGTTTTCTTTATACAGAAGAAATATAGAGAATTGGGGTCAAGCATAATGAACATAGTCACAAACGAGTTGTGGAAATGTATCAATATACAAACAGCCAAATCCACGAACATTGAGTGAAGTAGAGATATTGTTATTAGATATCTGATCATGTTGTCGTCCTATGCTAGCATCCTGAGTTCTGGGAAAAGCAGTATCAAGTACCAAGCTATGCGCAGATCCATGGACCAGCATTATCATTTATAGAAAATTAATATGAAATAGAATCAATCTCCCTATTGTCATCAAGAGCAGGGGATTGAGATGCTACAGCAAAGACCGCCTAGTTGACAACTTTGGAATAAGGAGAGCTGTCATGAGTACATTTGATGTCCATCCAAACATCATTAACATCAGAACTAGAATAGGCTACTGAGAACATTAGTGACACTGACGACAGACTTGATGCAAAACGGGGCTTTGCATTTTCATCTTCCTCTCAGATATGTAAGGAGCACTGTCAGTCTATTGCATCTACAAGAAAGAGAGACTAGAGAGACAACAATGGCACCCCAACTGAACATAAGTACATATGAAACTAAAAGCTAGTTACTCATACAATATTTTCACTGCCATTAGATGGGAAAAACCATCACGAAAGCATTAGCTAGATTAAGATCCGTAGGCAGAAGACATGCTCAATGGGCAATTGGCAGCTCTGATTACTGCTGAGACCTTACTTTTCCTTCTTTACACTACCCAGAAATTGGTTCAATCATTTCAGCCATTTCTGGTAAGACTTCTACTTTATCATTTGAGTTATTTACAAATCATATAAATGGTGATTTGTCTTGTCATGCTATTAAGTGCTCACCTGATGGTTACAGCGTTGACAACTCCCAGCCAACATACCAGGTTCACATCCCACCACTGACCTACCCAAAAAGCAGTGCTTGTATGCCGATATTGGATCATAGGTTCATGGAAACAACAAATGCGGTGTTTCCTCAACAATTCATTAAAGCAACAGGACAATGGACTTAACAAGGAAGGCCTTTCATAGTTGAGAGAATTTAATACTCAAAATATCACCATCAAAATCAATATGGCAAATATACTGTTGATTTATCTTCTTTCTAGCAGGATAGATTGGAAACTTGGATTTTCTGATTATGAATAAGTCGGCGAAAATGAGCTCAATTCTTCATCTTGTAAGAGAGATACTTTTACACTAAAGCTTCAAGTATTCATACTCATAATTGTTTTGATATTTGAAGGTCCATGGATCCAATGCTTAATATTATATGGTATTTGTGGATGAATTCTCTAATAGTCTGAACCAGTGGTTTAAAAAATGGATCGATGCCCCGGATCGGGCACCTCAAAAACCCATCCTGATCGGTGATTCGGCGATCCGGATCGGGAATCGGCCAAATCGGTCCTCTTAAGCCTTAACAAAAATCCAAAAAAATTATGAAAATTCATGATAAATGTTATTTTTTAAGAATCCAATAAGAAATTCGGGTATTACATTATTAACTTTCCTTTTTAATCAATTTGTGAATAATTAAGATGTTCTTTTCCCGTATGAACTTATGTTAACCATTAAATTTGCATCACATAAAACCAAAAACATAGAATTACCACGGATAAAATATATAATCATATATAGACTACAATAAATAATAGATTAAATCGATAAAAAATGGCCACTAAAATCTCGAATTGGAGGAAAAACCTAATCCACTAAAAAAACAAAAAAAACCAAATTGTTACAACCTAACTAACTATAATCCAAAATTATTACAACCTATCTAACTATAATATTATATATTGCAATGAAAATTGTTGGATTATATTTTATTATATAAATAATAGCAAATTTAAAATATTTTATAATATCATTTAATTTAAAATGTATTATTGACAACTGTAATAAAAATAATACATTACAAGATTTATAATGCAAATAAATAAATAAATAAATAAAATATTTGATTATCAATATATAAATTATTCGAATGCGCATCAATTTTCGAAATAACACTTCAAATTTTTTAAAATATAATTTTTTAGAATTCTAGAATAAATTTAATGGAAGAGATTGCTAGAGACAGAGAAACATTTCAAATGTGTATGAATCATATCTTAAAATTAATATTCCAAATTTATGTTAAAGCTTACCACATTATAAAAATAAAAATTATAATTAGATCAGTTATTCCTAGTTTGTATTAAAAAATATTTGTTGTATTAAGAAATATCTTTTATTTTTTTTGACAAGAAATAATTGTTGTATTTTTTTTTTATGAGAAAATATGATATTTGTTGTATTCCTTTTTTCTTTTTTTGACAAGAAAAAAAAGATCTTATATTACCTTTTTTTTTTTTGCTTGTTGTATTACTTTTTATTTTTTTTATTTTTTTTATTTCCTTTATCATATTATTTTCTTTATTTTAGTTTTTTTTTTAAAACAAACCTATCTTCTTTTTTTTCTTTTTTCTTTTTTTTTTTTTTTTTTCTGTTTTTTTTTTTATGAAGACAAATTTTAGTTTTTTTTTTAAGACAAAAGTAAAAACCTCTCTTCTTCTTTTTTTTATGATATTATTTTTAAAAAAAAAAACATTATCATATTATTTTTTAAAAAAAAAATTATGAAGACAAAAAGTGAAATTTGCAAAATAGAGTCCCAACAGGGATTCGAACTTGGGACGTAATGCATAAAACCTCCTCTGTCAACCACGGCAGCCCTTCGCTCACTACTGAAGAGTTTTGTATACTATTTACCTATATTGTATGAATTTTCAATATAATATTGCTTAGCGCAAGTCCCACATCGAAGAATTGGAGAAAGTCTATAAGATATAAATACCTTTACAAAAGCTTTAATGTCAGCGCGATAGAGAGAAGGGGTAACCTGAAATGATATTTTGAAAAAAATTACCAAAATGTCCTCAGGTAAGGATTCGTCCTGTGACGTCACTAAGCGGCTGGAATCGCGATTTATGACGTAATAGGGGCGATTCACTGTTCAAAATCGCCGATTCTCCTCTGGGATCGGGCGATTCCCAGTTTGGCAGAAGAATTGACACGGGGTGCCCGATTTCCGTATCGACTCGGGCGAGTCCGTTGAGACTCGTCGATTTTTAAAACCTTGGTCTTAACATATGGGCATATCCGATCGATAGAAATTTTAACTTAATGATTACTGTTTTCAATCCTTGTATAATAATTAATATCTAAGTAGCCATTTGACTTATAAAGTTATTTATAAAAAGCATTCGTGTGCTACTCTTAGGAAGATAAGTGTATGATTTGCAATCTTCAAAGTCAATCTAGAAACTTTATCACAATCATCAAGCATGATTTGAAAGATTTAGACATGGAGTGATCGCAGAGGATTTCAGTACATGAATTTTTCATGTTTGGCCTCTCAAAAGACACTGAGGTGGTCATCTAGCCAGATGAAGAGAAGAGCGAGAGAGAGAGAGAGAGAGAGAGAGAGAGAGGATGACATTTTGACCACAAGATACCATAGCTATAGGTAGATATTGAGATGTAGTAAGGTTAGATATGGTATTTCAAAAGGCATAACAGTCTCTAATCACCATAAAATTACATGCTCATGCAAAGTTGGCCACACAGGATTTCATTATTTATTGGCAGCATAGATTATAAGATGACTTTGATCAGGACCTCCCAATGAACAGTTTAAGAGGTAAAAGAAAAATGGAATCTCCGATAGGGTACATAATAAACTTTGCAATCGAATACAGGCCTTCTTTCCTCCATCCATCGATAGCAGTAGGTGAAAGCCGCACATAATCAAACAAAGTAAAAGGTTTGAAGAAGAAAATCCTATTTTCAAAAGATTGTGTCATATTAAACCTACATCAACAATCCGGGAAAACGAAAACTTGTCTAAACCAAGGCAAGGTCTTATTCTGATCAATCAGACATGAGCCAATAACACATGCAAATGGTAACTAATTCAATTGTCCTGGTACTAGTTAAATGGTCCCCAAGGTGTTATGCATTTCTTGTATCTTTATGTCTCTCATAGAAGAAACAAGCCTGTCCAAGTGATCATGAAAAGCAGAACACTCTAGTTGTCCCAACATTACAAGTCCACAGCCTCTTTATTTTCTATTGCTATTGAGCTTCTATATCACAACACTGTTGGTCCTATCTCAATTTGATTTCATTCTTCTTGAATAAAAGATTTTTATCAAAGAAAATGCATTGAAGGAAACTCCCATCCTATTTAAGGTCAATTCTAGTGTTACAAACTTACTACAAATAAGCATTAATCGTTACCTAACCAATCCCAAAAATAATAATGAAGGTTCCTTGCTGAAACAAGCCAGAACAATAGTTATTTTCCTAAGTGCGTGGGTGATTTTAGCAAAATAGTATTTTTCTGAATTGTTTGGGTGACCATGACAAGTACGGTTACCATTTTCTATACACTCATCTATTTAAGGTATAAATGTCATATAACACTAACACAATTATGTACAATCCAAGAGGATACATTACAGTTATATCCTTCCTCCAAATGAAGGATACCATTCTCATGCACAAAATCTGCAATTTCTCATAACAGACTGGTGACTTTCAAACATATTTCTCAGTATAGACAGAAAACATGCTCGAATGACTAGCATGCGTCGCCTATAAACAAGGAACTACAGGTAGCATGTGCCTCAGCCCTCAATAAAAACCTTGTGCATAAGGAACCGACTGCAAAGACGTCAAGACTATAATCAATGTTTTTAAAGTCAGCAGTGGTCGGACCTCCGACTCAGCCCTGGCCCGAGCCGAATAACATGATCGAGTCCAAGTGGACTCGGCCGGGTCTTGTAAAGGAACAAAATATTCCCATAAACTCAAAAAAAAAAAAAAAAAAAAAAAAAAAAAAAGGTAAAGGAATTATTAAAAACTATTAAAAATATCAAATATCTCAAATAAGTAGTAGAAGTCATTAAAGTTCTATAAAAGATGAAAAATGTATACAAGTTGGATTTTTGAAAATTTTGATTTGTACCTTGAAATATTTCAGAAAAATAAGAAAATAAAAAATGTAACATGAAAAGCATCCAAATCATCATAGAAACCACAAAAATCATATAACAATATATTTCTAAACCATATTATACTGATTTTTAACAAAAAAAAGGCTTTCCTTAGCTAATTTTAAATCTAGGCAAGTTGTTCATTGAAACTCACCTCAACCATATGTGGAGGCCGAGTCACCCAGCCTAGTTGGACTGGACTCGGCTGAGTCTTGAAAACACCAACTATAATCACCTTTTTATCACCATTACTACAATATCATGTATAGTTCTTGAAATTCATCATATTCACCAAAAGCAACTATGACTTGTAGCTTTTTTCTTCACAATATATGCCTCGCCGATGAATTGCTGACTCATTCGAAACCACACAAAATGTTTCAAAGATCATGAAATCTATAAAGGAAGGTTTTTTCATCTCTACAATTCATAAAGTAAGAAGTTCACAATATTGATTGCTTCGTTCATTCGAAACCTTTGTGTCAAAGATACCATCATGGTGAACAACATACACAAAAACACTAGGAGAAAATTGTAACAGCTTTGAATGTACATATGAGACAAAATTCATTTATAAGTGATTATAGTCAAATGACATCTAATAATATTCATGACTTCACATATAGATCAATAACTTCCCACTCAATGTTGCCAGATGGTATCAGTGTTTGGTCTAGGCCACCCAGTGCCCTAGGCTCGAGAACCTGGGCAGCCCAGTAGAAAGAAAAATGTCTCTAACAGTATAACCATATAACATATAAGAATTAGGCACTTAAGGCACATCAAATGTATAGTACACAAGTTCATAGCACACACTCCTCCATACTCCATAACAATAAATTCATATTAAAAAAAAATAACTAACTTTGATTGTTCAATCTCCAAACTTCCACCTCTACGATGTTTTTAAGGACTCAAAAACTTCTAAAAAACTTTCTAATAAATTTATAAAACATCCAAAACTAAATCTAATATCAATGGGTGAATGCTTAGATCAATTTCTCTTAACTTTGAGAAACCCTTTGTAAATCACCAAAAACTAGTTTTTTGGGTTTTTCTCTCTCTAAAATAGGCTCTAATGGGTTTTCGATTTCAAATGACCCTAAAACCCACAATTTTTCTCCTTTAATATTAAAAAATGACCAAAAAAATGCCCTCAACAAATGGCATTTCTGCCCTGGGCCGGGCGTAGGCCTAGGCGGCCAACAAGATGGGATCCCGAGCAGCCGCCTAGGCGGTTTCCCAGGCAGCCGCCTAGGCGATTTCCCCGGCGCCTAGGTGTGTTCCCGAGTGCCTAGGCGGCTGCCTAGGGATATCCGCCAAATTTGGCCGCCTAGGCTTGGGCAATGCGGCCAGGCCTTCTGGACCCACCTAAGCGTCCACCCAAGAGCTGGCCGGTCCGCTTTTTAAATGTACTGGTAACTGGTTGGTATCAACACGTTGAACTGAGTTGTAGCTCGTGGCATTTAAGTTGTTATGGCAATGCATGAGTCCGTAATCAACTTTTTAGTATAATTGAATTGCCTTGTTATAAATAAGTTTATCGTGTTGATGTTGGACAGGGTGATTCATATACTATATTATTTTCCAGTTAATTTTGCAGATGTAATTTGGGATTTTTTGGTTTTCTTTGAATTTCTTAGGATTGCAGAGTTTAGGAAATTAGTTAAGTCATTAGTCAATTTTGGTTAATGGCAATATTAGTTTACCTGTAAAGTGTACTTTAGTAATTTTGTCTTATGTCTTAATTAGGAGTCCAGTTTAATACAAATTAGATTAGAAATGGGTTTCCTAAAGTCTAAGTTAGGGTTTCATTATATATAGGGGCTCGGTAGATACTTCAGTGCAGCATTCGATATTGTTTGTTCATGTTTCATGGTTTAACCAGAGATAGCCGAGAAGTTGGGCTTGTAAGTCTTCATTATTTTCAATCAAATTTTTTAGTTATTTGGTTTCTTTCCAAGAACTTTTAAAAAATTCTCAGAGCAGTCTCATTCCCAAAGCGCCAGAGACATGCTGCAAGTTTGCATTCTGGTTGGAGACAAGGATGACATATACTGGAACTTAGTTAGGATTCCTAAATTTGTATCGATTGTTAGGAAGGAGTTCAATGGATAAGACCATTGATTTTCAGGACGAAGCTGAACATGATGGTTCAATTCTTTTAAAAAAAACATGATGATTCAATTGGCCCAAGACCAAAGAGAGAGTCAATTTGGAAAGGATAAGAATTCAACTCGAATTAGAACTTCATGCGCTGGAGAAAGAGATAGATGATGATAGGGCGCCACGGAATCTCAAACTCTCTTAAGACTCTCTTTTAGTGAGTTTGTCCTGGAGAGTGCCTAGCAAATAATTGAGGATATTTCCCTCCATATTACAATTCAGGCCTCAGATGAGATGATTTCAATAGCTGTACCATCCAACAGCCATAACTTTTCGTTATAACTCAGAATGGCAATTAATGGTACTCTTTGGAAAGCTATTCTAAAGCCCCATGACACCCAAACCAGCTCGACTGGTATTGCCTACTCATTTTTTGGTCGGGAAAAGCCTCTAAAATATTTTTTTTAATAAGTTGACAATTGTATTGATATTGAGAAGACGGTACAGTTAAGGGAGAGTTCCAAAAATAGGCAACCCAAGAGATGGATGTCCTATACAAAAAACTCTGAAGGGTACAAAAAGAATAAACCTCTAAAATTTTGAGTTCAAAGTTTTTAATGCAATTTTAAGTGTAAGTTCAAGTACAGGTGAATTTGATATATTTTTATCTACTCCTCTGTCTACATATCAAGATCTGTTCCATGAGTTGTCTCAGTACAATTCATATCTTTAGAGAAAGCAAAGAAGAATGTTGAAGACGGTAGTGGATATGATAAGAGAATTTATCCTAGCCCACTTCGAGATTTTTCCAACCAGAAGAGTCTAATGCAGGATAGGCTGATTCATATTTTTTATGTTTAATTAATTCAGTTATTTTGGGTTTTATTGGGTTTAAATTTTATTGGTTAGGTTTTGGATATTAGGGGCAGTTGGGGAAATCAATTAGGTTGTTATTTTCTTTTCGTCAAAGGTGGTATTAGTTTACTCGTAAAGGGTATTTTAATTAAAAAAATCATCTTACATTTTAACTAGGATGCCAATTTAATTGGAACTAGAATAAAAATAAGGTTTTTGGGAATCTGATTGGGGTTTCCTTATAAATAGGGGTTCGGTACAGACTTTGTGGCAAAGTTTGATATTAACTTTTTATGTTTTTTGGTTGAACAAAAGATAGCTAAGAAGTTTGGCTTAGTTTCCAACATTATTTTCAGTCAAAATTTCAATTCTTGAATTTCTTTCTGCATTACATGTCTTCTATGAGTTTTCAAATATACAGGTAATAGATTTAATATTCTTGGCGAGCCATTCATTTTGCAATCAAAAACATTTTAATATTCAATTCATGTACTCCTAGATTTCAGTGGTTCATTAAGGAGCAACTAACAGTGAAAGAAACACATAACAATTTTTGTTTCGAACTACATGCTGCATTAATAAGATGTAAATTCAATACATTCCAACATCCTGTACTACCATACATAATGTCCACAGAAATCATCGTCATTAGGTAAGAGAAGGGTATCCTTTTGAAAAACTTAAAATGACAACTTGAACATAAGTTAAAATTTAAGTGAACCGCAAGAATACAAATCACCAGGAACAGCAGGCTGGCAAACCCAAGGGCAATCCAATGATTCATAAACATGCTCAACTCATTCATGGACCAAGTTGAATTCATTAACGGCCCAAGATAAAGGACAAACTGGCAAGTTCACTATGTTCCCAGAGAAGCCAACAAGTATAGACTTACCAAAAATAACAAAAAAGGAAAAACAATCTGACAATTGCAGTATGACACAGGAAATTTAAATGCCTTCGGCTCTTCGCAAATTAAGATGTACAACTTCTACCAACCATTATGAGCTTCCGGAAAATTCAATTAGAAAACAATTTGTGGAATAGAGCACATGTGCGCACTTCTGATTTCTAGGGAAACAAGGTTACAGTAGGTCAACCTAAGAACCCAGTTTTCCCCATAATTCCAACTACATAGGGCCATAAGATAACCACTGAAATGAAGAAACCACCTAAAAATCGTTGCCATCAGATCAGTCTTAAATTTGATATGCCACATGAGAGAGCAATATGGGCATAATATCTAAATGTTTTAATAATGCTATCAGAGCAAACTAGTAACAAGGAAACAAAAAACTAAGATCGAAATGCAGCCATTCACAAACAAAAACATTCCATTGTGAGTGAAAGAGCAAGAACAATGAGAAGCCATAATCACAACACACCTTGAAGGGAACTTGCTGTCAGCCCTGGCCTCAACACGAAGCCACCAAAGCATCACCTCGCGACCACATTTGCCAAGGGGTTCAACAAAAGATTCGTCCCTCAGCAAAGAGAGTGGAGTCTCTATAGCATCACCATTTTCATTCAACTCATCCAAATCTCGAAACCAACCAGGCCTATCTTCAACGTCCTTCCACACCAACCTTGAGTTCATCACAAAACCGGCCCACTCAAGCTTGGTGGGTAAAACAGTGGCCCCATCATGAACAAGGGTAGAACTTTGCTCCATATATGGAGAAACATTGTAGGTGTGCCAACCAGCCAATTTGCCAGAGGAGTTACAGGCAGGACCCTGAACAGGTAATGGAAAATTAGCATCCTCTTCTCCTCCATTGCCATCTTGCTTTGTTCGGGAACCCCCATGTGCCAGAAGTCCGATGGAGAGAGCACCCATCCATTTCACTGACTGGATCTCATCAAAGAGTTGCAAGCAATGCATGTTGCTATCATCTGCAAACACCACGATACCGTCCAATTTCCTCTCTCTCACAACCCTGCCCAACAAGACAAGAACAATAATATAATGAGGAGGAGGAAAGCATGGAATCAGTTATAAGTATTCACATAGAGATGCCCAACAACCCTTTTCTGAATTGCAACAGGCCGAAAAGGCAGAATTACGAGCAAATCAAAAAACAAGGGACAAGAGCATCAGCATGGTAATCACTAGAAGATGACTAAGAACCTTAATTCTGAATTGCAATATCAGAGACCATAAACGAGAATTAGGAGTGAACCCAGAGGGAGACTTTCTGACTGGGCTAAGAATACTTTTGGATAAATGCAAAAAGAATAAATTATTCCCAATCATCATGGACACTAGATCAAGTACCCAATTATCACAGCATATTCATCACAAAAGGAAAAACCAAAAAAAAAAGAAAAAACAAATTCAAATGAGCACATGTTCCACTTGGAGAGCGAGGGTATGATCAACAAGGCCAAGGATTTAAAACACAAAGTCGAAGAAAGGGTGAAAACTATCAAACCTGAGGCCTTGGAGCCGCATCCGAGCCTCCATTTTGTGGATGGCCTCCCAAGAAGGGGGCATTTTTTCCCCGAAACCAACATGCACAAATTCGAGCCCCGATTTCACAAGCAAATCAGCAGTCTCATCTGAGGCCCCACCTGCCTCAACCACAATCCACAGAACCTCCCCTGGCACAAGCATGAGCGTATGGATAAGCCCTGTGAGGTGCACAGTCTGAAAAGTGCGCAGATAAGTGGGCGTAATCACAATAACAGGCCTCCGATTCTTGACGCCATAGGTAAGCATCTGCTCTCTCTGCACCCTCTCCATGATGCGGTGGGCCTGCATCACCTGCTTCGGATCAGGATGCGGCCATGGCCTTATGCGTATCCCGTGCCGACCCACAACTACTCGGCTGCTGCCGCTGTGATTGGCGTGAGGCAGTGGCGTCGTCGGTGCATTTGTGGTGAGAACGGGTGGAGAGGTTGATGTGGACTGGTGGAGGAGGAGAGGGGACTGAGAGTAAGAAGAGGAAGAGTTGTTGTAACTAGTGGTGAAGAGGAGGAAGAAGATGAGGCGGGAGAAGCGGAAGCCGAGGACGAGGCTGATGATGCAGCAGAGGCCGTGGAGGAGGAGCCAAAAGAGGGCGGAGGGGGACCTGAATATGCTCTCCATTGACGACTGCTCAGCGATACCCCTGAAGCTGTTGTTGCGCCTGTTGTTGTTTGGGGCGTTGATCATGGGGTCAATAGAGACCTTCATGCTTCTCTCTCTCTCTCTCTCTCTCTCTCTCTCTCTCTCTCTCTCTCTCTCTCAATGATCCCTGAACTCTACATGCAATGATCCCCAAACTCTACCTTTGCCAGACCCACCTGCTCAAATGATTCCCAACTCTCTCGCTCTCTTTGTTGCCGGCGAAAGGGAGTGAGCGAGGAGCCGTCGCACATCGTCTTCTTGCCAAGACTAGGTTTATTGGGTGGGGATTCCACTATTCATCACAAGTATCACAAGTATTCGTTAATACACGTCGCGGATTGCACGGTTCATCGGTCATAAGCCGAGGTTAGCGCACTTCCAAATAGTGTTGAGAAATACGCCGTCGTTCTAAACCATCGAACTAAAGCGCACCACCTTCAAATTGAGAAATGTAGTTTTAATATTGAAAATCCTTGTCATGTTTTAAAATATATTTTTATTTTTAATTATCACATTTAAATCTTCAAAAAAGAAGTGTAGATTAAATAGAAAAACTTGAAAATTGAGGATTACAAGATATACTATTTTCAAAATTAAAAATCTTTTTCTTTTTTTTGTTTATGTTCATGCATCTTGATGTCGAGACAGTTAATTTGATAATATTTTAACATCAAAACAACCTCTTCTAATTAAAATTTTGAGGTAAGCTCTAATTTGATTGATTAGAGCTTCGGCTCGATATAAACTTTTTCTTCATTTATTTATAAAAAAAAGTTTATTCTCTAGACAAACCGCGCCCTTTATTATAATATGCTTTTCTACTCCACCATACATACATGTTCTTTTTTAAATTTGGGATGGTGTGGCCGATCTTTCTTAACGTTGAAACAGACAGACAGCCTGTTTTAGTTGGAGTATCTCGGAGACAAGGAACAGAAAATTGAGGGAAAGAAAGAGTGAGCGGGTGGAGGGGTCCATTGGTTGTTGGCGATGGTTTGGGAATGCAAGGGAAGTGTGTCTTCTACTCTAAGCTTTCCTGTGATAAGACACGTGTGCCAACAAGTCAAACGCATTCGTTTTTAAGCTGTAGTGCTGGATTTGGGGGCATGGTAATTTGTTGCGAAAATTATAAAACCCGCCCTTGACCCAACTGTCTTTAAAGCATAATAGGCCTCGCAATGGACCCAGAACCAATCCGAGACCCGACAGGTGTATTCTACACAGCCCGGGGTATAGGTCCAAGTTTTGGACCCACAGAGAGGTCTGGGTCCAATAATTGATACTTGATCAATCTTACGTTTAGGTCTAAGTCCAATTATGCCTGACCCAATAGATACTCGACCCATTTTAGTACTACTAGTTATATATGGTTTAAATTTTTTTTTGTGTTGAATATATATGGTTTAAGTTCAAGTCCCCAACCCTAACCCTAAATTATCAAACATCTCTCATTCTCTCGCTCCAAACCCAAAAGCCTAAACGGGGGCAAGAAAACATTAATAACAGTCTCAGGGTTGGCTGCTCTCTCTGCCCTCTCTTTCTCTAACTCTTTCTCTATCTAAAAAAAACAACATTAAGAGAGACTAGGAGCCATTATAACCGAAGGGCCAAGAACACCAGAGACTCAAAACCAAGCATTAGCCATTAAAATAAAAAGAGTAAGTTTTTTAAACGGGTCCTCTCCATGCCTCCTCATAAGCATGACCAATTATAAAAGCCCCCAACTTGCTTAGTGGTGATTCATATTTGCAATGATAGAAGCAAAGCAAAATAAGAGTCAGAGACAGAAACATAGCTATATTTAAAGAAAATTGTTTAATGCGGGCTGGACCGCATTTCTACAATATGCGGTCCAAACATATAAAGCATCCATCTTAAAGATGGATGCAAATAGGTGGTCCATCTAAAAACAATTGTAACTTAGCGGTCCAAATGTTTTCTTAATATAATTATTATTTCTAGTTTTCAATATTTATTTTTATTTCATATTCATGATCTCCATATTAAAAATTATGTATTATCTAAAATTAAGATCAAATTATATTTAAAAAATACGTTTATCGCCAAGCCCGCATTTTTACACTATCCGGGTAGGCCATATAAAAACCGTGTCCTATATTTAGAGAGAGAAAGAGTTATCGAAAGATTCCCGCTTCAACGTCTCCCTGCAACCCCAAAGGCCCAAACCCCCCATCTTCCCCAAAGGGCTCTCCCCTCTCTCAATCTCTACAGGTCCAGGGTCGGATTCGAGTACGGGTCCAGTTGCCACCCCTACAATGTACTCTCAATCAATTTTTTTTTATTGCAACTTTTACCCCAGAATAAACTTTTCTAACAAATACCTCCTAGTCAAAAAGTTATAGTATTTAGGACGAAAATTCCATCTCTCCCTACCAACATTGACAACTTAATTTTTCTCGCAACACACAAAAAGGTGGTCCCATAGTTTAAACAAGTGAGGGCCCATGCAGTCTGGCACTGCGAAAGAGAGTCCGGCAATAAGACCATGCGGTATGGCAATAAGTCCATGTGGTCCGGCAATAGGCCCAAAGTGCGGTCTAGCAATATCCCCGCTCGGTCTGGCATATTGTTGACTTAGTTCGTCACACCATATCTAATATTTTTTCTAATCGTTGAGTATCTTACGGAGATGTGACGCCATCATATACAGACAATGGTATTTTTATCAAAAAATCCAATGACATTTTTATTTGAGGGGATATTTGCTAAAAAACTTGTTTTGAGGTAAAAGTTATGATAAAAATATTGGTTGGGGGGATGTTGTCTAGAAAGTCCAAGTTGAGGGGTATTTGCAATTTTCCCTAATTTATTTTAGTTGACGCCTTCTTGGATGAGCTCATTTTAACGTGTGGTTTGGTGATACTGAGGTGGTGTTTTTTAAAACAAGTGAGGTTTACATAAGGCGTTAATGGTATACTATTGAAACAAAGTGCATCTTAAAATTATGCTGAAAGATGTAATTTCAATACTGGAAAGTTTTGTTAGCATAAAAATCTAATGTTATCTTAGATATACAATTTAAAGCTCTGTAAATGATGTTGATCGAGTAGATCTGTAAACCATAAAAATTTTGAAAAAATTACAAAGACATGGTTTCAACGTGTATTACAATATGGGTCATATTTTTAGAAAAACTATATGGAGACCAACCCCACGCCGCATCACTTTGTTCTTCCAAAGTTGCCCACCTGTATGGCATTTTCAACATCGGACAGATGAGAAAATCCGCAAGTTTTGGTCCACCCCTATTAGTAAGAGCATGCTTCGTACTACAAAAATTAAACAGACACATAGTTTTGAGTTTTTAGTACTTCACAGCTCAACTTCTCATGTTGTTTGCCATTAGAAAAAGTTGGACCATTTATGAGTAATTATTATTATGTAATTGGTATAATAGATTTGATGTAAGTACTTTTATTCAAATAAAATAACATAAATAAAATAACAAACAAATAAAAATAATTATAGTACATAAATTTTATTATACTAATTAAACAGTTAGAATATAAATAATAATAATTACTTCAATAGGTGTAGTATTTCTAATTCTGGCCAGCTTAGGAAGTTATGCCGTCCGACATTTAAAAAGTAGAAGAATATGGCTATTCAATATTGCACATATTAGACAAGCCCTGAGTAAGAGATTTTTTATAAGTTGAGTTTTCTGGTATTACAAACACTAAACAGCGTGTTTGTTTGGTGTTGGTAATATTGAATAGGCCCTTACTATTAGCAATGGCCCAAAACTTGTGGGATTCCCACCTGTTCAGTGTTGGACATGCTGATAGATATGCAATTATGGGAGAAAAGAAAGGGTCGTGGATGTGGGTGGTTCCCACATAGTTTTTACAAAATTATGACCTATACTGTAATAAATGCATTGAAATCGTATCGATGTGTAATTTTCCTAAAAGTTTTGAAAATGGACAACCCATTGCAAGATATACTATTTTCATGACTTAAAATCTTTTTTTCTTTCTTTTTTTAATCCGTATATCACGAGGTAGAGATGATCAATTTGAGGCTTTTTTTCTTATCATCAAACGACCTTTTCCGATGGGTTTTTAAAGTGTGTCTTCAATAATATAAGGTTGAAATCTTGTGTAAACTTTTTAAGTGAAAATTAATAGTGAACATAATAATAGTAATAGTAATAAAAATAAAAACAAAATAATTATATAAAAAAATAAACTTTTTTGAGAGTCCATGGTACTAATAATACACCTGGGGACCATTAGGATTAGAAGAAGTTCCATTTTATTCTGTTTGGTGGATCATACGCATAGCTTGGTCCAAGAGGACCACTCATCCTTTTTCCTTTGGGTCTTCTCTATGACGTGGCTTGTAGTTTCTTTGACGTGTTGGCCCTTGACAATCCACTATGATCGTGTAAGTAAATTAAATATGCCATCTTCCTATTGTATAACCATGGGATGTGTCTTTTTAAATGGAGCTTTTCTCACTCTAAGCAAAAACAAATATGGGAAGATGAATGGGTTGCAAGCTCTGGAGAGAGAGTAATAATATAAATAATTCATTGTGATGGTATACTCTTATAAAGTGGACCTTTGGTCCACCACCTTTTCTTTTTTTGTTTATCATTAGGTAATGTGATATTTTTGTTAACGAACTAACTTATAAATTTGATGGTCTAATTTGTTTTGGATGGACCATAAGTCCAACATCTCCAATTTATGTGTGCCTTTCACGGCCTACCGTAAATCCAACTCATCACCGAAGTATGCCCCTATTTATGTGTGCCTTTCACGGCCTCTAAACATTTTGTTGGATGTGGAAAGGACATCTTTCATGGTTCTGTTTGTTCATTAAAGTGCAATAGGCAGCTGACTTTCATAGTCTATAGCAATGATGTTATGAAATATGGAACTTTTATTTGATAGGCTGATCTACTATGATGATTAGGATTGCCGGTGCTTCCAAATTTTTGTCATCGAGCTCTTGTGCATACTGACTCATAAGATCTACTATAAACGGGCGGCCCTTTAGTGCCCCAACCAACATACACCAAAAGCATGAATTGCTTGAGTGATTATATGTAAATGACCTCATTTTTTTGAAAAATAATCATCTGAAAAGTGGTATTATCGCTTTCAATAAAATTATAGTGTTTCCGTACACTATTATGAATTTTTAGATGCTATAAGCTCTACATGTAGGTGACTTCATATTTTCATTATTTGAAAAAACTAATATTATTGCCAGAGATATTTTGGTATTTAATTGTAGTATTTCCAGCGTAAATGTTAGGTATTGTAAGTACTTCATTTCCTGATATTTTTATTATATTCCTAGAGATATTCCTGCATTTAATTGTAATAGTTCTGCTACTGTAAGTTTTACATATTTATGTATTTATTGGAACATTAATTTTAGATACTGTAAATGTTATGTGCAAGTGATTTAAAAGATATTTTGAAAATACGATATTAATGTTTCCTAATTTCTACTACATTGATATATAGCCTGCAATTGACATAATAATGTTTTTTAATCTATATGCATGATAATACGACATAATGATGTCACTCATGACTATATGCGTAACATAGACATGGTTACGTTCTTGTGATTATATATGAGACATGCTTCTGATGAGATATGTATGATAAGATATATGTGCATGACAATATGCTTCTGATAAGATATATGTGCATGACAATATGCTTCTGATAAGATATGAGCGTATGGAGACATGTTTCTGTTATGATTCGATGAAATAATTGTGCCGGTAAGTGTGACCTCCCCGACTCCTGAATAATAGGAAGGGAGTAGGGACATGAGTTGTTTGGGTGATCGCTCCCTCATTCATAGTGATTGGCACCCTGACTATGCAAGGTTATAGTCAAGGTGGCGTATGAGGTAGTGTCTTGCAAGGTCAGTGTCTATTAAAAGCCCCAAAGCATGCTGGGGAAGTGTGCGTGTGTGAGTCAGTACGCAACGAACTTACCCTATGGTGGTGCTTCTCCTTGCGAGATGGTAGAAGTTCTAACCCGAGGTTAGTGCTTCTACTGTAGGACTTCTGTTGTTATGAATGCTTGTTGGATCATATCTGATACTTGATCACAGTAATGTTTTAAACTACTAAATTTAGATTTATTTCTGATCTCCCTTTAGTGCCCCAACCAACATACACCAAAAGCATGAATCTCTTGAGTGATTATATGTAAGTGATTGCATTCTCTTTCAAAATAGTCTGCTTTTAATAAAATTATGATATTTTGTACATCACTTTTATAAGTTGCATAAATGATTTCATTTTCTCGTAAAGTTGAACTAATAATTCCTCTTTTAGTAAATTTGTGAGATTTCTTTCAATTTTTGAGAGAAATAGAATATTTTTGAAAGAGGAGAACTAGTAATAAAATCTCACAATTTTTTAATATTTAAACATTGTAAAATTCATGTGCAAATGACTTCATTCTCCTATAAAATTATTATTCGAAAAAACTGATATTTCTGCATTTGATTGTAATATTGCCACTACTGAAAGATTCACGCATATATGTATTTAATTGTATTTTGTCTATCTAAACGCTATCTATTCCTGTAAAATGATTATTTACGTAATTGCATTTCCATAAAATTGTGATATTTCCGTGTTTAACTTTGGATTTCCATAAAAGGTCTTCTATTGATAATAAATTGTTTATCATGTTACATTTCAGGAATGTCCTTCAGAACTGTTACCTTTCAAAAATTATTTTCAAAATCTTTGACAAATTCGGTATCAGAGTAATAGGTTTAGGATCATAGGAAATCTGAATAGAAATATACCATAAGTCATACTTAGTGTATGTACAAACAGTTACAAGATTCCGTATGACTGGAGCAAGTATGGAAGGAATTCATAGAGCATTGGTGAATACGGCTGCTCTTATGCAGCATTAAATGGAGAACACAATCCACTTAAGCAGTCAGTAACGGGAAATGGTGGTAAAGGGCAAAAAGAGTATTGGTCCTAAAATATAAACCCATGACTTGGGAAGCATTACGAGATGCATTTTAATGAAAAGTACTTCTCAGATTTTATTCAAGATCAAAAGAAAATGGAATTCCTGGAATTAGTCCAAGAAAACAGGATGGTAGTACAATATGAAGTCAAATTTACTGAATTGGACAGGCTTGATCCACATATGGTCAATAATGAGGCAAGAAAGAGAAGCTAAGTATCAAAAACTAAGCATTAGGAGAGCAAGTGACTCTCAAACATTGTATTCTAGAAAAGAGAAAATTTTGCCAATAAGTATATGGGGTAGCAATGTTATCTTATTAAGAGGATTGGTGCAGGAGAATATGGAAAGTTTCCGAACAAAGTATATGTGCCATAGCCATGGCATGATAGAGTCGTGGTGGGCCCATAACCCATAGGTACAAAATTTAGATGATTAAATTTCTTTAAGGGGGAAAATGTAATGACCTTAATTTTTAGAACTGAAAAAACAATAATAATAAATGTGATGATCCAAAAATTAAAATTTTTTTAACTGAAAAATAATAGTGAACATAATAATAATAATCATATTAAAAATAAAAAATAAAAAATATATAAAGAAATAAACTTTATCTGAGAGTCCATGGTACTAAGACCATTATGCTTAGAAGAAGTTCCATTTTATTCCGTTTGGTGGATCATACGCATAGCCTGGTCTAAGAGGACCACTCCTTTTTCTTTTGGGTCTTCTCTATGATGTGGCTTGTAGTTTCTCTTACGTGTTGGCCCTTGACAATCCACTATGACGTGTAAGTAAATTAAATGTGCCATCTTCCTATAGTATAACCATGGGATGTGTCTTTTTAACTGAAACTTTTCTCACTCTATGCATAAACAAATATGGGAAGATGAATGGGTTGTATGCACTAGAGAGATAGTAATAATATAAATAATTCATTGTGATGGTATACTCCTATAAAGTGGACCTTTGGTCCACCACCTTTTCTTTTTGTTTATCATTAGGTAATGTGATATTATTGTTAACGAACTAACTTATAAATTTCATGGTCTAATTTGTTTTGGATGGACCATAAGTCCACCATCTCCTATTTTTATGTTTTAGTTCTATCGTGGCAGCCCCATCCCATTTAACTCCCACTCTCTCAACGTGGCAACCCCGTCTTATTTAAACATTCTCTCCTTCCACGTGGTAACTCATGTGCCATTAGTAAAGTCTTTCTCTTTTCTCTCATCTTTACCTTATTCGAATCCATGTTTCTTTCTGTAAGCTGCTATCTATATAGGTGGAAACTATCTATGTTAAGTGTAGTACGGATTTGATGTAGGCTTTTTCAAAATACAACTCATATTGGATCTCTCTTTGGTATTTGGTGTGCTTTATTTTTATTGACTCTACTCTTTATTCAATGTTTGTATCTGTCAAACTTACTGTGAACTCATCACCGAGGTATGCCCTTGTTTATGTGTGCCTTGCACGACCTCTAAACATTTTGCTGCATGTGGAAATGATATCTTTCATAGTTCTGTTTGTTCATTAAAGTACAACAGGCAGCTGCCTTTCATAGTCTATAACAATGAGCTTACGAAATATGGGACCTTTGTTTGATAAGCTGATCTACTATGATGATTAGGATTGCCAGTGCTTTTGAAATATTTGTCACTGAGCTCTTGTGCATACTGATTCCATAAGATTCACTGTAAACAGACGACCCTTTAGTGCCCCAACCAACATACACCAAAAGCATCAATCCTTTGAGTGATTAAATGTAAGTGATCTCATTTTCTTGAAAAATAGTCATTTGAAAAATGGTATTATCGCTTTCAATAAAATTGTAGTGTTTTCGTACACTATTATGAATTTTTAGATGACATAAGCTCTACATGTAGGTGACTTAATGTTTTCATTATTTGAAAACTAATATTTTATTGCCAGAGATATTTTGGTATGTAATTGTAATATTTTCAGCGCAGATGTTAGGTATTGTAGGTGACTTCATTTCATGATATTTCTATTATATTCCTGGAGATATTCATGCATTTAATTGTAATAGTTCTAGTACTGTAAGTTTTACGTATTTCTGTATTTATTGCTATATAAATTTTAAATGCGGTAAATGTTATGTGTAAGTGATTTAAAGGATATTTTGAAAACACGATATTAATTTTTCTTGGTTTCTACTATATTGATATATAACCTGCAATTGACATAATAATGTATTTTAATCTATATGCATGATAATACGACACAGTGATGTCACTCTATATATGTAATATAGACATGGTTACGTTCTTGTGATTATGTATGAGACATACTTCTGATGAGATATGTGTGATAAGATATGTGTGCACGGCAACATGCTTTAGATAAGATATGTGGGCATGGCAACATGCTTCTGATAAGATATGATTGTGTCGGCAAGTGTGACCTCCTCGACTCTTGAATAATAGGAAGCGAGTAGGGGTAGGAGTTGTTTGGGTGGTCGCTCCCCCATTCATAGTGATTGGCACCCTGACGGTGCATACATCTAGCCAAGTGGCGTAAGGGGTAGTGTCTTGCAATGTCAGTGCCTATCAAAAGCCCGAAAGAGCGTTGGGGAGGTACGCGTGTGTGAGGAACTACGCAACAGACTTAACCGTTGGTGGTGCTTCTCCTTGTGGGATGGTAAAATTTCTAACCTTGGACCTAAGGTTAATGCTTCTACTGCAAGAATTTTGTTGTTATGAATGTTTGTTGGATCATATTTGATACTTGATTACACTAATATTTTAAACTACCAAATTTAGATTATTGTTGATCTTGATATGAATCGTGTGTATATGGTTTATGTATCATGCTTATTTGCTTTGTCAAATAAGGAATACATGACATGTGTAAGATCAGAAATAAATCTGTTCATGATTAGATGTCCCTTTGTAACTTTTGATCAAACTCACAGTTGTATGCAAACATAGATCCTCTTGTAAATTATAAGTGAGAATAGATATTGTACAAATTTAAAAGTTCTTGAATGGAAAATTTGTTTTAATGAAAGAAATGGTGATAATTTTAATTTTTTTTTTTGGTTCTCTAGAATTAGACTGTCACATCTCAAAAATTCTAGAAGTATAAAAACTTGGGGTGTGACAGGGTTCTATTAGTAAGCTGGTCATATGTACACATACATCCCTTTTCTAAATTCTATCTTAAAGATGGCTTTTTTATTTAAACTTTTAGGGATTCATGATCTGTCAAGATGAACATGAATTTTTTAAAATAAAAATAAAAATAAAAATTAAATGAAAGAGTTCAAATAAGGTGTCAACCTTATACTGTAAAAATAAGGTGCTCCTCAAAAACCCACTAGAAATGGTCATTCTGATTCTGGAAAACCCTCCACATCTTAACTTGGAGATGATTAAATACAAAGAAAAATGAGATTTCAAGTCCTTAAAATAGTAAATCTAGTAATACATTATATGAACCATCCATTTTCAAGATTTTCAAGTGTTTATGGATTTGCTCAATTTACACTATTTTTTAAATATTAATTTTATAATTAATATGAAAATAGATTTTTAGTTCATCAAAAAGTTTTTGTCAATAAGGGGCCGTTTGGATACCTGAAAAATATATTACAAGAAAATAGATTACTAGGAAATATGACATTTACACTGTTTCGATACATTTATTAGTAAGGAAATGAAAATAAATTACATAGTATTTCCCCAAATATAGTGAAATATATTACAGGTGGGGAGGGTTGAGAAATATTTTATGTGCATGACGGGTAATCACTTTTAAAAAACCATTTTCCCTCTCTCATTTGTACATCTTTTTCTCTCTCTCAAGCTCCCATTTCCCTCTCAACCTGGTAAGCCTATTACTTCCCTCTCTCTTTCACGTCCATTTTCCCTCTCAACCTGGTAAGCCTACCACTTCTCTCTCTCGCTAGCTCATTTTTTCAGATTCAATGACTCTTTTTCCCTCTCAACCTGGTAAGCCTACCACTTCTCTCTCTCGCTAGCTCATTTTTTCAGATTCAATGACTCTTTTTCCCTCTCAACCTGGTAAGCCTACCACTTCCCTCTTTTTCAAGTTCTTTTTTTCCAAATTCAAGGATGGTATCAATTTCTCTCCTCTCATCAATTTGCTCGAATCCCGTCTCTATTCTTCCCTGCTTCCTCAACCGTTCTTTCTTCATGACGTACTGCGTTCATGAAAATCAAATGTTCTAGGTTTACTCAGCCTCTCTTCTCTGTCCCTCTTTAAGCCTGCATTCTCTATCCCTTTTTGAGCCTCCCTTCTCTATGCTAAATTATAATGATTACTAAATCGTTTTTTTAAAAAAGATTTGTTTGGGATTAGGAAGCGAGTTGTGCTTATAATGATTTACTAAATCTTTTGAAAAAAAAGATTTTTCTGGGATTGGGGTTTAGATCGAGATAAAAAAAGTGATAAATTATATTTTATTTAAATTATAATGATTACTCTTTTGAAAAACAAAAAAGAATTTTTGGGATTAGGGTTTAGACACAGTTTAAGGAGTGATAAATTACTTCCACATTGGCCTCTTCCAATATCTCAATCTAATTTTTAAAATACTTTACCATTTCACATTAAATTGTTTTACAAATACATCACCATTTACTATTTAAACTACAAATTAACTATATTTAAAGGTTGTGACTAAAATAGTTCACTCAATGTTTATGACCAATATTAATTCACACTTTATCTTTTGTGAATTGAGGTCACAATCATTTTCAAATATTAGATGTCAAATTGGATGGCTTGAGGTGATTCATGAAGTGAATTTTTTAAAAATTTTTTTGTATTTATTCATTGAGACTAGTACAACCACCTATTTTGAAATTTAAAAAACAAGAATGATTATAGTTTCTTCGTAGACAATTATATATTAAATCACTATGTCTAGTAAGAGCAATATAACAGCAAATTTAAGGTGCAATGTAGACAATTTCATATTAAACCGTGTCAAGTAAGAGCAGGTTGCATCTAAATACTACCCAAACAATAACAATCAATTTGCATATAATGCATTACACCAGTAATGCATTACACCAGTAATATATTTCACCTACAATACATTTTCCAGGTATTCAAACGACCCTTAAGATTGCATGTTATGTTGAAATTCTTACTATAATTGTTTAAGGTGTGAACCTTGTACAGACCTCACCATAGATAGATTTGGCAAAGTTGTACACCTTATCTACCACAACTCACCTCTTTTACCCGAGCTTGGGATGAGTTAAGGAAACGTTTACGGTCCTCACCTTCTTAGACTGTTATACAAACCTCACCTAAATTTAAAATATGTTTTTTGAGATTTTTTTTTGCACTGTCCATATGTTATTTATAATCATGCACTTCAAACAACGTATAAAATGATGGATGTATGTGTTTCAGCAGGCTATTGCATCCGCCGACTGACATAAATCTTTTTCTAAAATAAACTTCATCCCCACCGAATAATAGACTTGGAACGAATTTGGGTCAATTGGTCGAAACGTTGGACACAAACCTGGGAATGGAATTTTGAGATACTAGTGCTGGGAATGGGATTTTGAGATACTAGTGGTTGGGGGGATTGATGTTTCAACATAACGTTCTCATCCTCATAGGCAAGCTGACCCCTCGATATGACATCTCATCCTCCATTCCCACCGTCAACTATGAACATGTCCAAAAAAATTAAAAATAAAAAAACGTCGAAGTTGGACCTGCACCCAATTCTACACCTGATGTTTAGGATATTGTGACAAGAAGCAAAACCTTATGAAAATAGCCCGTGTTTAATTGGTTAGCGTGCTTGATGATTTGCAATGTTACGTCCTAGGCTGAATTTCTACTAAGGGGGCCATCCCCCCACTGACTCACCACCCCCCCCCCTTCCCTCAAAAAAAAAAAAGAAAAGGAAAAAAGAAGAAGAAAAGTAACAAAAAAGAAGAAAAAGAAAAGAGAAAAACCTTTACATGCAAAATGCCAAATGCCAAATGCCACCAACGCAATTAGGTTCTGCGGATGTCTCCACGATTTCATTCGTCTAAATTTTCAATTTTCATGATAAATTTTGACTTCATGAAATTTATGCCTGACCCAAGTTACTCTTATTTTGAAAAAGAAAAGTTATTTGTGAGTTAGCGAGTGCAAAAGCCCACTCTCACTATCGTCCATCTCTAGGATGGACATCATAACAAAATAACAAACCCATGGGCCAAAATGAATTTAGATAGTGTAGAATTTTTTTTAAAAAATGCACATTTTAAATATTAAAAATTTAATTTTTTTCATATTCATGATCATCTTAACCTAGATCATAAATCTTTAAAATTTTGGATTAAAATCGATCTTTAAGGTAAGTTTAAGTGGTGGCCTACATGTGCACAATATGAATCCCTCCATCAAAGTGCATCCTAACATGATTTTTTTGCACATTTCTTTAAAATATGAGTCCCAGAAATATGAATCCTGTGAACTATATGGGCTTTAGAACTTTAAAACTTAAAGTTTGTTAGACACGCTAGTTGTTATTATATTGTTTTAATAAATTTAATTTTTATATAATGAGTTGTCAGATATTTGGTCGTGCCCATTATAAAGTTATCAGTGATAAATCATAAAGTTATCTAAAATAACCTTACAAGATGTTATTGTTATTGTTTTAATAAATTTAGTCTTCATAATGAGATATCAGTTATTTGGTCGTGCCCATTATAAAGTTATCAGTGATCAATCGTAAAGTTATCCAAAATAAACTTATAGACAGTTGTACACATAATTTTATTTGTTTCAAAGCCGTTTTTACATTAATCCAAAGTAATTTGTTGAATATCACCTGTTCTTGGCCAAAAATAGCTAAAAATAGTTGTAAATCACTAGGAATGGGGTTGGGACATAAGTGATTTGGTATGCCTCAACATAACATTCCACCCTCCAATCCACTCTTAATGTATCAAAAAAAAAAGAAGTTGTAAATCACTAAGAAGTTAAATATTTAAATAACATTATATATAGTACAAGATACATACTAAACAACTAACACAATAATATTTTTAGAGTATATTAATTCAGATAAGATCATATATTTCAGGTAAAATTAATTGTCATCTAAACAAACTCTTAAAAAAAAAAGTCTTATTTCTGATGCTAGGCCTTTTTTTTCGCTACATACGAGGTTGAAATTGGTCTATGAGCATCATGAAACCATCTTTTATCTTTCTCTTTTGTGTTTTTCCCTTCCGGACTTCAATGTTTTCTTTGGTTATTGATAATCTATCCCAGTGTTTCAAAACCTAGATCAGTGAGGTAGATCGTTCACCCATAGATCTGTGTCAAATTCTTGGATCGGTAATTGGGAGTAGGTCTAGACTGGTTTGAATCAGTGATCCAATAAAATATTAAGAATAAATGAAGTAAAAAAAAATTAAAATAGGGTTTATGGGGTAGGGATTTAGAGATGACCTAAAAAAATATAAAATTTAAAAACAAATAAAAGAACAAAAAAAAATATGGTTGGGTTTAGGGGAATTAGGGCGAGACCCATACAATCCTACATTTGGTATTGTCCCAATCAATTCCCATCCAAATCAATGATCTGGGTTAGAAATTGCCATTTTAGAGCACTGATTTGAATCGGTGATCCAAGAAAATATGAAAAATAAATAAATTAAAATTAAAATAAAATAAGGTTTTATGGGTTAGGGATTTAGAGAGGACGTAAAAAAAATAAGATTAAAGAAAAACAAAAGAAGAAAAAATATATATAGCTGGATTTAGGGGGAAATAGGTGGATACTGTCTCAATTCCCATCCAAATCAACGACCTAGGCGTTTCAGAGCAATGATCTATCCTAAGGTTATAAACCATCCCTTCTCAACATACGCGTGTTCAAGGATTGATGACTATTGTTTGTCTCCCAAGATAGATGGTGGGCAATTGGCCAAACAGAATCAAGAACATCTCTCTCTAGTGTAAGGGGGGTTCCCTCATATGGAAGGCGTTTTGGGGTGGGCAGTCATTGTGATTTTGAGATCAAAAGGGTTCATCCAACGCCCGGACCTCATATGATGAGATGCCAACGTGCTACCTTCTTTAATATGCATATTTTTAATTATTGTTCATTGTTTGGGTTTGGTAGAACACATCTACTACACCTTGATCGTTATAATAATGGGAAGGAAATGACTTTTTAGCTCATGGTCCACTGGTACCAAACGGTACACTTCGTCCAGCACCAGCGAACCACTGTTTTTTTATTCATATCTAGGATCAGTTTAGAAAAAAATTAACAAAAAAAAAAAGAAAAAAAATCAAACTATTCCAAAATCAAATCCTTTTTGTAGATTGACATACTTTAGATCTAGATTTTATAAACTTAAGGATGCGGTTAGCATGCGGGCCAAGCCTGCACATGTAAAAATGCGAACCCCTTAATAAATCTATTTTTGAGATCGATTTTTAGACTTAATTTTCAAGGATATGTAATTTCTAACATAGAGATCATAAACATGAAAAAGTAAATAAATTTTAAAAACTAAAAATAATAATTTTATTAAGAAAACATTTGGACAGTTAATTTCAATTGTTTTTAGATGGACTACATATTTGCATTCATCTTTAAGATAGATGCTTTATACTTCTAGACCGTATATGTAGAAATCCGGTCCAGCCCGCATGAAATAATTTTCCTAAAATATATTTTCTTTCAACTATTTTGAAATTTTCTCATGAATCAAATCACATTCAATAGTATCACATTTCAATCATTTTCTTCTGAAAAGCCCTCAAGTATACAAATCATGCAACATTATTAGGGGTCCGATATCAATAAATGTGATTGCAATTTTGCCCATCCATCAAATCCAAAGTGGTTTATGAGAAAATTCTTTATATTAGCTTATTCATATTTTCAAATACCAAAATCTTATTCCAAACACACTTTAGACTTGATATTTGAAAATTCCATGGCATCTGAAAATGCCAATATCTTAGGACAATCTTGCCCATCCATCAATCCAAAGTGGTTTATGAGAAAATTCTTTATATTAGCTTGTTCATATTTTCAAATACCAAAATCTTATTCCAAACATACTTTAGACTTGATATTTGAAAATTCCATGGCATCTGAAAATGCCAATATCTTAGGACAAACTTGTGAGATGTTGGTCCTCAAAACCACCACTATCCCGTAAGGTAGCTTATTCAGTAAGACATTGGTGTTTAGAAACACCAATATCTCATCTAACATGTGTGAAAATATTGGTATTCAACATTATAGTTTTCATATAAGGGTACCATTGGCATACAGAAGCATCCGTAGCTGTAGAGGTAAGGTGCACCTTCAAATTTTATCATGGTATATAATTTTGATGCAAAATGTTCTTAGGATTATCTCAAAATCTATTTTTATATCTAATTATAAACATATGAAAATCTTGAAAATGGACGGTGTAGATAATATGTTATAAGATGCATTATTTCTGAGACATAAAATCTTTTTATTTTTCATGGTCATACATCTCGATATCGAGATGATCAATCAAAGGGTTTTTTACCTTTTTCGATGGATTTTTTATGTGCATCCGTAGTTCTACATTATAAGGTTGCATCTTTATGCAAACTTTTTCTTTTATATAAACTACTTCCATTTTAACAAAGAAGAAAATTGGAAAACTAACCTTAGAACAATTTTAAAAGGCATTATTGAGACATTAATACATGTCCTTTGGGAGTCTTTTGTTACTAAGACAAAAAAAGAAAAGAAAAAATCAAATTTTAAATGGTACATCTCCAAGAAGAGATGGTTTGATAAGAACATCCATTTTTTTTTCTTTTTCCGTCAAATATGCTTTTCGGGCCCCTAGAACAAATGTACATTTTGGTACTTCGGAACAACACAACGGAGGTTAAGTAGAAAAATGTTTAAAAGATTGGCCGAATTTTAAAAAATCGGCCGACTAATTCGGGATCGGTCATTGGCCAATCCCAATTTGGCCCGATTCCAAGGGTCATGTATGTAGGATTTTCTTTTTTCAGTACACTAATCGACCGACTAATTAGAGTAATCGTTACTAATCGGTGATTTATTGTAAACATAGGCCGATAAGTGTAACGTCACAGTGCAGATTCTGCAAAGCTGTCCTTATAACATTATATATATATATATATATATATATATATATATATATATATATATTTTCCATATTCTTCTATTACTCTACTTAAAACTTTATATATTATCACAAATTTTTTATTTGCTAACTGTAATGGTTACCACCTTGGCTGAATAGACTCGGACGCACTAGAGTTGGTCGGGGCGCGACAAGGTGCCAAGCCTGTAAATCCCTCAACTTGGGGGATATAAAATTTATTTGTTGTCCATCTTATTTGATCTTCAATCTAATACTCGCACCATCAACCACCCAGGGGCACATAGCCATACACATAGACATAAAATATGAGAGAGAGAGATGGAAATTTATCAAAATTGTCACAAATAGGCGAACAATTTTATAATTTACCTATATTTTTAATGGAAAAATTTTATATAAGGTTGCAACGTTAAAATGTAGAATTAAAGATGTACCTTAAAAATCCATTGAAAAAGGTTGTTTTAATGTTGAAAAACCCTCTAATTGATATGAATATTTCAAAAAAAAAAGTTTTTTTTTGAATTCCAGAAATAGTACATCTTGCAACACATTATCTAGACCGTCCATTTCCAAAATTTTCATATGCTTATATATCTATTTGATTTTAACTATTATTGGAATTTAAAATTTTATACTTAGAGATGAAAATAGATTTTCAGATAATCCTAAGAATTTTTTATACCAAAATTACATGTTATAATAAAATTTGAAAGTGCACCTTAATCGGATTGTTTAAGGTTGCAACTTTATACAAACCACACTCATTTTTAATTGAATTCCAAAATACCCAAAAAAACAAACATGATATTGAGATGCAATATTTTATTATTTTATAATATTATTTCATATTATATTATATATTATATATTATATATTATATATCTATATTTAGTTTATTAATGTAATTTATCTTATATAGTATATATTGATTACATATTATATCTAATATAAAATATTAATATATATTAATTATATATTGCTAACTAAAAATGTATTAGGTCATTTTCTTGTTATGATATTTATTTTTTTACTTTTTTTATATGACAATATAAATAAACATTTTTTTACAATTTTTTTGGGATTTGTTTTGGGATGTTTTGAATTTTTTAAGATTTTTTTATCAAAATTACATTTTTTTAAAAAAATCAAGGCACTAATGAGCCGATCCAGTCAGAATCGATCGTACCAATAGGATCAGCCAGGACCGATTATTCGGCCCGATTCTGTGTTTTGACTACTAAAAGTAGAATACAATTGTAAATCAAAACACATAAATTCCGCACCGATCATTTCCATTTCCAAATCCGCCGCACCGCATGCTACCTTATTGAAAGGCACGCGTTACCTACCCATTGAAGACCACGTTGCACCACCATGTCTTCCTTTGGAGTAAATATTTTTCTATCCCCAATTAAGTACTTTAGTAAACAACAAACTACTGATTTAAAAAATGGGTAGGGACTATTATCTAAAAAAACAAATATTTGAGCTTTGTTTCAAAAAAAAAAAAAAAAATCAACCAACAAATATTTTTAGCCTGTGTAGCTTCTCGCAAGAGTAAGAAACATTACGCTGGAGGATCTCTTGCCACACCCTAACTCGAGAACGGTTCTAACACGGACAATCGCCCCATTTAGTCTCCAAGGCATGAAAGGTGGTTACTCAAATCAAAACGATCACTTCCTTTGGTAGCGAGGATGCGTATTTATGTAAGGTTCTACTTATGAGGTTTCTATAAGGCATAGCCATTATGAAAACAAAATAAAGCCTCACTTCAAATTTTCATCCAAAAGCACTTTCGGCAAAGGAAATAGTCATGATGGCTCTAAAATCAATTTCCAACACCAATAATGAAATTCGAAACTTAAAAATATGGTACAGATCTTGTAGATCTATGAATACTTACTTTTAGGGCAAAATGAACGGTGTAGATGATTTGTTACAATATATACTATTTTTCAGAACTTGAAATCCTATTTTTTTTTCCACAACCGTAATGTTTAAGCCAAGATGATTGACGTCAAGGTTTTCTAATGCTTGAATTGCAATTTTCGATGAGTTATGAGTTGAGGATTTACTTATTTTGATAGAGCTGCATCCCTATAAAACCATTTTCAATAAATATAAGGACATATAATAAGAAAGCTCACCAGGTTGTCTACATATATATATGAGAAGTGATCTAATGCAACGGTTGTATAGTAGTATAATGCAACTGCACGTCTAGAAATCATATTTTTGGCATTTGTATGACCCCAAATTTTGTACACACATTCTCTTCATCCTCATAATCAATCCTATGAATTTTTTGTTTTCAATTTGCACCCTAGATATGGTCCAAATTAGTACCCATCCAACAATAAATCTCGACTATCCATTTGGTGAATTTCAAGATTTAGGCCTTAAGAAATTCAAAATCCTATTTTTATTTTTTATCATTATTAATCTAATGATGATAATGCTATATAAAAATTTTGGGAATAAAAAAATCCTTCTGAGGTCTATATCTAACCATCTCAATAAAATGGATGGCTTATATTAATTGTGCTAGAATGAAAACTTTCTGTAGCATTTTTACAAAATTTTCTTTTTTGTGATTGTTCTTCAGAATGTAAAGAGTGTACATTTAAAAATTCACATCAAACAAATGTCTCTAATATGGTTTTTTAAGATGGTTGTATTATACTATTATACAACCGTTGTATGAAATCATTCCCATATATATATATATATATATATATATATATATATATATATATATATATATATATATATATATATATATATATATATATATATATATATATATATATATATATATATATATATATATATATATGGGCAAATGCTGGGATTAGCCCACTAGCTCATATGAACATATGCGTTCATATGAGCCCAAAGGCCCAGATTGAATCTGGGCCGATTTGACGGTCATGACCTCACTTCATATTTGAATTTAATATTTTTTCTATGCATCTAAATAATTTGAAATTTTAGGTGTGTATTCTTCAAAAATATTAGAATCTAATAAAAATATCAAAGCAATAATTTTCAAGAAATAAATGGATCAAAATATTCCTAAAATATTTCGGGGGTATTTTGATCAATTTTTTTTTTGCGAATTATTTTTAAAATATTTTTATTAGGTGCTTCTTGATGAAAAGAATAGATACCTAAAATTTCAATTTATTTGGATTCCTAAAAAAAAAACATAAAATTCAAGTACGAAATGAGGTCGTGATCGTCAGATCGGCCCAGATTCAATCTTGACTGTTGGGTTCATAGGTTCATATGAGCTAGTGGGCTAATCTCAGCGTTTTCATATATATATATATATATATATATATATATATATATATATCTTCATGTTATTATAAGCTATGAAATATACTTTGTACAAAAAACTTTTGAATGAAAAATTTGTTTTGGAGCAATAAATAGTAAAAATTACGAATTTATTTTTCTATTTAAGAATAGACTGTCACATCTTAGGAATTTTAGTGTTATAAAATTTGGGGTGTGACAATTATGGTATCAGAGCTTCAGGATAGGATTATTGGCTTAAAATCTTAAAAGGACCCTTAGGTTAAATAGGGATAGAGTAGTAACTAGTGTTTGGATGTTTCTGTTTTAGGTCAAGATGTCAAGGACTCGTGGTAGTAATTTGAACAAGAATGATGGGAACATTGAGGTTTTCGGGGAATTATTTACGACGCTCGCGGTCATGACTCATGTCATGAAGGATTTTATGCCGACCCCAGCTGTCCCTGCTCCAGATCATGTAGATGGTGGGTTAATTGAAAGATTCAAGGGATTTACACCACCGACATTTTTGGGGCATGGAGGAGTAGAAAAGGCTGATAGATGGAAGTGGCTAGAATTCTGATAGACCATGGTTCTTCTCATTCTTTTGTTGCACTTCATTTTACATGCCATTTCTGTGTTGAACCTGTACCTCTTGACTATACTTTAGAAGTGTCCACACCTATGGGGAACTCTCTGGTGACTATATGTATAGCATAGACACGTTGATGTTTCTTGTGAGTACATATGACATATGCTTTTGATAAGATATATGTCCGTGGTAACATGCTTGTGATAATATATGTATGCTTTTGATAAGATATGCGTGCATGATAATATGCTTCTGATAAGATATGCGTGTATTGGAACATGCTTCTGATAAGATATGCGTGTATGGTAACATAACGTGCTTCTGATAAGATATGCGTGCATGGTAACATGCTTCTTATAAGATATGTGTGCATGGTAGCATGCTTCTGATAAGATATGCATGTATGGTAACATGCTTCTAATAAGATACGGGTGCATGGTAACATGTTTCTGATAAGATATGTGTGCATGGTAACATGCTTCTGATAAGATATGGGTGCATGGTAACATGCTTCTGATAAGATATGTGTGAATGGTAACATGCTTTCGATAAAATATGGGTGCATGGAGACATGCCGCTTTTATGATCTAATGAGTTATTTGTACCAGCAGCTATGATTTTTCTTTACTCTCTATGATAGGATGAGAGTTAGGAGTGTATGTGTTTGGAAGGTCTCACCTCCAAAACTTATGTAAGACACTACTCATTAAAACCCCTTTGGTAGTGTAATGCTCTCTCACTAGAAGGGTGAATAAGATGGTCTGTCTTGCAAGGTCAGTGCCTATCAAAAGCCTCAAAGTGCGCTGGGGTTGTGTGCGTGTGTGAGGTACTACACAACGGATTTACCCATTGATGGTGCATCTCCTGTGCGATGGTAGAAGTTATAACCTCGGACCCAAGGTTAGTGCTTTTACAGCAGGACTTCTGTTATTGTGAATGCTTGATTGATCATATCTGATACTTAATTGCAGTAATGTTTTAAAACTACTAAATTTAGATTATTGTTGATCTTGATATGAGTCGTGTGTCTAATTGAACCCATCCGGGACGCTGGTGAGATATATAGATGACCTACTTGGGAAGCCAGTAGGGTACTTTATGAAATCCTTTGTATCATGTTAAACTGAGCATTTCTTATAAAGGAATTATAGATGCACTTTCTTATAATGGTTCAATATGCATTCAAATCTTTTGAATTATGTCAAATTGTGTGTTTTTAAATTTGAAACTGTTCTCCATGTATGCTCTTCCTTATATTATGCTTTCTTTTAGAAAATATTTACACTTTCCAACCATGATATTTAAGGATAATGATCGTCACTTATTGAGTAGCCAAACTCATCAAGCTATTGTGAATTTTATTTTTAGATTAATCGCAACCATATTGTTTTTATATACATCAGGAGTAGTTTGGAAGAAGTTTGTAGTCAAGGATAAATTCGTCTTTGTAAATTTTGTCTATTAAAGTTGTATATATATATATATATATATATATATATATATATATATATATATATATGTAGCAAGGTTTCAAAAAAAGCTAGGTGGCCTGCCTGGCGCCCAGAACCTCGGGCACCCGTAATTTAAAACAAAACTAGAAATGCCTAGCCCGCTGGGTGCCCGTCTAGGCGCTCGCCTAGGCACTTGCCTACCCCGCTGGGTGCCCGTCTTGGTGCTCGCCTAGGCACTTGCCTAGCCCGCCTAGGTACATCCGCCCTGGGCGCCGGCCTAGCCTGACTGGGCACTCGCCCAACTACATCTGCCCATGTAGGGCTGCCTAGGTTTAGGCGGGCGGATTTTTGGTCCAGGCCGCCTAGGCACCAGGCGGACCATTTTTTAAAACATTGATATATAGATCTTCATGTTATTGTAAGCTATGAAATAGACTTTGTACAAAAAGCTTTTGAATGGAAAATTTGTTTTGGAGCAATATATAGTAAAAGTTTCGAATTTGTTTGCTTTTTAAAAATAGACTGTCACATCTCCGGAATTTTAGTGTTATAAAAATTGGGGTGTGACAATAGGGTTGTAGAGTAATATGCTACTCTTTTTTTTCAATTAATGAAAATCCGGGTAGGGGGCTTCTCCCCTACTGGCTTACCTAAAAAAAAAGAAAACAGTAACGTAAGCAAGTACAATTGTGGAGCCAAATTCCAAAATTTTAAAATCTTGATTATAAGAATTATACCTTCTTAACTACTAAAAAAACCATTAAAAACTATATTTCATAATGATTAGTTCCATAGGGTTTGGGAGAATCTACAGATGACACATCTACATTATGATTCCACCATTCCAAAAATTCATCTTGAATATGGCGTTTGGATCTAAAAATTTCATATGTACTTTATAGGCCATTGCCATGAAATTACTTTTGGGTAGTGTAGTGGAGATGGGGTCCCCTACTCGTGATGCAAATGGAACTTAATACACCATGTTGTGGTACCCCGTGACCATGACCACCTAGCCTTGATCCTATTCCCAAAATATAATAAAATGAGATCATGAATTTTTTGAGATGGATGAGTGGTAAGATAGGAAGGAATAAAATTCAAAATGAATCCATTGGGGAAAATTTAGGTGTGGTACCAATGGATGATAAGATGAGAAAGAGTAGACTTAAGTGGGTTGGCCATGTGTAGCGCATACCCAGTACAATACCTGTTAGCAGGTGTGAGTTAGTTCAAGTGGAAGGCTAAAAAAGGGCAAGAGATAGGCCCAAAAGCACATGGTTAGAAGTAATGAGAAAATATATGGGGACTTATGACCTTCTTGAGTGTATGACCCTTGATAGAGCGGAATGGCAGAACAAGATTCATGTAGCTGACCCCACTTAATTGGAAAAAGGCTATGATGATAATAATGATGACATCATGAATTTTAAGACAAAAAAAAAAAAAAACTAGGCTCAAATGTTTAATGTGGAAGCTATTGCATGTGGTCACAACCCCATGCATGTTGCGTTAGTGCATCTTGACTTATCCATTTATATTAAATGACACACAAGGTGTTATGGTCGGCCCCAAAACCGTGCCCTTTCTATTATGCATGTGGTTTTGGTAGAATTCCAAAAAATTGGGAAAGTCGCACTCCAAAATCTTGTTGAGGAAACTAGATCTGACGCCTAAAAACCACCTCATCATGGCCTGCAAATGCATTTTAGGCCGAAAAATATTGAATTAGAAACTCCAAAATTGTGCAAATTAGACTGATCTGAGAACACTTGAAATAGAAACTCCAAAAATGGTGCAAATCAAGTTGATATATGAACACTTAAAATAGAAGTCCATTAAAAGTGTTGCAAGAGGGGGCCATTTATAGGGCTTAAAATCCATTATTTATATATCCATGATCATTAAGATGAGATGGACGTTAAAGTCCCAACTTTATTAAAAGGGAAAAGTGATGCAGGGAGAGAATAAAACCAGAAAATTAACACTAAAAACAAAAGAACGTTGGGAGAAAATACCCTCTCTCAAAGGTCTGCAAGGGAATCCACCCCAAAATAATCTCTTCATGCTACCAAATTTTATTAACTCATTCACTCTGATTTATAATGAAGGGAAACCTCCCTTTAAATAGACTAAAAAAAGAAAAGATAAGCAAAAGAAAAACCCCCTACACGCACTCTCTTATTTTATCTGTCTCCTTACTTTCTCTCATCCCTATTTTCCTCTCTTTTAAATTTATGTCCCAAAAGATTTGCTTCCCACTTTTTATCCAAAGCTTCCCATCCAAAGCTTCCCACTTTTTTATCTAAAGCTTCCCACATTTTTATCCAAAACCAAATTATTATTGAAAAGATAAAACTCCCATTAGATTTAACCTTATCCTATTTATATTCCAAACTAACTAACCCATTCGATATCAGATAAGCACAATATAAATTCATGCCCTCCTAATTATCCATGCATACTCCTTATTCTTATCAAAAGAATAAAAATTAAAATAACCCTAATAATCCCCTCTTATTACATCATTGCCCCTTTCTTTCCCTTTTGGGTCCTACGACCCTTCTTGGCCTAGCCATGAACTATTGGCTAGGGCATGGCTGCATCATTCCCCCCAAGTTGAAAGGAACTCGACTCCGGCGAGTTGGTTTCAGTATAGATGCGATATAAATTTGGATCCACCCTTTTGAATTCTTACTCAGAAATCCACGTGCTATTAGAGTATGGCTTGCCCTTCCATTTGACTAGAAATTGGCAATAGGAACCCTTTCGAGTTTGAAAGCCTTCAGTTTTCAAAACTTGCTCAATTTCCTCCTCTTTCTTTCTCGGTAATTGCCTCATCATATCAACTACTTCTTATTCGACTTCTAGAGGGTCTCCATAAAACTCAAATAAGTCAGTAATATTAAATATCGGGGAGATATCCAATGCCTTTGGTAACTCCACCTTATATGCATTGTTTCCATATTGCTTCAAAATGTGGCAAGGGCCCACCTTCTTGGACTTGAGTTTATTATATTTTCCCAATGGAAACCTCTCCTTTCTCAAATACATCATTACTAAGTCACCCTCCTTGAAAATTTTTTATCTTCTAGCTCATTTAAGGCTTTTCGATACTTCGCATTGCTTTTCTCAATTTTCTTCTTGATTTGAGCTTGCAAATCTCGAATATGCTCAGCAAAAGCATTAACATCATCATTTATCTTTCCTGGCATGCGTAATGGCACTAGGTCCAGCACATGATTAGGAGTCCGCCCATTAACAATCTCAAATGGGGATTTTCCTGTAGAATGATTCACTGAACTATTGTAAGCATACTCAACCTGGGGCAAAGTGAGGTCCCACTGAGATATGTTATTACTAACATTACTCCTCAAGAGGATACTAAGGCTTCTATTCACTATTTCGGTCTGCCCATCTGTTTGAGGATGATAGGCACTAGAAAATTGAAGTTTAGTTCCCATGCGCTTCCACAAAGTACGCCAAAAATGACTTAAGAATTTTATATCCTGATAAGATGTAATAGATTTAGGAACATCATGTAGCCTTGCAATATATTTGAAAAAGAGATTAGCAATATGTGTAGCATCCATAGTTCTCCTACAAGGAATAAAATGTGCCATTTTGGAAAATAGAAAAAAATAAATAAATAGAGTTATACATTGTGTGGCATGTGGAAGTCCAAGCACAAAGTCCATAGAGATATCAATCCATATGGCATATGGAATAGGAAGAGAGGTATAAAGACCTGTATTTTGTGTGTGACCTTTAGATACTTGGCAAATTCGACATCGGGTCACAAATTGATCAAGACCTTTCTGCATATGTGGCCAAAAATATTTTTCTCCAACCATAGCCATAGTTTTATCCTTTTCAAAATGCCCTCTTAAGCCCCCACCATGAAGCTCCATGATTATCTTCTCCCTTAAGGAGCAATCAGGTATACATAACCACATACCTTTAAATAAACAACCATCATGCATGAGATACTCACCCATAGGGTCTCGCCCATCAACATATCTTTCAAGGACCTTACTGAAAATTGGATCTACTTTATATTGATCTTTTATCACTTCAAACCCCAACACTTCCATAGACAAAGTTCTAAGCAACACTACCCTTCTACTTAAAGCATCAACTGCCTTATTTTGGATTCCAGCCTTGTGCTTTAATAGGAAGGTATATGTTTGAATGCATTCTTCAACACCTTGGTCCCTGATACGAAATAAAAAGGAAGCAAGTCAATAAAGCCTGCAAAATAAGTGGAAATTTGGACAGTCTCAGAATTGCCCCAGAATTAGTCAAAGATCTTCATCATCACTTCAAAAGGTCACCTACCAAGTTTCATTATGATCAGACATATCTAAGGCAATGAACACAAAGAAAAAATTTCAGTAAAATCAGCCTTTCACACCCTGAAATAGACCCCGTAACTAGAACTATCTTTTTGATACGTCAAACAGCTATGGGATTGTCACCATTGGATCCGATACGATTGAAAACCCCTATGGGTCAAGTTTTAGTTTAATCAGGCACTCCAAGACAAAGTTATGGGTAAAATAACGAAAAGGGGTAGGCCGCACACTATTCCTGTGTGGCCACCCTACACCAAAACACCATTAAAGGTGGCTATTTTCACAGTCATAGGTAGTGACTTTCGAGGCCTATATCTCATTAGATTCGAGTCGGATCACGCTCAAATTTGGTGAGCGTGTTCATCTCATCGAGAAGAGCGTTTTGATAGGTGGTACGCCCCTTGTACCCCTTTTGTACCCCTTTTTAGAATTTTTTAATTCAATTAAATTGTAATTATCTTCAATTCTAAATAATTTTTGAGTGTACACCCATGTTTTAGCCCAATTCTATATAAGCTTGCAGAGCCAAATTGTAAAGGACCTTCGGTTCATTTCACATAAGGATCAATAAAACTTCAATTTCCTCTTGAACTCAAAGGTGTGTCTTGGAGAGCGAGTGGAGAGAGAAAAAAAAGGGCCGGTACCTTTCAGTACGATAACATTCTCTCTCCTCTCCCTTTTTCTCTCCACCCCTTTCTCTCTCCTCCCCTCTTTCTCTCTCTTCTTCTTTCTTTCTCTCTCCTCCTCTCTCCTCTTCTTTCTTGCTCTCTCCTCCCCTCATTCTCTCTCTTTTTCTCATCCTTATCTCTCTTTAACGCTCTTTTTCTCATCATATCTCTCTTTCTCTCTCTTCGCTTCTTATCCCTATCTCTCTTTCTCTCTCTTCTCTTCTCATCCATATCTATCTTTCTCTCTCTTCTTCTCATCTCTAATTCTCTTTCTGCTCTTTGCCTAACACAGTTGGCGAGGCCTAGCGCCAACTGCATCTTTTCTACTCTCTGTCTAACACAGTCGGTGAAACAGTGCCAGCTGCATCTTCTCTCTCTTCTCGTCTAACACAGTCGGTGAATCCTAGCGCTGACTGCATCCTCTCTCTCTTCTCGTCTAACACAATTGGTGAAGCCTACCGTCGGCTGCATCCTCTCTGCTCTTCGTCTAACACAGTAGGCGAAGCCTAGCGTCGACTGCATCCGTTCTCTCTTCTCGTCTAACATAGTCGGCAAAGCCTAGCACCGACTGCATCTTCTCTCTCTTCTTGGTTTAGCACAGCTTGACGATGCTCAGCGCCGACTGTGCTACCTCTCTCTTCTTTGTCTAACCCAGCTGGCGACGCTCAGCGCTGACTGAGACCTCTTCCTCGTCTTTGCTTAATATACCCAAGGACGCCTAGAGCCGTATGTGTTTTTCTTTCTTCCCTCATATTCTTCTTTTTCTTTCTTTCTCTTCCCACTCCTTTCTTTTCTCTTCTTCTCTTATCTTACTCTTCTTATATTTGTTTCTTTATGACATCTGTTATTTCTGTTATTCTTTCGTTTGATTAAAGAAGGGTTGAGATTAGCCTATCATGGTAGTCCTGCGTAACCGTAATGCTGTTGTGCTAGAATTACTGTGCCTGCTTTATTGCCACGACAGACTAACCATCGTGTCTAGCTAGTCAGTATCGGTATTGACATCTAATAGTAATCCTGTTGAGCCGGTCTGAGTTCCCGAGCCTATTTTACTACCACGTCAGGCTAATTACTCATCAGCTTAGTCACTGTGTTGATCTCCCCGTCTGGTCAAATTCTTCTCTCCCCCATCTTTTTTCTCTCATTCTTCTTGTCGTTTTTTTTAATGTGCATGCTTATGTACGTTCACTAAAGAGGCAAGGTGAGGTCTGTTGACCCACTTGTCTTATAATATTTTCCATATGTATGTGATTACAGAAAACAGGAGCATACAAGCCAAGGGAGGCGATTCCGAACCAGATTTATTATTGAGCGGCTTTCTTCGTGATCTAAGAGGGCGCCCACGTGAGCCAGTCTGAGTATGTCCTGAACCCACCTTAAATTCCTCTCTCATCGGTTGGTAATACCTGCCCTTATTTTCGAATGAGGTTCCCGAGAGAGCGACCTCAAACGTCTCGGGTCTCCCCAAAACCTGAGATACGTGCCGCCCAATCATCCAGATCCGGAGGGCGAGATCGAGGCACCTAACCAGCTCGGTGACTCCACTACAGATTTACCCCTTAGTCCGATCATACTTGTTTGGCTAAGTTTCTCCTTTTATTTTTTGTATTCACACATTATGGTTGCTGGGTTCTGTAATCCATTCATCCGGATCGGGGATTTTCTCATCCATGCATTCGCGAGTGTCCCCAGGAAACAAGTTCCTTTAACTTCGTTCTCAACCCTTCTTTTGAGCAAAGACCCCGAGTCTAGCTTCTAGGTCTTAACTTGGATTGGCGTGAGGAGGGACCTAAAAGTCCCTAACTCCCCATCTCCTCGCTCTAGTGGAACCTCCACCAAGGAACCTTGCATAGGCAACACACCTATTGCCCCACACAGCATGCACCCAGCCACTGGCAAGTCACTTATCGGTCGTACTGCCGAGGTCTGTTAGAACCTCTCTGCAGAAGGAAAGAAAGTTTCCATTGCTTCTGTGGGTTGCCGCAAGGCTGCCCCCCACATTCCTGCACCACCACGAGTCTCAATTCCTAGAGGCTCGACACATAGGGGTAGAGGCCCTGTGGCCTCCACCTCTCGCACACACCATAAGGCTCATGGGTCACCCACCCAAGCCACACCTCGGGGCAACTCTTATGTTACCTCTAATCCGTGTCCAGAATCAGACCTCCCAAGGCCAAATCCTACACGTGCTGCTCATATGCATCCCACCACTTGGGGTAACGCCGTCATTGTGTCAACCCGAGTACACAAGAGACGACCTCATCGTCCTCCTAATCAGCACACACAAGCATACCCTGTAAGGAGCAGGTCTCCACCTATTCTCTTACAGACACCTACTCGCAGTTCTCGGCCTCTTAAGGCCAGATCAGTTGCTCGAGCCCGGGCCGACCCCCAGGTCACCCGTGATCCTTCTTCAAGGGCCGCACACATGTCGCTGGCACAGACATCCCCTCGCCCTCAACTCAGGCGTTCTCATGAGTCAACCCTGCTCCTACTTCTTTGAGCAAGCACCTCCAGCCTTGGTACTCGAAGACTTTTCCCGAGAGTACCATCCTGAACCATCCCCGTCATTCTGGTCGTGTCTCTGAAGCCCACAAAAGAGCTCAAGGCAATGACCTGATGGAAGATCGAGTTCTTCATCCTCTCCGACCAAGATGACTCCAGTCCCTTGTCCTCATCCTTTACCGCACCTGATCGAGAAAGCTCTCTCTTGTGTAAGAAGAGCCGACTAGCCGCAGTCCCGATCGCAGTTTTGGTGTGAGGTCCATTGAAACCTCAAGGCTAAATGAGACAAGGGTCTAGCAATTCTCATCAAGCAAGTCACCGAGGTGTCAGGGTAACTAGCTCTAATGACCCTCTTTGCCTGAACCCCTTCTACCCTCTTCAGATGACAAAGCTTGAAGAAAAGCTACATGAGCCCTGCACTGTGGTTAATGTTGTAGAAAGTGACCCAGCTCCTCGTCAACCACGGTCTTAAGACCGTCGAGAATCGGTCCTCACGTGATTAGCATACAAAAGTCGAGTTCAGTCAAGGCACGCTGGCCCCCTACTGACTGATCTACCACACACGACCTGTTAAGTTCGAAACCCTCAGTTACAACTAACGCTGACCTCCATAGAAAAATAGTCAGTGTAATGGTCGTAAGCCAGCCTGGTGATGCGCAGGAGGAGTGCATGACCAAGTTTGAGGATATGGTGTGCGCAATGATGGAAAAGATTGATCGTATAGATGCCACACGTCAATCAGCTAACCGTGAGGTCAAGTCCCATCACTCTGCTGGTGCACCTCTAAGGCAGCCCCTTCTCTCTTCCTCACAGGACAATTCCACCCTTACCCTGTCTCACAGGCAGACATCGATGCAATGATGACCCATAGCTTAATGAACAGGCAAATTCCGGGGATACAAGGCGCAGCGCCTTATCAAAGGCCGTACCCTTCATATAATGACCACGTGCCATTTCCCTCAGATTACAAGACAGGGAGGTTTCCCCTATTCAATGGGACCACATCCCCGAATCAGCATATCGCCCACCTTCATGCAACATGTTGAGAAACAACAGTTGATGGGTGACTCCTTCTTCGTCAGTTTGTTGAAACCCTTGACGGCCAAGCTTTTCAATGGTATACTCGACTTCCCCTGAACTCGGTACATACATGGGAGGAAATGGAAAAACTATTCTATCAACGCTTCTATGAGGTCGAGAGAGAGGTTCAAACCATCGAACTTCTCACCTTGACTCAAGACCGTGATGAGCCCGTGGATCAGTTCATATTAAAATGGAGAAATTTGGCTGGTCGCCATCCTAATCCTATGCCCGAGAAGGAAGTAGTCCAAACTTGCGTGCGGAACATGCGACCCGAGATCGCTCTACATGTCGAGGCCTCTAATCGGACCTCCATGTCAGAAATGATATCTAAATCAGTCCTCATAGAAAGTCTATCACGCCACCACAGCGAGTCATGATAATTGTCTGTAAGCTCAACGAACAACCGGAGCAATGGTAGCTCTCAGAACAATACACGGGGTAGCAAGAAAGGAGTAATCAGTGCAGTTGTCACGATCATTGATCCAAAGAAGACTCCCTCCCAAACTTTGGACCTCTCCAAAGGGGTGGGCATGGCGAAGACAGCTCCCTAGGCAGGCAAGAAACAACAGTCGTACAACCAAGTATCCTTGCCGGCCAACCTTGATCGGGGTGATTATTTCACTAGGCATAAGAACAAGGTCTACCCCTTCGAGAATGAATGGGTCCCTGCACTATTTTGGTTATTATTGGAACATAATATGATTCAGCTTCCAGAAGCCAAGTTCCCTGAGCAAGTTGGCCTTAACACTCAGGCAAATTATTATGCTTATCATAGAAGGATCAATCATCCCACAGATGACTGCTACACACTAAAATATATTATCGAGGCCCTGATCCAGAAGGGTCAAATAAAGCTCGAAGACTTAAAGATGGCCTTCGGGGCAGCAGAAGCCTCCCATGCAGTAACCATCCAAGAAGAAGACGAAGCCTCTGATATCCTTCACGCCTTCTTCATTATAATGCTTCATGAAGGCATAATCACACCAAAGCCTGCAAGACAACCCCGATGCCTCGTTCATGTGAATGAGGATCGTTGTTGCCTGTATCACCAGATAAGAGCTCATTACCTGTGGGAATGCACCAGTTTCCATGACATATTCGTAAAGAAATTGCGGGAATGTTAGGAGTTTTACAACATTCCAGTAAGTGATCCCCAAGCCACTGCGCCAATAGTGCAAGAGGAGCACCTCCCAACACAAGACCTTCCTAATAATGATTCAGACTCTGCTGAACCCTTGACTTCCCATCCATGGATAGTCCACCACGGGTGAAGCAAACTCAAGTCCTTGAGACGATAAGCAGTTCATCAAGCTACGGTTGTTCATAAGCCTAGCAAGACGAATCGAACACCACCTCAGAAAACCCAAAGGAGACGGGCATTAAGGGCTGCTCGCTGGAGAAACAAGATGGTTCAACCGCCAGGTGAGTAGGAATTTCTCAGGCCCCTTCCCCCACTGCCAACTTTACTGTATTTCATACCTGGCACGATCCTCCCTCCTTCTCATCGAGAGGATCTCCTAGAGTCATCTTCAACTCAGAGCACGTCCAATGAGGGTGATGACGTTAAAAGCACCCCCCAACAGTCTAAGCAAGGGAAAGACTTAAAATATGCCCTGCACACATCCAATCCTGGTGATGATGTAAACAGCCACCTATATCGGTTCGATGAGGGGAATGACCTTAAAATTTCTCCATTTTCTGACCCTTCTCCTTCTTCTTCTTCTACTTCTCATCTTTCCTCTCCTATGTCTCCTGCAGGTACAACCTTGAAATGCCCAGACCTTGAGGCTCTCGACAGAGAATTCGAAGGAATCAACACAAGAAGGATACAATAGAAATGATTGAGAAATACCCTGGCACAGGCAGCTGGATTCTTAATAGTTGCTGATGCCCTGACAGCTGAAGCTAAAGCAGAGCCACCTTCTTCAAAGAAGCACAAAAAGTCGAAGCCAAAGAAACCCCAATGGCCCCCTGAGCCCGACTTTGAGTAGAGACTGAGAGAGTCGAGAGGGAAAACTTTCTATTCTCAGGAAGCTTGCCACATGGTACAAGTCTATGAAGCATCAGCCAGTACGAGGCAAACACTGCCGGCACCCATGCAAATACCGTGTGATTCATACGAGGACGCTTTTCGCATCACCATCGTTGAACCTCAATTTCCCTGCAATTTTCAAGATAAGCTATTGCAGCCTGATAGGCTTTCCACCTTTGAGATTGACCTTTCCATCCCCCCAGTTTGAGAAAGGTGCAGAAATCATGACCTACTCTAGAGCCATATTGGAAGCAGAGATGTCAGAATCATGGGTCTCTGCACTTGAAGTTGATGAAAAGACCTCTGAAGACAAAAAGGAAGAGTTGCAAGAAGCCTCAGAAGAATGGGAGGAAGGCTGTCAAGCTACTGCTGACGAGCTCAAAGAAATAAATCTAGGAGATGAGGCCGACCCTAGGCCTACTTTTATCTCGACAAATATGTCGCCAAAAGAGAAAGAAAATTTCACTACTTTCTTGCGAGAAAATCGAGACGTATTTGCTTGGCATTACCATGAGATACCTAGTCTAGACCCTCAAGTCGCGGTTCACCATCTTGGCATTGATCCGACTGTCAAGCCTGTCAAACAGAAATCGAGAAGGTTCAGGCCTGACCTCGGTATGCAGATAGACACCGAGGTGACCAAACTCAGACAAGCAGGATTCATTCGTGAAGTCAAGTACCCGAAATGGCCAGCAAATGTCTTTCCAGTCAAGAAGAGGAACAGTCAAATTAGGGTCTGCATTGACTTTCGCGACCTCAATACCTCATGTCCCAAGGATGACTTCCCGTTCCCATTCACCGAGATGCTCATCAACTCAACGACTCATTGTTAAAACTTTTCCTTCATGGATGGGTACTCCGGGTATAACGAGATACGGATGGCGCCTGAAGATGGACAAGCCACTGCGTTCTTAACTCCAAAAGGGGTCTTCTGTTACATGATGATGCCTTTTGGATTTAAGAATGCTGGTGCCACATACCAGAGAGCAATGACTGCCATCTTCAAAGACATGATGCATAAAGAGGTAGGCTGTTATGTTGATGACTTGGTAGTAAAATCCGAGGAGAAGGATGCTCACATAAAAGACCTTGAAAAGGTATTTGAGTGACTACGTCTTCATCAACTTAAAATGAACCCATTGAAATGCGCTTTCGGTGTGTGTTTAGGAAAGTTCTTGGGATTCATTGTCCGACATTGAGGGCTTGAGGTTGAGCCAGTCAAGATCAGAGCAATCTAAGAGTTGCTGTCACCAACTACACTTTGAAAATTGTGCTCCCTTCAAGGGCAGCTGACGCACATTAGCCAGTTCATTTCAAGTCTTTCAAGTAGCTGTAAACCTTTCACACACCTGTTAAAGAAGGATACCCCATTCATTTGGGATGAAGCATGTCAGGCAGCTCTTGATGACATCAAACAATATTTACTCAACCCTCTAGTGCTCTATACACCTGTGTTGGGAAAAGCCCTTATCCTATATGTGACTGCTCTGGACTAGTCACTCGGGGCATTGTTAGCACAAAACAATGACAAGGGAAAGAAACAACTTTGTATTATCTCAATCGCAGAATGCAAGGGGCTGAGAAGAATTATCCCCCTATTGAGAAGATGTGCTTGGCACTGATCTTCGCAGTACAAAAACTCCACCATTACTTGCTTGGTCATGAAGTGAAACTTATATCAAAAGCAGATCCTGTGAAATTTCTCATGACACGCCCATGCTTGTCGGGATGCCTTACTAAGTGGGCATTATTGCTGATGGAATTCGACATCACGTATGTCCCACAGAAGACCATCAAGGGCCAGGCCTTGGCTGACTTTCTTGCGGCACACCCCGTACCCACAGAATCTCTATCAAGAGACCTCCATGATGAAGAAGTATTATGTGCTGACCTTGCTCATGCGTGGGAAATGTACTTCGATAGAGCCTTCCAATCAGATCGAGGACACACCAGAGTAGTATTCCTGATTCCGAGTGGAGGAGTATTGCCACTTTCTTTCTCTCTCGCTCAAGCCGGTTCTCATAATGAGGCAGAATATCAGGCCCTTATAATCGGGTTGGAGAGAGCCTTCGAACTCGACTTGGAGCAGCTCAAGATCTATGACGACTCTGAGTTGGTTATCCGACAGCTCAAAGAGATTTATGATTTGAGAAAAGACACTCTCAAGCCTTATCACGATACTGTAAAATCGTATATGGCTCAGTTTGAGGACGTATGCCTGAGTCACATCCCCAGGAGGTTAAACTCGCAGGCTGACGCACTTGCAAAACTTGGAGCTATAATTCAGTTGTCCTCATCAGGATCCACGCTTGTTTGGGTGGTAGAATGGAGACACATTGAACTATGAACCGAGGTCGACGCGGATGGCGAGAGAAGTATCTTCTCAGAGTGTCCTCCTTATCCATTTGGAGCGCTTCTATAAGCTAAGGAAGTAATTAAGATTGAACAAGAAATGGCATGGAGTCAAGGAACTAGGGTTGAAACTAAGAACCAAAGTTCTTTGACCCATATGCGTGAAAATTGAACAGGTAGAAGATTGGAGAGATCCCATCATTAGTTTCCTAAAACATGGCAGGCTCCCGTAAGATTGTGCTGAATGCAAAATCCTACATTGAATGTCTACCAAGTATACTCTCCTTGAAGGAGATGCTCTCTTCAGACGGTCTATTGACCCTCCTTCGGCAATGGGTCATGTTTTCATTCTAACTGCAACAAATTACTTTTCTAAGTGGGCTGAAGCGGTCCCCCTTAAGTAAGTTCCTGGGACAACAGTGGCTAACTTCATTCGACATCACATTATATACTGGTTTGATATATCTGACAATGGACCACATTGATCGCTTGGTCAATCAGTTTGGTTTTGAGTGGAAGTACTCGACTATGTACCACCCTCTGGCGAATGGATTAGCTGAGGCTTTCAATAAGACCCTATGCAACGTTTTACAAAATCGGTGTCATAGACAAAAAAGAACTAGCATGAGAAGCTTTCTGAAGCACTATGGACCTATCGTACTACTATGTGAAATGCTACTAATTCCACTCTTTATTCTTTGGTCTATGGAGGTGAAGCAGTTTTACCTCTTGAAATTCAAATCCCTTCACTGCGAGTCTCTATTCACCAAGGAATAACCGAAGACGATAGAGTTAAGCTTCAGTATCAAGAATTGGATGCGATTGATGAAAGGAGGCTAGCGGCTCAGCAAAACCTTGAACTTAACCAAGGGAGAATGAAGAGGGCTTTTGACAAGTCCGTCAAGGTCCTCTCATTCACCAGTGGCGATCTAGTTCTAGCTGTCAAGAGGCCTATAGTTATGCATGGCCGGTGTAAAGGGAAGTTCGAGCCTAAGTGGAAAGGTCCCTTTATAATAAAAAAGGTCTCACCAAATGGAGCCTATATACTGGCACATCCTGAGGGAGAGGAGGCAATGCCCCCTATCAATGGGCGATACCTAAAGAAGAACTATCCGTGATGCATATTCAAAGGAAAGAGACTCAACGCAAAAATAAGCGAGCCAGTCCAAACGAAGTCCAACTCTTTTTATTGCAGCAAAAACGAGTTACGAGTTACAAGTTACAAGTTAAAAAGCCCATTATTAGAGGACGCTTATGATTCTCTTGCATCTAAGGATAAGAGGATAGTTACAAACCAAAATCTGTAGTTTTTCTCTTGCTTACGAGGATAAGGGGACAGTTACATGCTAAAAGAATTGCTCTCTTAGAAGAAGAAAACCCACCAAAGAAGCACCCTCATCATGAAGAAGAAGCAAAACCACTCGGAGAGTCAGCTTCAATTCATCTGATAAGTGCCACCATACGAGGACGGTTACAGGCCAAAAGACAAAGCGAAACCACTTGGAGAAGTTAGCTTCAGTTCATCCGACGTGTATATCAAACATACTATCCAGAGATCTCATCTGATGTGTATATCAAACATACAAGGCAGAATTCATTCGACATGTGTATCAAACACACAAAGCAGGTTACTCTGGCAAGGAACTGGTCTATGATGGAGAGCATACCCTGTTCGCAGTGGATGCCCTTCCATAGAACAACATGGACTTCATTGTGTGCTGGAGGACTTGGCTTCCAACAGGTATTACAAGCCATGCCTTACCATCATTCACGACCCTTTGCCGGCCCATGAACATCGTCGTACGTAGCTCAATGCCAAGCACCGCAATTCCCGCATGTAACTTACTGCCACATGCCAGCAGCACTGTACGCGTCACGACATGCCACATGTGCTGATGAGCACCATCCGAAGCCAGCGCCGGCTGTGTCCTCCAAAGGCCAGCTCCTGCTGTGCTCCCAATTCCTAGCGTCGGCTGCCTTTCTTGAGGATTAGTGACGGCTGTGTCAGCACCGGTTATACCTCGAACTATCAATGCCGGTTGTGTCAGCGCCGACTATGCCTCTATCAGCGTCGGCTCTGTCGTGACTGTTCGCCTCTCGAGACTCCTCATTTTTAGGGTTTAAGTTCCTTCGCCTTCCCAACACTTGAACGATTTCCAAGCGCAACCGTCCACCTCTTATGACGATACACCTCCTGTGACAGTTTGTCTTCCCCTGACCTTTCGATTTCCAGTTGAAACTCCTTTTTTGCTAACGGAAAACCCTTGTGACGGTCCACCTCCCATGACCGTTCATTCCCTGACCCTTCGGTTTCTCGTCGAAACTTCTCCTACATGGCTGGAAAGCCACTGTGAGACTTTCCCTGCCTATGCCTTGGCCAAAACGTCACCCAAAACAATGCAGGGAAATCTCTGCAATGCGACCAAATCTTCAGTAACACTCACTTAAAACCATCGAAAAACTTCCCAAAACTTGCGAAAATGCTAACTGCTGCACTTCCCGCCTCTTTTACCCTCGAAGACCACGGCCGGAGTTCTCTTGCTTCCTAAAAAACCTCCTGAGCTAAACCAGAAAAATCCTACAACTCCACCTATCCCCAGCAAAAACTTCTCCTTGGCTTGATGGAACACTTGATCTCCTGTCAGAAACTTGAACCCTTGTCGGAATCTCATTGCTTGTTGGATTTTCTACCGGGAACCCTCTGCTCACCGTTAAAATGTTTTAAGTTTTTTTACCTTCGGTGAAAAAGTGAAGGAAAATGAGGTTTTACCCCCTTATATAGCTAACAAAACCCTCAAACACCCCTCACAAATGGGGAATCCTAGTCGTGTCCAAGGAAAGCCAAACGAAGATGAGTCGGGTCGGGCTTGACCAGAGGCCTGAGGCAACTCTCATCGGCGCCTAAAAAATTCCAACGAACAGGCTGGACCGGGTCAGGCTTTGACCCGAGGCCTGAGGCAACTCTCATCACCACCTGTAAAATTCCAACGAAAGGGCTAGACGGGGTCGGGCTCGAGTAATGACTCGAATATTAATCCGTACCCAGCGCCAGCTACGCTGTCGAAGATACCTAGCGCCGGCTGTGTTTCAACAACCACAATGCCGGTTGTATGCTTGGCAACTCAACGCCGACTGTGTTCAAGCACGTACCACCCTCCGCACCGGTTTTGTTTTAACAACCTACTGTCAGTTGTGTTTTTAACCTTCCAGCGCCGGCTGACTGGTTAAGAAGCAGTGTTGGTCTTCTTCAGCGCCAGTTACGTTTTCGAAGACTTAGTGCCAACTGAGTGCTCAAGCAATAATGGTTGCTGCACCTGACGTCAAATGTATCTTACACAGTTCTGGCCGAAGCTGAGTGTGTCCAATTGCTATCAGTGTGGTTGCACCATGACCCGGACCTATTGCCCCCAACAAAGTGGAACGTAGGTCGATCAAACTCAGGTCATGACTCCTCATCCCCAGTAGGAGAGTCATGCTCGTACTGCATACTATTATCCCCAGTAGAGTTAGGGTCATTCTTGCTGCTGCAACTCCCAGTGGTCTACCTCATGCTTATAAAAGACCCACATCTATCCCCTCTTCCCCAATAAGGTCAGCTTTCTTATCTAGATCCCTCATCGGTCCTACCTATCTTATCCTCAAGGAGTCAAACTTCTGCCGATAGACCTAGTCCTCGTGGAGCTTCACCTACATGGCGATCCACACAGTGGTCCTAGTTGCATGACTCTAAACTACATAACTATTGTCATCCATAGACCTATTCCTTATGGAGTTTCACCTACATGGTGTGGTCCGTGCTGTATGACCTTAAACTGCATAGCCTTGGTCTAATTGCACGACCTTAAAATGCACGGTCCAAGATGCATGACTCTAAATAGCATAACCATGATCCGTGTTGCATGACCTTAAACTGCATAGCCTTGTTCTAGATGCACAACCTTAAACTGCGCGGTCCTAGTTGCATGACTCTAAACTGCATAACCATGGTCTGTGCTACATGACCTTAAACCGTACAACCTTAGTCTAGTTGCACGACCTTAAACAGCATGGTCCTAGTTGCATGACTCTAAACTGCATAACCATGGTCCGTGCTGCATGACCCTAAACTGCACAGCGTTGGTCCGTGCTGCATGTCCTTAAACTGCACAACCTTGGTCTAGTTGCACAACCTTAAATTGCACGGTCCTAGTTGCATGACTCTAAACTGCATAACCATGGTCCAAACTCTATGACCTTAAACTATAGCAGAGGTCTAGTTGCACGACCTTAAACTACACGGTCCTAGTTGCATGACTCTAAACTGCATAGCCATGGTCCAAACTATATGACCTTAAACTGTAGCAGAAGTCTAGTTGCACGACTTTAAACTGATGGTCCTAGTTGCATGACTCTAAATTGTATAACCACAGTCTAGCTGTATGACCTTAAACCATAGTGTACGTCCTAACTGCATGACGCTAAACTACTCTGCACAGGTCCTGGAGGCATGACCATAAAACTCGCCCCCACATACGTGCACACACCTTTTACGTGCATCCTCACACACGTCTTCCCTAACCGACCTGATCGTGTGCGCACTCCACCTTCACTACCTTCCCAGTGAGTCCATTCACTTCATTATCCTCCATCATTCCCCAATGAGTCTCACCCGCACTCACAAAAATGGTAAACCATCTCGCCACCTATACTTGTCGCAAGATAGTGGGTCATCATTTTTCACCCACCTTTCATACCTCATCCATCTTTCATAGGTAGCTTCACGCCATCTCCCTAAAAGTGAGCTAAAACCACTATCATACTCACTCCATGGCCTCTACCAACTTCCATCCATCTCCATTATGGTCCAGCTGTATGACCTTAAATTGTAGTACACGTCCTGGTCGCATGACGTCAAAAGGCTTTGCACAGGTCTCGAAGGCATGACCTTAAATATGTCTTCAATAATAATAAAATAACGAGCATGGCGTATACTTTAACAAGGGAACGCTATGAGTAAAACTGACGAATGGGCATGGTCATGAAACATGAGTAAAAGAGTTTGGGGAATAAAAACCCGGGCACGGTGAAAACCTGAAAGGTCATTGTAAGTAAAAATGGAATAATAAGGATGGACATGGCCGAGAGGTCATGGGTAAAAGAGCTCGAAATAAAAAGAAATTGGTGAAAACCGTCTCTACTATGCTGCTTCCTAAGTTCAAGTGAAAATCGGCAAAGGACGCTTAGACCAATAAACAGGTTGATGCAGCGCTCACCTCAATAGGCGGCTTCAACCCTCACTCAAAAAAAAGAAAAATCCCTTGTGTTACAATACCAGGATCCAAAAATACGAGCACTAAGGAAAATATTCCGATAGCTTGAGTCTAGTTGCAAAAAGGACTTGAAAGATAGAATACTCGCCAAGACGGCACAACAAGTCTCATGAAAAAGAGTATCATTCCCAAAAGGTTACAAATGCACTCCAAGATGTCGGAGACACCTCGAGAATGATAAGTCAACCATGACTTTGGAGCGGCAATCTGATGATTGTCGTAGCTGCAAAGTAGTGGGTAGGAGTGGTTGTACCCATAGCTAGTTAGCTCGATAAACTGAGGTACCCTACTCGTCAAGGAATAACTGGTCAGTCATGACTTTGGAGCGGTAATCTGATGATTGTCATAGCTGCAAAGCAATGGGTAGGGGTGGTTGTACCCATAGCTGGTCACCTCGATAAACTGAGGTACCCTACTCGTTAAGGAATGACTGATGCACAAAGCAGACGACACCAACGTAAGGCCCTTCAGCATACCATTCATGTAATCCTCGAAATGTGGCTCAACAATAGAGGATACACACAAACCCAGATCAAATGGGAACGATGCTCTGCCATGTCAGATGGGCCTGATTTTGACTGACGAGGTCCGTACAAAATCCTCAGTTTCAGAATCACAAACAGTCCACACGAGGGTGATGACTTCCACAAGATCCCTAAAGAAAATCTCTTCTCCCCATAAAGTCTCGATGGATGGACTCGCGAACAATGCATCCCTACGTCTGAGCATCCTAGTTGCACTATTACGTGAATCTCCTTGATGTTCACGTGGTCCTATGGCTAGGAAGAAAAAAGTAATAAAGCCGGAGGAAATTTTTCGAATGTTGTCATTCTCTCTTCTCTCAAAGTGCAACATTCGGTGGGGCAAGCTGTTTGAACGCATTTTTCAACACCTTAGTCCCTGATGCGGAATAAAGATGAAGCACGTCAATAAAGCCTACAAAATAAGTGGAAATTTCGACAGTCTTAGAATTACCTTAGAATTGATCAAATATCTTCATCATCACTCCAAAAGGCTACTGCCAAGTTTCATCACGATCAAACATGTCTAAGGCAATGAACATGAAGAAATAATTTCAGTAAAATCGGCCTCTAGCACCCTGAAATGGACCCTGTAACTAGAACTATCTTTTTGGTGGACCACCGTCAATTAATCCGGTACAGTCGAAAACCTTTATGGGTCAAGTTTCGGCTCAATCGAGCACTCCAAGACGAAGTTATGGGTAAAATGCCGAAAAGGGGTAGGCCGCACACTATTCCCATATGGCCACCCTGCACTAAAGCACTACTAAAGGTGGCTGTTTTCATAGTCATGGGTAGTAACTTTAAAGGTCTATATCTCACTCGATCCGAGTCGGATCGCGCTCAAATTTGGTGAATGTGTTCATCTCATCGAGATGAGCATTTTGATAGGTAGTACGCCCCGTGACGATGCCGAGCAGGGTGAAAAACTAGAGAGAAGTTGATGATTCATGAAGGAAGTTACAGAAAATTTAGCAACTGCACGCCCCATTCCGACGGCCAAATCATAGCGCTCGCATACCCGATCGACACGAAACTAATTGCATTATGTGCGTAAGGTCCGAGGCTATCTCTGGTCTGAACTTCACATACAATGAACAATTGGATTTCACACACGGAGGCGTCAAAGCTGTTATAAATTCTAACCATCGAATTTCAAGATTCCAGCAAAAAATTCAAGACCACTAAATCCTCATCCGGACAAGAAATCGAGTTGCGTTTGTTGTAATGTGATCGTGATGGCATGCTCAATGTGATTCAACGAAGAAATCACATAGAAACATCAAGGAACGAACACAGAATCGATCCAAAGTTTTCAATATTCAAGAAAATTTCAAGTCTCATGATCATGGCTCAAAAATATGGTTCATGATTCGAAGTTAGTATCAAATCGATCACCATGCCGAGCCCCACAAGAAAACAATCATCTTTCGATCAAACAGGCATTAGAACAACCCCGGATCTGTCATGGAAGATCACGCAAGTTCTCGGGCAGCAGCCAGGACTGTTATGAAATTCCACACATTGTTAGGCAGAGGCAAAACAATCATTTTGTACCCATTTTTAGAATTTCTTTTAATTCAATTAAATTGTAATTATCTTTAATTCTAGGTAGTTTTTTTGTGTACACCCATGTTTTAGCCCAATTATATATAAGCATGCAAAGCCAAATTGTAAAGGACCTTCGGTTCATTTTACACAAGGATTAATAAAATTTTAATTTCCTCTTGAACTCCTGGGTGCGTCTTGGAGAGAGAGAGAGAGGAGACAGAAGAAAAGGGTCGGTACCCTATGATAAGGTAACTTTCTCTTCCCTCCCCTTTCTCTCCTCTCTTTTTCTCTCCTCTCCTCTTTCTCTCTCATCTTCTTTCTTTCTCTCTCCTCCCCTCTTTCTTTATCCTCTTCTTTTTTTCTCTCTCCTCTTCTCCTCTATCTTCTTCTCATCCCTATCTCTCTTTCTCTCTCTTCTCTTATCATCCATATCTCTCTTTCTCTCTCTTCTTCTCATCTCTATCTCTCTTTCTGCTCTTCATCTAACACAGTCGGCGAAGCCTAGCACTAATTGCATCTTTTCTGCTCTTTGTCGAACACAGTCGTCGAAACTCAATGCCGACCGTATCTTCTCTCTCTTCTCGCCTAACACAGTTCGTGAAGCCTAGCACTGACTGTATCCTCTCTCTCTTCTCATCTGACATAGTCGGTGAAGCCTAACACCAACTGCATCCTCTCTGCTCTTTGTCTAACACAGTTGGTGAAGCCTAACACCGATTGTATCCTCTCTCTTCTCATCTAATATAGTCAGTGAATCCTGGTGCCGATTGCATATTCTCTCTCTTCTTTATCTAGAACAGCTTGGCGACGCTCGACGCCGACTATGTTCCGTCTCTCTTCTTTGTCTAACCCAGCCGGCGACGCTCAACGCCGACTGAGTCCTTTTCCTCGTCTTTGCCTAATACAGCCAACGATGTCTAGCGTCGTCTGTGTTTTTCTCTTTGCCCTCATATTCTTCTTCTTCTTTCTTTCTCTTCCCATATTTCTTTCTTTTCTCTTCTTCTCTTATCTTACTCTTTTTATGTTTTTTTTTATGATATCTGTTATTTCTGTTATTCTTTCGTTTGCTTAAAGAGGGGTTGAGATTAGCCTATCATGGTAGTCCTGTCGTCTAGCCGTAATGTTGTTGTGTCAGAATTACTGTGCCCGCTTTATTGCCACTACAAATTAACCATCGTGTCTAGCTAGTCAGTATCGGTATTAACGTTTAATAGTAATCCTGTTAAGTCGATCTGAGTTATCGAGCCCATTTTACTATCACGTCAAGCCAATTACTCATCAGCTTAGTCACTGTGTTGATCTCCCCGCTTGGTCAAATTCTTCTCTCCCCCATCTTTCTTCTCTCATTCTTCTCTTCTTTTTTTTGAATGTGCATGCTTTTGTACGTTCACCAAAGAGGCAAAGTGAGGTCTGTTGACCCACTTGTCTTGTAATATTTTCCATATGTGTGTGATTGAAGAAAACATGAGAATACAAGCCAAGGGAGGCGATTACAAAGCAGTTTTATTACTAGGGGGCTTTCTTCATGATCTAGGAGGGCACCCATGCTAGCCAGCTCGAGTAAGTTCCAAACCCACTTTAAATTCCTCTCTCATCGGTTGGTAATACTTGCCCTTGTTTTCGATCAAGGTTCTTGACTAGTATATTCTTGAATGAAGGCCATCCAGTTAGCATGTCGCGCATTCAACTTCTTCTAAGAACTCAAATACCGGAGTGCTTCATGATCTGAGTATAGCACAAATTCCCTATGAATCAGATAGTGCCTCCAGTAGCGCAAGGCTTGTACCACCACATAAAACTCGAGGTCATAGACTGAATACTTCTTACGTGCCTCATTCAATTTCTCACTAAAGAACGCCACTAGTCACCCCTCTTGACTTAGAACTGCCCTTATGCTAGCATTTGAGGCATTAGTTTCTACCTCAAACACCATAGAAAATCTGGTAAAGCAAGTACTGGTGCTTGCATCATCTTTTGTTTAATTAGAGTGAAGCCCTTTTTAGCAGCGGGACTCCATGAAAACTTTCCAGCCGCCCTCATACAATCAGTCACTGGTGCTATTAGAGTGCTAAAATTTATGATAAATTGGCGATAAAAGGTTGCTAGGCCATGAAAGAACGCACATCAGTGAGTGAATTTAGCACTGGACACTCAACTATGGCCTTCACCTTTTTTTTGATCCACCTTAATTCCTTCAGATGAAACAACATACCCCAGAAAGATGACATTGTTCGTCATAAATGAGTATTTTTTCAAATTCACAATAAGTGATTCATTCCTTAGCACATCAAAAACTTATTCCAAGTGGTTAAGATGATCATGTGGATTAACATTAAAAACCAAGATATCATCAAAATAAACCACAACACATTTGTCAATAAAACGACGAAGTAGTTCAATCATTAAGCGCATGAATGTGATTGGTGCATTAGAAAGCTCGAATGGCATCACAAGCCCCTCATATAGTCCATCTTGAGTTTTGAATACGGTCTTCCATTCATCCCCACGACGAATCCAAATTTGATGGTACCTACTCTTTAAATCAATCTTTGAGAAAACCTTGGTTCCATTAAGCGTATCTAACATATCATCGAGCTTGGGTATGGGAAATCGGTACTTGTTTGTAATTTTGTTGACTACTCGACTATCCACGTACATCCTCTATGATCCATCTTTCTTTGGAGTAAGTAATGCAAGGACGACACATGGTGACAAGCTTTCTCGAATCAATCCCTTCTTAAGCAAATCAACAACTTGTCTGTGCAAGTCTTCATGTTCCATGGGGCTTATTCGATAATGGGTCAAATTCGGCTAGACCCAGTAACCAAGTCAATGTGATGCTGAATATTTCTCAATGGAAGAAGACCATTAGGTAATTCTTCAAGCATCAAATCTTTATATTTCTCAAGTAGAGGTTCAAGAGACCTAGGAATTGTAATCGGTGAAGAATTTGTTTTTGCGAGTAACACATAAATCACATCCATATTTTTGCTGACCCCTTTTAATTTTTGCACATTATTCTACTTTGAACCCTCATCTTTAGTGGATTTGGGTGTAGGAAGTTGCTTCATAGGGTGGAGCATGATATTAATACCATCCTTAACAAAATAATAAGTGTTTGGTCTAATTTTATGTGTCATATCATAATCTACCAAGTAATATGTGAAATGCATCCATAGGTGTTATAGCGCACCATACTTTGTCTTTATAACTAGTAACAATGGAAAAATAAACTAAACATCGAGTAAGAACTGATACCTCACCTCATTTCTTGAATCACAAAGAACTGATACCTCACCTCATTTCTTGAATCACTGGATGTGATATGGGCGTGGGTGCTTAAGTTCCTTCAATTGAAGTTTATCCACCATATTTTTAGACAAAATGTTTTCATTGCTCCCAACATCAATTAGTATTGCGCATATCTTGCCTCTTGATTTGCAAGTTGTTCGAAAAATTGTGCTGTTGCCACTTCTCTTCCTCGTTAGATCTTGGGGTTGATAGTATGGTTCGATGGACCACTAAGGCTTCACTCCCTTCATCTCCATACAATTTGTATATTATCACGAGGTGTTTTAGGTGCTTCTAGCCCTCTCCCAACACCACCTCTCCCCATATTAGGGTTTGTCCTAGTTGGAAAGTTCTGAGAGGTTTGGTTTCCATGCCCTTTAGTTGGTCTTCTAAAGGTTAAAACTTACTGCCCCTGTATTGAATTAGAGCCTCTTGTTACTAAGCTATTTCTCCCAAGGCCGAGATTGACTATTTCCTCTGCTTTGAGGACCAAAGTATAGGCATCAGACAACCTATAGACATCTTTGAAGGCCAATGCATTCTGAATGCCTTGATTTATCTCATTCAAGTAGCAACTTATTTTTTTTATCGTCATACTCCTGTAAATTTGCCTTAGATGTCAAAATATATAACTCTTCAGTATAGTCACTTACCTACTTTTCACCTTAATTGAGGTTTTGACACCTTTGGTACAACGTTCAGGCATAAATTACTGGTAAAAATTTTCGACACATCTTCGTCTTCATCGTTTCCCACAAATTAATTTTTTCCTTGCCCTATCGAAGACGATCCTGCTGCAAATCATCCCACCAAACCAATGCATGGCTAGAAAATTTTGTGGCTACTAATTTTACTTTTTTGTGATCTGCAATATCTATGTACTCTAATACTTTCACTACTTTACTTAGCCAATCAAGAAAATAATTTGCACGCAATCGACCATGGAACTCTGGAATATCAATTTTTACTCCAGGTTATCTTTCTCTTTCCAACAATCGAAGAATTTGTTCATTGAATTCGTGATTAGCCGAGGCCACCCGAGGTTGGTTAGGAACAAGATGCATACCTCTTTCATCTTTGTTGCCTTGAGTTCTAACGCCGGCCTCCGGATTCCTTCCATCCTGAAGTTGAGCGAACTTTTTTATAAGCTCATCTACTTTCTTAGCTATAGGCATGAATTGGTCTACTCTCTCTATTAGGGCTTAAGCTAATCCAATCAATACCTTTAATCCATTGAGGGGTGTCTCTTGTGAAGTCATTAGAATCCGCTCTGATACCAATTGATGTAGGGAGAGAACAAAATCAGAAACATTAATGCTAAAAACAAATAAAGGTTAAGAGAAAATACCCTCTCTCAAAGGTCTGCAATGGAATCCACCCTAAAATAATCTCTTCGCAAGACTAAATTTTATTAACTCATTAATGATGCAGCCATGCCTCAGCCGATGGTTCGTGGTTGGGCCAAGAAGAGTCGTAGGACTCAAGAGAGAAAGAAAGGGTCAATGATGTAATAAGGGGGGGTTATTAATGTTATTTTAATTTTTATTCTTTTGATAAGAATAGGGAGTACGCAGGGATAATTAGGGGAGTATTAATTTATATTGTGCTTATCTTGTATCAATTGAGTTAGTTAGCTTGGAATGTAAATAGGATAAGGTTAAATCTAAGGGAAGTTTTATCTTTTCTATAATAGGTTGGTTTTGGATAAAAATGTGGGAAGCTTTGGATAAAAACATGGGAAGCTTGGGATGGGAAGCTCTGGATAAAATGTGGGAAGCAAATCTTTTGGGACGTAAAGTTAAAGAGAGGAAAAATAGGGATGAGAGAACGTAGGGGATAGATAAAATAGGAGAGTGCGTGTAGGGGGTTTTTCTTTTGCTTATCTTTTCTTGTTTTAGTCTATTTAAAGGGAGTATCCCTTCATTGTAAATTATAATAAATGATTGAATAAAATTTGGTCTCGTGAAGAGATTATTTTGAGGTAGATTCCCTTAAAGACTCTTGAGAGAGAATTTTTGTCTCAACCTTCCTTTGTTTTTAAAGTTAATTTTTTGGTTTTATTCTCTCCTTGCATCAAAAAGGTTAAATGTAGTCCCATTCAAATGTGTTTACTTTTCAAAAATCCATCTAAAAGATAGATTTAGGATATGAAACACAACCCTAAGTCACTGTAGATACTTTATGTTTATGATATAAGATTTGTAGTTCTAAAAATAGTGTTAATTAAAATGATTTATGAAGAATTAAAATGAAATGTGATGAATACTACAAAAACAAAATTTAAGAGGGAAAATATCTCCATATCCCTTATTTTTAGGTTTCACTTCTTGATAAATCTAAGATTTCAAAGATATCTTCTAACTCCCTAGCCACTTTAAACCTATTTTTTAATCTAAACAAATGTGAGAAAGACATGTTATTTCTAAATCCAATCCTTTATCTCTCTTCACTAATATACCCCAAACTTCTCTCTTTCTCTCTCTTCTTGTATCTCTCTCACTCTCTCTCCTCCTATATTTCTTCAAACACCTCTCTCTCTCTCTTCCTAGTAACCTCTCACCTCCATGAAATCTTTTTCTCTCTAGAAGTTTGGGAAGATGGCTTTTAGAAAAGACATGTCTTTTTCGATTTGTTTGGCCTAAAACAATAGTTTTAAATTAGCTCAGGGGGTTAGAAGAAATAAAACATATATTTTTTATGCCCCAAGATATCTTTTAAGACCTTGGATCTATTGTGAAATGAAATCTAAAAATAGGGGGTATGGAGATATTTTTCTAATTTAAAACAATCTATTCTTAAATATTGAAAATCCATTTTGTTCCCGCACCATGATCGTGCTGGTCAATATTATGGACATGCAAAATTTTATATAAAAAAACCATATCTGAGATGAATGTTTAAAGGAGTTGAGATTTTAATTGGTGTGTTAGTTGATACACCAGAACCTTGTCTTTTAAGAAATGTTATTTTCTTCAAGATGCTTGTGCTATAATGGAAAATGATTAGGTGCTTGGGTAAAACATTATTCAAGAGTATTTTATGATCACAAATTATGGGATATAACATGCTCATTTGAGTGATCAACTTAAGAACATAAAGAAATTGCACAAATTATGGGATATAACATGCTCATTTGAGTGACCCACTTAAGAACATAAAAGAATCTGCACACCTGTTTCTACGTTACCCCAAGAAAATAGCATCCTAGAATTCAACAAAGACCATTTAATGGAGTTAGTCTAATTCGACAAACATCCTCTTTGTTCAATATTGAGACTTCTTTTTCTTTTAGTACGAAGAGATTTCAACTCGGAATTGTTTCCTAGGTTTATTCTATTGATTTGAAAGATGTTGCATTCCTAAAATTTGAGGTTCGAATATTTGGACTGAATCGATAATTTTTGTACCAAAAGTTTTTCAAAAGATCACTATAAATCTCTAAAAATTATTTTTCATATAAAGTGAATTAGTATCACATCGAATTATCAAATATTTATTAATTTGTTTTACTCATAAAAAAAATCAAAAATGAAAAAGTAGCAGGGATTACGCTAGCTCACTAGCATTCATTGTCCAAGTTTATTGTTAGCGTATAGATACCTATATTGATATATATCATTATGAATTCATAATGAATATATATCAATATGGATATATATCATTATGAATTCATAATGAATATATATCAATATGGATATATATATGTATGGGTATATATCTCTTAGGTATATAGGATTATGATAAGATTAGTTAGTAATTATCAATAACTGTTAGTATCTATCTAGAATTGTTACTAGCCATATATTTATACAGGTAGTCAGGCCTGATTTTTTCCTCATGCGGACGGTGGGAGAAAATCCTCTCTCAAACAACCACGGAGGGTCAACGTGCGCAACACGTTTGTTGACGTGGGCACAGGTGCTCTCCTTTGTGTGGATAGGAACCAACAATGAGAAAGATTTTACAACATGGGTGCATTTAGGTACCTACTTCGTCATTTGGGAGTTCGAGGACACACCCAGGTGTTTCGCCCTCTTAGAACAATTACGAAACCCTCCGGTTGTTTGCCAATACGGTTTGGACACGAACTCTCCTCAAACTTTAACACGTCGCCCTGTTTTCTTATGTTGAAAACTGCAATGTGAATTCGACAATACTCCTCTATAATGGTTCACTCAAACGGGGGGCTGGTTGGCAAAAGAAAGAACAAGGGGAAAAATAGTGACAAGAATCCCCTATCTGCGCCAACGTTATGCGCAAAGGCGATCAAAGCAATTAAAAAGTTAGAACCCTCTCAACTGTCGACTCAAGAAGACTTCACCCAAGTGAGTGAGGGAGATAACGTATGTATTTTTTGTGGCCCAACTCGACTGTATGGAGAGGAAGCTAAAGTGATGGTCCAAGGGTTAAAACTCTTCAGATGACTCTGAAGGGTATTGAATTGAGCGTATGACGGATAACAAGATATTATACGAAGCCACAGGTTTGCTTCGTTTATGCTCGAAGCATAGAGGGCGAAGATCACAAAGAGAGACGGACAACGTGATGAGAATGAGAGAAAGGAGAGAAAAGAGATGGGATCACGCGTTTATCGTGGCTCTAGGTTACTGTGTGAGGCAAGCAATGAGTGGAGAGAGAGAGAGGAAGAAAGAGAAGGAAGAAAGAGGAGAGAGAGTGAGCTTCAAGCATGGCCTAGCTTAAGAGAGGGAGAGGGAGAGAGAGAATGAGGTCGCATGATCAGGATGGGTTAGAGGTAGCTTCTCTTTTTGAAAGTTTTCTCTCTCCTCGCCGCTGGATCTAAGTGTTAGATGCAAAAGACAAGTGGACACAAGTTTAATACCTCGATTTCGTTAATGAATTATCCAACTTTTTTAACAATTGACCTAGACTTGTTTATATAGAGGACCCACCAAGTAGGGGTGGATGTTCAAACCTAAGCTAAATCATGATTAAAAGAATTACAATAAAAGCCTAATTTAGGGATAACCAAAATGTCCCTTAAACCTTTTATGCTAATGACAAAACCATCCCTTTCTGAGGGGCCTTTCGCCATTGCTAGATCTTGGGAGCTTTTTTGGATGCTTGTGGCAGTGGTTCAAACGATCCATCATCGTAGTCTTGATGCTTACTTGATTCTAAAGACTTTGATGTCTTTTGATCGTCTTGAGATGGAATCTTCCCGTGGGGTAAAATCTGGTTATGTTGTGAACTTTGGTTGTCAATACAATGTGATCCATGGTGCTCCAAGTCATTATTTTGATTGAAAATTAAAGAGGAGACGGTCACAATTGCTTTGCACCAAATTTTGTTTGATTTGGTTCTTGCTTGAAGTATTTTTGAATTCGAGGGGCGTCCGAAAAACGGATTCCAGTGATCGAAAAATATTGCCTTTTTCAACCTTGGAATTTACGCTATCTAACCTTAGATTGTGTGCAAAAGTTGTACCAACTTGTAGCCCTTCGTGATACGGTTGCATCGGTCCCGACTTTGCTATGATCCAGTGTACGGATCTCAAGTTATCCCTTCACAAAGTTCGATATGTCTTTCTTTCAAAACTCCAATTTCTATGGTTTTGAGCTCATCTTCTCTCTAGAAAAGCTTTGGTTCTGGGTCACGTCATGGCAAGTGCCATAGTGACTTTGAGACCTGGCTTGTGTCTAAATTTGAGCTTGTTTCGATTCCAAACAAGCGACCTGTGGTTGCTTACAGATCATAGATGTGAAAACACAGCCTCCATGATCGGGAACTGGTTTGGTGAGGTCGCACCACAATAGTGTGAAACCTACTCGTTTGTAGTAATTTGGGCATAGAATGTTCCTGAGAGGTCCGATTGAGCCCAAATTTGGTCCCTGGGAGTTTTTCGATATTCTGGATGCAATAGTAGTGGTCTAAAATTGTTTTGAAGCTATTATCATATGTATATAGTTATAAGGTCTCTTTTTGACATGATAGGAACTGGTCTTTGGAAATCGAATTTTGTCCTGACCAGCAAAACTTATCTGAATGTGATAAAACTTTGCGAGCATCCTTAGGGTATCCCAAACTACCATTTTCACCCCTTTCAAAGCCGTTCTAGTACTTTTTCCAGGGTTACCCAGTTTTAGGCTTATTTTGCAGTGTTCTCTTAGTTTGGCAGTATCTTGGGTATCGACATGACCGGGTTGTTACTAGCTCTCTTCTTATTTGTATCAGGGATGTAAATACATTAAGAATGACATATAAAGAGAGAGAGAGAGAGAGAGAGAGAGAGAGAGAGAGAGAGAGAGAGAGAGAGAGAGAGAAAGTTCTATGTAGTATTTTGAGTTTCTAATATGGTATCAGAGCCATAGGCTGCTCAACCTCTAATTTGAGCTCGCTCCTCAGATATGAGGTTGACGGATCTGAGCTCAGCTTCAGATTAGTTCTGACTCTTTGTCAAACAACGGCACTCCTTGTCTCTCTAAAGTGATCTAGATTCTTTATGACTCTTTTGTCAAACAACTGCACCCTTTCTCTCTCTAAAGTGATCTTGGCACAAAGTCGGATAAAACTATGGCCCCCAAAATGGCGTCACGACATTCCCTAGACTCCTGTATACTCCACCTTCATAACATGCAAACCCTTATGTTAGACTCCGCTTCCCCTAAACTCAACACAGCAAAAATCCATCAACTCTCTATCTCTCTCCCTCTTCTTGATTCAGGAACCCAAGTTAATTCCATAAACTCTCTCTCTAAAAAAAAACAAAAGTCTCTCTCTTTTAGGTTGACGTCCACAAGCATCTTAGGTTGAATCATGCATGGAAAAGCTTTGTGCACCCCTTACACCCATATTTCCAACCATACTTCTCATCCCTTATTTTTCTCACCAAAAGATCCATGGCCTCAACAACTATTGCAACTATCTTATCCTTAGCAGTCTTCACTTCCAATGGGCATTGACCACGCAATTCAAATTTTCTTATTGTACTTTGAAGGATCCAGCACAAAGGAAAATCTGACCCCTGATCTCCACATTACCATAAAAAAAACTCTCCCTTTGCACAAAAAACTCCCCCTTTGCACAAAAAACTCCAGCTTTCCTCTTCGTCCATGGTTGAATCAATCTTCGTCTATGGTTGAATCAATCAACACTAGTAGTTTAGTGAGAAAAACTCATATATCAAGGAACCATTGCCAAGGGCCTCAGATTCGCTTTTGACTCCTATGTTCTCTGTCGAGTCGTGTTTCGAATCTCTGCATAATCGTGTTTCGACTCTCTGCCGAGTCGTGTCTCGACTCTCTGCAAAACAACCTTTGTCTATGTTATGGCCCGTATTCGGGACTACGAGTTGCTGAATCTGTCTTGGACTGCGAGTTGCTGAATCTGTCTCCGATCCACATCGAGTTCTGTTGGCTCTTCCAACTACCAATTTGTGCTTGTTGTTCAAGCATTATGAGTATGGAGATCACTGCTTCTATTGGGTACGCCATGCATGTAAGACTTAAAGATCCAACTCGTTTGTTTATATAACTTATTGTTTAAACTCTAGCTGCTTTATGTACAAACATCTTGAGTTTGAGAGGGAATATTAGCGTATGGATATTTATATTGATATACATCATTATGAATATATGATGAATACATATCAGTATGGATATGTATATGTATAGGTATATATCTCTTAGGTGTTTAGGATTATGATAAGATTAGTTAGTAATTATTAATAATTGTTGATATTTATCCAGAACTGTTACTAGCCGTATATTTATACGGAGTCTTGTATATTCTTTATTAATCAATAAAGAGAGAGTTCTCTATAGTATTTTGAGTTTCTAACATTTATTGTATAGTTAATTAGCACCATCTAAGTGTGTATTGTATATTTGGGAATTATCCCACATCGAAGAGATGCGGGAGAAAATGACCATATAAAAGGTTGTGAAATCAACCCCATCATGAGCACGTGATGGTTTGGAGAAAGCCACATGAAAGCTTGGAAGAGTTAACGTATGAAAGACGTAGCGCCCAAGCTTGTTAATATATGTTGGTGGCCCACTTTTAAAATATTTTTCAAAAAGTAAAAAAAGCGTTTCATGGTGGCCCACTTTTAAAATAATTTTCAAAATGTAAAAAAAAGTGTTTCATACGAACAAGTGATATGTGGGCGATACCCAATTTGAATTGCCTGAGTCCGGATCGGGTCACCGATTTTTAAATGAATCTAAGAATTTGAAATTGTGCCCGATTCCGGATCGGGTCACCAATTTTTAAATGAATCTAAGAATTTGAAATTGTGCCCGATTCCGGATCGGGTCACCAATTTTTAAATAAATCTAAGAATTCAAAATACAATTTTCTAGACGTAGGCATTGGGGAGAATTTGAAATTGTGCCCGATTCCGGATCGGGTCACTGATTTTTAAATGAATCTAAAAATTCGAAATACAATTTTGTAGACATAGGCATTGGGGAGAATCAAAATTTCTGAATAAGTTTAGATCATGTATACTATGTTCCTGTAAGAGCGTACTAAGCATCTACTTCCTCGGCTCAAAGACCTACTTGGAAGGATTTTCTCATTCTAAAATTATGAGAATCACTAATGAATCACTAGATAATTATTTTAAAAAATTACATTTTGAGTTTTTCAACACTTGGATCTTGCCCTTTAAAAATTGGACAATCTTTCTTTAATCATGAGATTTTTTTTATTTTTTTTTTCGAGTACGAAGAGAGTTCGACCCAGAAATTTTTTATTAGGATGTTAGTATATGCGTTGAAAGAGGTTGCATCCCTAAAATTTTAGGTTCCAAAATAACTCCTGTATTAAGTTCTAGCCGAATGAATCAATGGACATTATCCTTCCGAGGGAGTACAAAATCTTTTGGCATAAGATTATTATTATGACCGGAGTACAATGATTTGGCGAAGTTGTCTCCAATAAGAGGCTGAAGTGTCGAGGTTTTTGTACTTTCCCTTTGTCTTTTATAAATTGTAATTTAATGATCATGTGAAGTGGTGCCCCTATGAACAAGGCTCACCCAATTGACCGGTGAGCCCTTAAGTAGATAAACTAAAAAAAGACGTGCCAAAACTGTAAAAAAAGATGCTGAATTGGGCAAGGAGGGAAGAGCTGCCTTGGGACAGTAAATATATCTGGTACTCCTTGGTGGATACAAGGAGCGAGAAAGAGAGTGAGAGTTTGGGGCCGAGAGAGAAAAAGCAGGGCCACTAAACCTAGAGAGAGAGAGGTAGGACATACTGCTGATATGGGTGATTCAGAAGAGGTAAGTTGGGTGTCGACCTGCACCATCACTCCCTCTCTGGCATCGCAGGAGCAGCACCTAGAGCTGGGGCCTTCGCAAATCTTCATGCTCACAATAAAGTACATCCAAAAGGCCCTCCTCCTACCCAAATCCGATCCCAATCTCGATCCCGACTTCTCCTCTTCTTCTAGGGAGTCTATTCTACACAGGCGCAAGACCTCGCTTTCGGAGTGCCTCTCCCACAACGATGCAGGCGTAGATTTCTACATGCCAAGGCGATCCATATCACTTTAAATGACATCCTCGGCTCTCCATATGTACCCCTTGTGGTGAGGTCCTTCTTTGTTAATAGCGGAGCTATGTCTCATGAGGGGCGCTTCCTCCCGTTACTTGCGCGGTTCAGGTATTTTCATTCACCTCCAACTTCATTCTCTGATAACTACTGTTAGGGCGGTGTCATTTCTTTATGGATTATGAAGGGTGAAGGATTTATATTTCATACAAGGTCATGATCACTCCTAGATTGCAATGTAACATCAAGTAGTCAGCAGTGTGCCACATAGAGCCCCTTAAATTCCTTCAATTTTTGCATTTAATTATTATGAAAATTATTATTTAAAGGATGCAGTGTGTCTGAGCTGAGGCTCTAAACAATCAAAATAAAGCGCACCTTCAAATAGTATTAAGTAATGTGGTTTCAATTTTGAAAATATTTGTGATAGCCTCAAAATATATTTTCATATTTAATTATAAAATTTAAAGTTTAAAAAATAGTCTAGATCGAACAATCTATGAAAACTTGAAAATCTTGAAAATTGACGGTCCAAAAATGCATTACAAGATGCACTATTTCCAAAACTTGAAATCTATTTTCTTCTCATGTTCATACATTTTGATGTCGAGACGATCAATATGAGGATATTTAGGCATCAAAACAACATGTTCTAGTGAAATTTTTGAGGCAGGCTCTAATTTGATTGTTTAGAGCATCGACTCTATATAAACTTTTTCCTTATGTAAAACCAATGATTTAGGACCGGTGTTTGTAAAATCGAACCAGAACGGTTAATTGAAAATGGGCTTGGAAGCGATTTAGCTGGTCTAACCGGTCAACCGGCCGATTCAGCCGCTCCAACCGAGCAAGTCCCAAACGATAAAAAAAGTGTTGAAAAAAATAAAAAAGATACAAAAACAATCTACTAAAATATGAAAAACATATAAAGAATGTGATTAAAATAAAACACACTCAAATGAAGTTGAAAATTATTGAAAAAAATAGATTTTAACGAATCGATTTGTGCTTAGGGGTATTTTTAAAATTTTCTAAAAAAGATAGAAAAATATAAAAGTGAGTATCAATTATTATTTTTTAATCTTTATCATAATGTAAATAATATTAAATTAGTATTAAAAAATCGACTTGATCAACTCTTTTTTTAAAAGAAAATGAAAAAAATTTAAGTTATATACAATATAGACCATTCTTTTTGTAAACACGTAGTAAATGACATATTGGTTAATAGATCTAAATAGTATATGGTGCATTCGTTAGTGGGTTTAATAACAAATTATTTCTTTATAATAACTTGTAAGTTTTATTCATGTGGGCAAGTAAATTTTTTGAACTTCTTTCAAGTTCGATTCATGTGGGCAAGTAAAGTTTTTGAACTTCTTACCAAAACCACAATGTTTAAAAAGAAAGAAAACCGCAGATGGCGGGATTCAACACTAACTAATACACCATTCTAAAATATTTGATATAAATGTGAAGTAGTATTCTATTTAAACTTTAAGAAATCAGTTGATCACCAAAACCGAATCTAACCGGCGGGTTAGCGGTTAGATCAGCCGGTTTTGCGAACACTGTTTCGGACTTTACCAATGCTACTCGAACACAACCAACTTATTCAGCCTCACTGTGTGGGCGAGGGCAATGTTCCCCAAGTTGTACTTACAGTGTGGGGTATATAATTTTTTTTAAAAAAAACCAAAAAATTTATAAAATGGAAAACTTTATATAAGCTTGCAACCTTAATTGTATAATTAAAGATGCACCTCAAAAATCCGTTAGAAAAGGTTGTTTTAATGTTGAAAAACCTTCTATCTGATCATCTCGACAACGAGATGCATGAATATGAAACAAGAAAAAAAAAGATTTTGATTCCGAGAAATAATACATCTTGCAACATATTATTTACATCGCCAACTTTCAAGAGTTTCATATGTTTATAGATCTACTTGATTTTAACACTTTTCGGAGTTTATAAGTTTAAGATTATGGATAAAAATAGATTTTTAGATAATCCAAAGAATTTTTTAAACGAAAATTACATTTTATGATAAAATTTGGAGGTGCGCCTGAATTGGATTGCTTAATGTTGCAACTTTATACAAACCTCACCCTCTATAAAAATATACGGGAATATTTATAAAGTTTTATAGATGATTTGGATGTTTTTTATGGGATTGTACATGGAGACCACAATCATTCTTACTCATTAGATGTCAAATTGGATGGCTTGGGATGAGTCACAAAGTCTGAGATTTTTGTATTTTGAACTTTGTGTCAATTCAATGATACTCTTACAATTACCCATTTAGAAATTTAAGGGACAATAATGATTGTGACCTCCATGTACAAAAGATAAATGATCACTTTATAGACAATCCTGTTTTTTATTGGCAAGTATTTTTTCACACAATCACTTTTTTTTTATTTACTTTTTTAAAATTCTTTTAATGTCCTTAACTATTAATCAATTGTTCTAGAAATATTTTTCCTTTACTTTTTAAAGATTAGTTGGACTATGTGAGCTTTTTTATTTTATTTTATTTTATTTTTATTTTTTTGCTTTCATTATAATTTTATGTTTTTGGGTTTCGGGCCCTATACAATACTCAGCGTGAGTCACTCAGACCTGACCAAAAAAACTTACCGCAGGCATAGTTAGCAAATCGCCGTTTAATCAGGGATTTTTTCAAAAATTTGACATTTTTATGAAAACAGTTTTAAACGGCGACTTTTTGAAAAGGTCGGCAAAAAATCATGTCATTTTCATAAACCCGTTTAAAATGCGTGTTTTTTAATAATACAATTTAAATCAGGGAAACAAATCGTATCCTTTTTTTACCTATATTTTTTTTTGAAAAATATTTTTTTTTCCTATTTTGTCTATTGCATCCATTGCTACTTTCATGCTTTTAAAAAAAAAAAATTACTTAAAACTGAAATAGAAACTTTTATCCCCACTGTGATCTTCAAAGCCAGAGTTGCAGATTGATGGTATGATTTTTTTTTTAAACTTAATCAAATATATGCAAATTTCAGTTGTCTTTCTGGAAAATCATTGTGTAAATGAAATACTGTTTATAGCAAATCATTTTGTAGAGTACATCATCGTGTAAAGAAATCATACACATGCAGATTGTTGTGATTATTTTGTGATAATTGTTTTTATGAAAATACTGTTAATGGTACAAATTAAAGCTCAAAGCATAATTTTTTACCGATGAATGAGAAGCAAAGAGTGTGACTATAGGACCAAGTAATCAATATTTTGTTTTTGATTGTGCAAACTGTAAACTTAATGGAGCGATCAATTGTACATATAGGATTAGATCCCCAAATTTAATCCTTCAACTTTGTTTCCTCAAGAAAATGAAAAGCTCTCTTCAAACTATCCCAAATCAGAGAGAGAAGCCCTCTTCAAACTATCCCAAATCAGCATTCCATCTTCCTAAATCAGCATCCCATCTTCCTTTTCTCTCTGTAAAAATTAGTTAGGGCCTCTTCCATTAGGGTTCTTCCTTCTCTCTCTCTCTAAAAATCAGTTAGGGTCCCTTCCATTAGGGTTTGTGAAAACCATTTCTTCTTCCTTCTTCACTTTATAACCCCTAATGGCTATGAGCTGAGCCCTATTTTCTTCTCTTCCTTCTTCCTTTTTCTCTCTTCTCTATTCTTCTCTTCTTCTCTTCTTCCTTATTCCTTCATCGTTCTTCCTTCTTCTCCCTTTACACAGTAAACACAGATGTAAAACCCAAATTTCTACGAACTTCTTTTCAACTAAAGAAATTTATAAAACTTTAACCATAGTTATGGAGTGACCATAGTCACCACACCATAGTTAAATACTTGTAATGAGAAAACAAAAATTGTATATTTATTTTTTGGTACCTGCTAAGTAGGAGTTATGTTTAAGTATTTAATGAATAAATTTATAATATATTTGTCACCATACCATATTTAAAGTATTTTAATGATAAATTTATATACTAAGTAGGTGTGATGTTTCTTAAAGTATTTAATGGGTAAATTTACATGGTACTTTTTTTGGTACATACTAATTAATTATATATTTAATATTGGATGATTGGATGAGAGTCATGAGATATCTAAATTAATTGGCTTAGTTATATTAGTCTAGTAAAGTTTTTATAGATGAATTAACAATTGATGGCTTTGACATAATTTTTACTTTTTAGAATTTCAAAATTTCTAATATTATAAATTTATCCTATTTTTTGACTCCAAATTTTTGAGCCTAATCTATTATATTAGCGATATCTTTATATGAAGTATGTTTGTCGATCCGTATTTTTTATTCGATTTTTGCATCTGATTTTTTAAAATAAAAAAATTTGTTTCCGATTTTATGGTGAGCAGATTTATTGATAGTTTCCGACTTGCTAACTATGGTCTCAAGTGAGGGCTGAGTACATGGCCCTGGCCCTAACTCTCATGTAGACTAACAATGTCACGAAAGACAATAATATTATTTCTGAAAAAACTTATGTACATTAAGGATGTGGGCAAGAACTTCCCATTTGTTGGATTTTATCCATTTGTAGGGATGGATGTAGTAATTCCACTAGGAAACTACTTATGCCAAGCTAAGTCCAGTTGACCACGCAAGTGGCCAAAAATGGATAGGATCTAAGGCTTTCTGTGGTTGTAAGTTAAAACTTATAATATTCATGTAAAATTACCATGCCAAGCTAAGTCTAGTTGACCATGCAAGTGGCCAAAAATGGATAGCATCCAAGGGCTTCCGAAGTTCTAAGTTATAACTTCTAATGTTCATGCAAAATTACTAAAAAGCAATAATGAGAGAAATCAGTCTGCATGAAATTGACTTGAGGAAGTTACTCTCCTTAGCCAAGACGTATAACTTGGCCGAGTCTTGAGGACTGTCACAACAAGCCCGGCCTAAGCCGAGGCAGCCTAGCTCAAGCCCAGCCTAGTTTGGCCCTCACTAGGCCGGGTCATCTAAAGTCAAATAAATTAAAAAAAAAAAAATTATTAAAAAAAGAGCACTGAGCCAGCTAGGTCCTATTAGGCCGGCACTTCCCATGCCTGTCCCACTCTTAGAGTGGTGATTTGCTCAACCCTCAAACCACCTTAGGTCTACCCTTTTCTCGCCCAAGAGACTCAGCTGAGTCACGTATAGGACTAAAACTCCCTCAATAAGATGATATAAAATGAAAAAAATAATTTAAAAAATAAGATAAATATAATATGAGCAAAATAAAACAAAAAATGCAACCTTAAAAATCTCAAATAGCAAAAGAAAGTATTGAGGGCATTTTAAAAATTTCAATGAAAATTTAAAATCTAAAAATAGGGATTTATGGAACACTTACCCACAAGTTTTTTTCAAAAACATATAAATCATACAGGCAAAAATGATATATTAATCATACATTTTTTATGATTTTAATAATGTTTTAATATCCCCAAATTGTACACACAACTGGGTTTATAGGCGAGGCCGAGTCCCGTTATACTGAGAAAAACTATTAGCATCTCAAAATTTTATTTGATTTTAAAGACTCCATTGGAGGATAGATAATATAACTTATCATTAGTTGATATTTTACTACTAAGAAAAAGGCGCATTATCCATCAAATAAAAGTTGAGAGTCACTTTCCCCCCATGTAATCCAACGAGGAAGGCAGAATGGTGTGTGGGTAACGTTTATTATAGCATGGTGTACTTCCCGTCAACATTAATTCTTTTACCTTTTTTAAAGTTAACTTGATGCACTAAACTGTCGCAACATTGATTTCGAGGGTGTTGAGTCTTAGAACTATAATAATAAATGAAAGGGCCATGAATTTCTGATTTTGACTTTCTTGAAACTATCACAGTAATGAAAATAAATTTATTCTTTCTCAAATTACTCACTACAACCCCCTATTACCATTTAAGCATCTACCACTTATTGTTCTACATGATGGGAAGAGACCCATGTAGCATGAACAGTTGTGTCCGAGGTTTTTGTGTTGATGGATGCAATAATGATGTGTCAGACATACCTAATGCCTAACAAACCTAGATAGTTTGTGCTTTTTTATATTTTTTTTATTTTTTTATTGTAAACATATCTTTCTATGTAACATGGGGAATTTCACAATTTATATTTTTGTTACCATCACGTAGGTTACTGAGCTGGCCGATAGCCTCTTCATTGAGTGCTCTTTCAATCACGTGGTGGGTGATGGGACCTCCTTCTGGAACTTCTTGAACTCCTGGTCTGAGCTCTCCAGATATATCAATGACAAGGGCGAAGCCCATACCTTATCTCCACCGCCTGCCATTGAGTGGCTGTACCTTGCGACCAACCACCTGGTGTGCCTCAACCCTCCAATTGACAGTTTGCCCTTGCCTCCAAAGCCCTCCCCCTCACCTTTTTACGATCGACTCTTCTATTTCCCAGCCCACTCAATATCCCACCTCAAAGACAAGGCTAACTCGCAAAATCTCGAGGTTTTCCAAGCCCTCTATGCCCATGTTTGGCGTGCCATCACTCGTGCCTGTGATCTTTCAGGAGAACAAGAGACATGGTGCGCTCTGCCGGTGTCATATCGTTCAAGGGTGGTCCCACCCCTATCTCCCTACTTCTTTGGCAATGCCATCAGATTGATTTTCTTGCGGACAACATCAGGAGAGCTTCTGGGTAGAGACCTTGGCTGGGGGGCTAACCTCATTCAAGATGCCATAGCAAAGCAGACTAATGAAGAAATATGCTCATGGTTGGAGGCCAATGCAAAGGCTCCAACCCTCTATGATTCTATGGGGTTCACGACATCTCCAGGTGTGGTGATGGGGAATTCGCCAAGGTTTGATGTGTATGGAAATGACTTCGGCTGGGGGCTGCCGCTGGGTGTGCACGTGGGATATGATAGCAGGTTTGATGGCAATTTTTTTGCTTTCCCAGCCAGAGAGGGCAGAGGGAGCACCGAGCTGCATTTTTACATGAATCAAAATGTTATGGCTGCACTCGAGAGATACAAGGAGTTCATGGAGGCAGTGGAAGATAAGGCCGATTGATTTATTTGTAAGTGCAAAAAAGAGAGAAATAGAAGTCTGGATTAAATGGTCTGTCTGGATTAAATGGTCTGTTTGACAAAACAGAATCTAAATATTTCAATTTTAGGAAATGAATAAAGGTATTGGTTGCTTTTTCATATATCTGAATTACATATAATCTTTGTGTGCCGTTTTTTGTGCATGTTTCGCTATCCACCTCTATTTTAGAACTTTTTTTTTTTTAGATATGAAATATTTAATTGTGTAGCAGAGTGCATATACAAACATGGCCTCAGAATTTCTCCAGGCAAAACGGCAAGTGCAAGAATTACAAAAGTAAGCCCGAGACATCACTCTTAGGGTTTGACCCCAAGTAAACCTCAAATTCCCGTATATAACATAAGTATTCTCTCTATGAACAAATTCATCTCTCTCTCTTTCTACAAATCCAATGGAAAAAGTGGCACACTGCTGCTTTCTTCACCCACATGGTAAGCAAAAACCCAGAAGAGGTTGTTCAAACATGGGGTCTTCAACACGCAAATCATCTTTTGTTTTAGACTCATTAACTTCTCGACTTGTTAACGGGCTTCTCTAGTTAAGCTCAGCAAGATGGAGAGTCCGGGTGAAGAAAGTAATGGAAATTAGGGATGCGTTTTTCTTTAATGGAGAAATTAGGGGATCCTGTTACTTTCAAGCATTAATAACAGCATAATAAAGATCCCATTAGAGCTCAAAAGCCAGACTATTTCCTTTATATTGCGAAGCATTAGCAAAATACAACTCCCATTAAAGCTCACCATCATCAGATTTTGGTTAAACTGAGCCCAAATCGCTCTGGAAAATGAAAATTACCAGAAACCTCTCCAGACTCCTCCATCTCTAGTATACCAAGCTCTACAACATGGCTTTAGCTTCTTCAGATCTCATCTTACTTCAGAAAACTGCCCTACGATACTTCGAATTGGGGGACAATTGCCTGCAAAACTTAAACTGCCGTTAAAGAAAAGGCTAAGGTTGCTAAGGCCCTTCTAACTAAGTGAAGGTTTTATCTATCTTTGCAATTTTATCTTGGCAAAACCGAAACCTCCATTAAAGTAGAGGTTAAGGTTACATCTGTCTCTGCAATTTCATCTCTCTCTACAATTTTGTTACATCTGCCTCTGCAATTTCATCTCTCTCTACAATTTTCATCTCTCTTTGCATTGTCGAAAGTTAAAACCTAGCCTAGCCATTTTGAAAGACTATATTTTTACAATCTCTAAATTTATGCAACTTTTTCTCAATATTTGATGCCATTTCCTAGCTCTAATTTCACAATTTTCTATGCAATATGTGGTCATTTCTTAGTTCTAATCTCACTGGTTTTCAACTTTATGCAACTTCTCATCTATAATTGAACCATTTTCTATACCTAATTTGGCAAGAGTCTACAATTTATTCTCTGCAATTGAAGTCGTTTGGTAAGCTTATGTTCATTTTTCCAGTAAAAGGTCTAATCTTAACCATAATTTGACGATCTTCTTCAATTTATGCTCTTCGTAAGTGTGATTTCAAGGAAATCTTGTGTTTCTTCTCTGCAAATTAAGAGCTCAGGTAAGGAATATTGCCCTTGTTTTTAGGGCAAAAAAAAACCAACTTGGCATTAGGGGTACCTGCTTATCTAGAGAGAAAAACAATATTTTGGGTTGAGAGAGAGAGAGAGAGAGGAATTGCACGGTAGGTATTAGAGAGAATGCATGTTCAGACTCTATCACAAGATGTTGCCCTTTCAGAGCGAAATTATAGTGAGAAAGATGGAGAGTCGTGCAATACTGCCCCTTATTTCTATTTATAAAATGCAATCAAATATGGACAAAAACAATACATACCAGTATAATATATAATTCATATTTGGCAATGGCTTTATTCAGATTTTCATAATTTTGAATATACAGATTCTATTTTATCAAATAGAGCCTTAAGGATTCATATTTCAACTATCTTTAGAAATATTTTTTTATGGAGATGTCACATTTCGGGTGTTACGATTGAAATTTTAGGACAGAAAAGTATTTCTTTGAGAAATTACTTTCCTCATTTCAAGCCAAAACCATAGAAATTTATATCCTTGCTTTTACCCTAAAAAATTAATTTCCAGCCAAATTTCCCCACTACGGAGATGCCAATTTATAAAATACAATAAATTCCGCCAAAACAAACCTATGAATTAAATAGATAAACTACCTCAAATTTTAAGTTCTATCGAAAGTATCTTAAAATTTTAGAGAGAAATCATATATAATTTTAGAGATAAATTTTCAAAACTTTTTTATAGAGAGAAACTATGTCAAATTTTAGCTTTTAGAGAAAAAAGTATCTTAAAATTTTAGAGAGAAAAACTATATCAGAATTTAAAGAGGGAAAGTATATATAAATTTTTAGAGAGAGAAACTATCTCAAATTTAATAAAAAATGAGAATGATCAATAAAAGCATCTAGGGCTTACAAGCTTCAAAGACACAAGAAAGTGTCCATTACAAAATGCCTTATCCGCCTTTTATTGATCAAATCCCCTTTCCCATCGGATATCAAAAAGGAAGGTTGTCAATCTTCAATGGCACAGGCTCGCCTCAGCAGCATGTGGCTCATTTCATGTCAGCATGTCAGGAATTGGTCTAAGACTCCAGACTACTTCTTCGGCAGTTTGTGGAAACTTTGATTGGACCCGCCTTTAAGTGGTACGCACGTTTGCCCCCAAACTCATTCCTTGGAAGAGATGGAGCAGTTGTTTTACAAGCCCTTTTATGAAGCAGAACTAAATGTTCAAACAATAGAACTTCTCACAATGACTCAGGTGATGAATGAGTTAGTGGACGAGTACATCCAGAGATGGAGGGACCTTGCCATGTGCTAGATCAATCCCATGACTGAGATTGCTGCTGTACAAACGTGCATAAGGAACATGAAGAAAGAAATTTCCTTACATGTCGAAACTACTAATCCCACCACTTTCTCCGACATGATCACAAAGACAACCAAAATCGAAAGCTTGTTAAGGCACAAGAGGGAAATCAAGCTCAGACCTCAGGGGGAGGTCAAACTCATAATCCTGTCAGCAACAGATCAAACCCCCGTGTTAGCAAACAAAGAAACCCAGTCAGCACAGCAGTCACTGCCAAATATTAGATACCTCTCGAGGGTTATCACCCAGGAGTTAAGGGGAGCCTCAACAGTAGCCACCTCAAACACAAAATTACAATAGGGTACCCCAGCCACAAAGCTACTATTGGACCAACCAACCAGTTCGAGCAGTGTAACAATCCTAAACTTTTTTTAAAAAAAATAAAATAAAAAATAAATAAATAAAAAACTCTTTATAGTATGATGGTCCATATAGGCATTATGGTCCTTAGGGACCATCACTACTTGTATATCTCTTTACCCTTCACTTTTCTTACCTTCTGCCATGTCCTTTAGTGGACGTAGGTTGTAAACATTAGATGTTTACTATTAATGCTACACCTCATGTATGAGGTGGAGGTGCTTTAAAGAAATTAAATAGGACGAAAGGTACGACGTCCCCTAACAACTCCTTTCTCGCTCTCTCTCTTACAAACACTGCAAGCTCCTCTCTCTAGCCGAATTTTTATCGGAAGCTCCCTCTCAAATATTTTAGGTAAGTGACTTCATTATCTTGAAAAATAATCCGTTCTTTTTAAAAATGAAATAAAATAATTACTTCTGCTTATTATCATGAATTTTTGACGCAATAAATTTTATGCCCAAATGACCTCATTATTTTGAAAAATAATCTCTTAATAAAAGTGTGATATTTTATCTATGTTAGAAATTTTAAATGCTGTAAATTCTTAGAAATAAATTTATTTATTTTTCTTGTCTATTGTTAGAAAATTTTAGATACTGTAAAATTATTAGAAATAAATGTGATATTTCTTCTTTTAGTAAAATTGTGAGATTTCATTCTACTGTTTTTTAATATTTAGACATTGTAAAATTCATGTGCAAATGACTGCCTTGTTATTTGAGAACTGATATTTTTGCATTTGATTATAGCATTGTTTGTGAAATGTTTATTTGCGATTTGACATCCCATAAATTGTGATAATTCCGTATTTTTGAATTTCTATAAGAGTTTTTCTATACATATTAGATTGGCAATTATGCTAAAATGTTTTTACGAACTGCTACCTTTCTAAATTCGAGCCCAAAATATTTGACTGATTATTTTTGAAATGTTATTGAAAGTGACTGTTATGAATGGTTTCAGTGAAATTCATATTAATAATTTTAGTGATATGTTGAGTACATGATATTGCTGCTTTCGAATGTTTAAAGAGATTTAGAAATACTTTAAGTATGCAACTGGACTCATCCGGTTCGCCGGTGAGGTATAAGTGGACCTATCCGGTACGCCGATAGGGATTAAGTTGACTCATCCGATACGCCGGTGAGGTATAAGTGGACCTGCAGGGATTAAGTGGACCTATCTGAGATGCCGATAGGGATTAAGTGGACCCATCAGGATACTGATGGGGTATATAGGTGACCTACTTGGGACGCCAGTAGGGTAATTTCTGAAATCCTTTGAATTTGCACTGCCGTTAAAATATTATATGCATTTCAATTATTCAGATTATACTTAATTATGCATTTTTGAAAGGGAAACTGTTAATGCATTTCTGTTAATAGATATCCTTTTTGAAAATATTGATATCTTTCAACCATAATTATTTTTAGGATTATGATGATCACTTACTGAGTAGCCAAACTCATCAAACTATGGTAAACTTTTATTTTTCAGGATAACTGCAATTTCATTTGGAGTACTCGTCAGGATCAACTCTGGAAGATATTGTAGTTATGCTTAAACTTTTTTTTGTTACTTTGTAAGAATTCGCCATTGTAAATTTGTCCTAAAAAAAGATGTATATATGTTTTGATTGTCACATCTCAGGAATATCAGTATTGTAAATTCTTGGCGCATGACAATTATGGTATCAGAGCAATAGATAATAAAATAATAATAATTATTATTATAAATTATTATCTATTGGCAAACGTCCATAATGTCTTCCATGTATCATCTCTACGAAAATATCAGCCCGACCCATCCCATATCTTGAAATATGAACCTTTACCCATCAGGAAGGACCTATCCTTCATTGAGCAGCTAATTTTGATACTGGATAGAAAGGTACAAGTGTTACGCAATAATAGGATTCCTTTGGTCTGTATATTGTGGCAGTACCATTCAAGAGAGAAGTCGACTTGGGAACGTGAAGACGATATCAGAGAAAATATTCCTTTCTTTTTCAGTAATCAGGTACACAAATTTAGAGGACTAAATTTCTTTAAGGGGAGAAGAATGTAACAATCCTAAACTTTCAAAAAAAAATAAAAATAAATAAATAAATAAACAAAAAACTCTTTATAGTATGATGGTCCATATAGGCATTATGGTCCTTAGGGACCATCACTACTTGTATATCTTTTTACCCTTCACTTTTCTTACCTTCTGCCACATCCTTTAGTGGACGTGGGTTGTAAACATTAGAGGTTTACTATTAATGCTACACCTCATGTATGAGGTGGAGGTGTTTTAAAGAAATTAAATAGGACAAAAGGTAAGACGTCGCCTAACAACTCCTTTCTCGCTCTCCCTCTTACAAATACAGTGAGCTCCTCTCTCTAGCCGAATTTTTATCGGAAGCTCCCTCTCAAATATTTTAGGTAAGTGACTTCATTATCTTGAAAAATAATCCGTTCTTGTTAAAAGTGAAATGTAATAATTACTTCTGCTTATTATCATGAATTTTAGGCACGATAAATTTTATGCGCAAGCGACCTCATTATTTTTTAAAATAATCTTTTAATAAAAGTGTAATATTTTATCTATGTTAGAAATTTTAAATGCTGTAAATTCTTAGAAATAAATTTATTTATTTTTCTTGTCTATTGTTAGAAAATTTTAGATTTTGTAAAATTATTAGAAATAAATGTGATATTTCTTCTTTTAGTAAAATTGTGAGATTTCATTTTACTATTTTTGAATATTTAGACATTGTAAAATTCATGTGCAAATGACTGCCTTATTATTTGAGAACTGATATTTTTGCATTTGATTATAGCATTGTCTGTGAAATGTTTATTTGCGATTTGACATCCCATAAATTGTGATAATTCTGTATTTTTGAATTTCTATAAGAGTTTTTCTATACATATTAGATTGGCAATTATGCTAAAATATTTTTACGAATTATGCTAAAATGTTTTTACGAACTGCTAGCTTTCTAAATTCGAGGTCAAAATATTTGACTGATTATTTTTGAATTGTTATTGAAAGTGACTGTTATGAATGGTTTCAGTGAAATTCATATTAATAATTTTAGTGATATGTTGAGAAGATGATATTGTTGCTTTTGAATGTTTAAAGAGATTTAAAAATACTTTAAGTATGCAACTGGACTTATCCGGTTTGCCGGTGAGGTATAAGTGGACGTATCCGGTACATCGGTAGGGATTAAGTGGACTCATCCGGTACGTTATAAGTGGACCTGCAAGGATTAAGTGGACCTATCTGGGACCCCGATAGAGATTAAGTGGACCCATCAGGACGCTGATGGGGTATATAGGTGACCTACTTGGGACGCTAGTAGGGTAATTTGTGAAATCCTTTGAATTATGCACTGCCGTTAAAATGTTATATGCATTTCAATTATTCGAATTATACTTAATTATGCATTTTTGAAAGTGAAACTGTTAATGCATTTCTGTTAATAGATCTCCTTTTTGAAAATATTGATATCTTTCAACCATGATTATTTTTAAGATTATGATGATCACTTATTGAGTAGCCAAACTCATCAAACTATGGTAAACTTTTATTTTTCAGGATAACTGCAATTTCATTTGGAGTACTTGTCAAGATCAACTCTGGAAGATATTGTAGTTGTGCCTAAACTTTCTTTTGTTACTTTGTAAGAATTCGCCATTGTAAATTTGTCCTAAAAAGAGATATATATATATTTTGACTGTCACATCTAAGGAATATCAGTATTGTAAATTCTTGGGGCGTAACAAGCGGATACTGAACCAGGCATACAACTTCAACAAGGCATGGGTGCTGACTCTCTTGCGAATGTTGATTGAACAAGGCATGGTGGTTCTTCCTATCATTAGAAGTCTAGAACAGGCAGGACTCATCAATCACACCAACTATTGTGGCTATCACTGAATGTTAGGCCACCTCGTGCAAGACTGTGTTCAGCTCAAAGAGCACATTGAAGCCTTAATTCGAAAGGGGCAAATCAACTTGGATAGCCTCAAGATGGCTTTCGCAGCTCCGAAATCTTCACATATGGTCACAGTCTAAGAAGAACCGACCGACAGAGCCCCTACAACTGAACTATCTCCTCACATGTTCCCCATCCTCTTTGATGTAATGATGCAACATAGGATGATCATGCCTTGTGCACCCAAGAAGTTGAAGAAGGTTGTGGAAAAAGATCAAATCTTGTGGTACCAATATCATCAACTGAAGGTCCACGACTTGTGTCAGTGTTTCAGATTCCGATCTATTTTGGAGAGGTATATACAAAATGGTGAGATAGTCATAACACATCATCTCCACCTCTAAAGGAAACTCATGAAGTCAAAGCTCCACAATAGGAGAAGTTCGAGCAGGCTCAAAACCCCACTCCTAGTGCTTTGGAAGCAGTTGCTCTTCACAGACCTACAGGAAAGCTCAGACCAAGGGAAGTATACCATGGTCGTGGCAAGATGAAAGGCCTCAAGAGAGAGGTTGTTCACCAAGAAAATGCATTACCCACACCTTGAGCTCAAGAGCCCCGGCCACCCAAGAAAAGAGAGGAAAATAAAAAGGTCTCACGAGCACAATGCACAAGTTTAAACACCCTCAGCACCTGATCAAAGCGGTACTCCTTCCCCCTCTTCCTACTCCGTACGACTTCGTCCCAAGGCAAGATATTTTTGCTAAGGGCGGTTAATACATGACTGTGAAAACGATCCAGGATACATCCTATAAGGGTAAGGACACAAACAAACCCCCCCCCCCCTTGCAGTCTGATAAAGGTCAAAACTAAAAAATAAAAAGATAGGCACAAAGCATAAACAAGGGAAGCAACCCATCAAGCGAAGAAGACTTAAGAGGCAGAGAAGAAGAATCATTCCATACATGTGTCGAAAAGTTACAAAAACTTGAACGGATTTGAAAATCTGCAAATGGAAAGGGAGTGAAAATGAAAAAAAGTGAGGAGCTCATGAACACCTAAAAAGGGTCGAGAGCTTCGAGAATCTGCGCCTTTAGCTCCTCCGTGCGCCCTAGCGAAACCTGCTTCTGCTCTTTAAGATCATAAATGGTTTGAGCAAGTTCATTTTCCAAATCATTGACCGCCGCCATCTTTGAATTAGGCCGCTCCAATTGCTGAGACTTTTGGTGTATCTCCGCTTGCCATTGGCTCTGTCGAGTCTTCACTTGGGCCGTGCAAACTTACAGCATCGGTATTTCATCTTCCACATCATGGATCTCGTTAGAGAGACCTGCATCTTCCTCTACGAGACGAGCTTGACAAGAAGTAAGCAGGGCCTTCGCCATCTCATGATCCTTCATGAGAGCCTGCTGGCTAGCTAAGTTTTCCTCTAAAGTAGCCAAGCATGGATCATAAGATGGCTGCACTTCAGTCTCACACTGGAGAGCTTTAGTGCCCCAATCCTCGATGCTTCACAACAACCCCTCGAGCCGGTTAAAGATCTCCTTATCATAGTATACAACCTTTAGACTAGCTACACAAGCTTTGATAGCTTCCACCTCTAGCTTGAGGCTGGGAAGGGCACACTCCTCTATCCCTTGGAGGCCTGAACGCAGCATACGCCTCATTAGGAGTGCCTTAGCATTCGGGGTTGATGGAGAATGAACTAAGGAATCGACTGCATCAAGAGGAGGAACTTCAAGGATATGATCCTTAACAATAATATCCCAAGATTCACTAGGGGCAGCAAGAGTCTTAGATGAGGGTTCTTCAGCATGCACCTCTGGGGTTGGCACCTCTGAAGCCGGTGCCACTACCAACCCGAAGAAGGGACTTCCAAGCGAGGTTCCATTTCTTGCTCCACTTTTGGGACAGTCTGGGCAGGCGCTTTTGGGGCTGACGTTTCCGCACTAGAGGCCTCATCCGCAGCCTCAACATCCCCCTCTTCTGCAAAAGTGCACAGGAAGGCTCCTAGGCTCAAGGATGGACGAGCAGGAGATCCAATAGGGCTTGCGACAAGAGGCATCATTGCCTCCACTATTGAAGAAGGAACCTTCACTGGCTCACAAAAAAAAACAAAAGGAGGTGAGGCTTAGCACCTCAAGCTGAGTCACGATTGCCTCTGGCTCTACTGTCTGAGTCGGAGATGATGCTACAAGAGGCGTCGCTGCTTCCACCATCACAGACGCCCTTGCTAGATCACTGCTCAAAACAAAGATGGTCGGGCCTAACACTTTAAGCCAAGCCGCGGTAGTCTCTGTCTCTAATCTCGGAGCCGAGGATGATGTTACAGGAGGTGGAGTCGAAGTTGTAGATGCCTTTCCCCTCAAAGGTTTTATAGGTGGAGGTGATGGAAACACGCTGGGGGTTGATAGACCTCTCCCACTCGCACGAGCACCTCCTATCGGAGCCGCACAGATGCGATCGGGACCTCTTGTCCCCTTTCTCTTTCTTCTCCCCTTCGAAGGCTCACTCCTCAACTCTTCAGTGGCTGGAGCCTTCTACCAAATCTAAACATGGTAGATGGGGTAGAATGTGGCCCACTTCCTATCAAGGTGTTCAGGTCCTGGACAAGCCTTATTTCATGACTTGGGACCGCACCTCCCTTGGTCCACCGGAAGATGGAATGGAGATCATCGAACAAAGATTTTGTCTCACCCTCAAGAGACAAATATTCCATGCCAACATCGTCTTTGTTCAAGAAATGGGGCTCGGAAAGCTCTCCCCAATTGATAGGATAATGGTTTAACTAAAAAACTTTAGAGAAAGAAGGAGGAGCAAAACGTTTCATGTAAGGTCCAAGACTTTTTCGGAGTAAAGGATGTGGGCGAGTCGAATGTGTTACAGCTAGGCACAGGTAGATGAGTGCGCGTTAGAGTGCAGGTGGATAAGTACACAGCAAGGCGTGGCTAGACGAGCATGCGCTAGAGCGTGGTGGATAGGTGCGCAGCGGAGCACTGGCGCAGATAGATGAGTGCACATTAGAGTGCGGGTGGATAAGTGCGTAGCTGGGCACGGGTGGATGAGTGCGCATTTGGGTGCGAGTGGCTGTTGTACGTCATTTTTAATGTACTTCCGAAGCCCATACAAATAAGGGAAGAGCTGGCGAAAGCTTGGTCTTGCAGGTTCACCAGACATGCAAGGACCAATGTTGTGCCAAAAAATAAAGCCCAGGGCCATGTGACCTGGGTGCGGTGCCATCACATCGAAGAAGGAGCATATAACTGTAGCCCTATGCTAGCTACTGCAGAACTTTACTAGAGGGTCGCCATCGCATTCAGAATGTCGAAAATTGCATGACGACCAAATTTTGGCTCAATCGGACCTCCCTGAAGGGGTCTACGCCCATGCGGCCTCGCAATTGGTAGGTTTCACATTAGCGTGGTGTGGCTTCACCAAACTAGCACCCGAAAATGGGGATTACAACAACACTTTCCTGCAGTAGCTTTGCCAACCCATGGTGCATTTCTCTAAAAATGGAGAGAGCTCACGCCAGCCCCGTCATTATGACTTATGGCACGCACTGTGGCATGACTGGGAACCGCATTGCTCCGAGGAAGAAGGTGCTTACAGAACCAGAGGAAGAACCAGGGTTCAGGGAGAAGAAGCCTCAGATTCCATGAACAATAGCTTGACATCCAAATCTTGGATCACCGCGAGGGCTAGTTCAATGCAACCACCTTTCGAAGAGCAACACACTGGTACAACTCTTGCATTCAATCCAAGGTTTGATGAATGCAAGTCCCCAAGTCACCAGAGAAGTAAATCATGTCGGTTGTCAAAATCCCTTTTTCCTGTAACCTCCTAAATTAGGCAAATTCACAAACCAAAACCAAATCAGCCAAAACTTGGTGCAAAACAACTACGACAACATCCTATTTGAATTGCAAGCAGAGTCAGGAACCAGAACATCGCATCTCGAAGAAGCATTGGCAAATGAAGTTCACAAATCTGGCCGAACTTTCACCCCGACGGGAAAGGCCACCACAACACGATTCAAGGGCATCAAAATGCTCACAATCGAGAGAACATTGAAGATATGCTGCTGAAATAGTTGAACCATTGTCACAAGTTACAGAACAAGCTTCAAAGGTCTCACCATGGCGGAGCAACCTGCATGCAGGGATGATTTCTTCATTCGAGCAAAAGATCTCAAGGACTTTTTGGTTATTTGTGCATAATTTTAGGATTTACTTCTAATTTCTTAAATTTTAATTAAGCTTGGCTTTTGAGCATTCACCCCTATTTAGTGAATCCTCTATATAAGCAAGCTTAACCCACTTGTAAAGCACCGGACCCCTCCCTTTGGAAACCTCAAGAATCCACTTGTGAAAAGGGCAATTAAGGCTAGATTGCACTTGTCTCATTAGCTTGTTTTCCTTGTGAGACCCTATCCCCATGGGAGAGGAGAAAGGGAGAGAGAAACCTTCGAGAGAGAGAAGATACCCTTGAGTGCACGATCCCACAGATACCCTGACCGCTCGAGTCATCTTCCCTCTCTTCTGAGTTGAGTCACCCCTTTTCTCTCTCTCTCTCTCTCTTTATCTATCTCTCTCTCTATCTCTCACTCCTACCTCCGCGTGCGACTTCATCCACGTGACAGTCCGCATCCACTCGCCAGCCCGCGGATGTGAGTAAACCCATGGGCCTCAAACTTCGGGTTTCCTCACGCCCTCTTTAACGGCCAGCCAGTCCCCTCGGGAGAGCAACCAAGGAGAAGGGACATTTGGATCCCATTCCAATAGCTTAGAGAGATAAGAGAGAGGTTAAGAGCTTGAAGGGGCTCCTGTCCAAACCATGCTGACAAGCAGTCAGAGGGCTTCGTAATTGCACTAAGAGGCTATCTACCCGGGTGTGTCCCTGAACCCCCCAAGCGGAGTAAAGAGCGTCTGTGCTCCAGTCGCAAAATCGCTCTCACTGTTGGCACCTGTCCGCAAGAAGGAGGGCCCTCATGAAACACCATGCGCCGGACCTCCGCGGTTGTTCGAGAGAGGGTTTTCGCCTCATGACCCCAGGGAAACCAAGACCTCACCGACATCAATTAGTGACTCTGTTGGGGACACGTCACCCTATCATTGACTCAAGCCATCTTCAAGTTTCAACCTCTCTCTCTCTCCTTTCTCTAATATTGCTATAGGATCCCTTTGTCCCTCCTTCATCTGGGTTGCGGATTTCTAAGTCCCCATACTTGCGCCCTCACTCGGGGTGAGTTGACCTTTCGGTCTTGTCTCCCTTGCATGTTCCTTGTGTGGCCTTGTTGGCCCTGCAATCCTGGTCTCCTCCAGGAAAGTTCGGGGCACGGGCCCTCAAGCCCCTCGCCCCTCATCCTTCAGCACATGGAAAACCCCTTAATGACCTCTGCATGGGCAGCGCTATGGCTGCCCCCTCACTAACGAACCCTACCACTGGCGGGCACCCCACCAGTTATATGCCTTTGGGCGGCCCTCGTGCCACTATTCCTCCCCACTCGGTCGGCCGAAAGGTGACCCCGCCCGCATTACAAAAGGGTGTCTCCAACACTGGCACCTATATGTGCACACCACCCGCTGGTGGCTTCTATGCCAGCCCGCGCCGCTATTCAACCACGCAATCTTACACTTATAATATTCCATGCAGTCCAACCATCATAATAATGAACCGGGGTAGGTCGTAGCCTACCCCAATCTCCCAAGCCGTCTCGGGTCGCTTCTGACCCCGGTACAGTGCTGGTGGCTCCAACGCCACCCGTGTCTTTCATGTCAATCCTGAGGCTCGGGGTAGCCCAAGGGCTGATCCTCGATAGGCACATGAATCTCAAGACAATCGAGAGCCTCATAAACAATTGCACATGCATGCAGTGGGCCTAAAGGTTCCATCAACTTAACGGGCGGGCACTACCTGTACTCTGCCCCTCACCCACAGGGGGTTGCCCCAAGCACCACTCTAGATCGTACACACACATGTAGGTCCAAGGAGACTACCAGCTATGAGGAAGGACTGACGTTGCTCTGCTCATCTCCTCCATGCCACCCACTGCATGATACACGAAGAAGTTCCCTTTCAACACCATCCTCTCCACTTCTCCTTCTATGCGCGTACAAGCTGTCCCTTAGCGTAAGATCTGAGAGGAGAGGATGCCACTAACGACTACCGGCCACTCCATCCCTCTTGTCGGTGGCCCTCAACCTCTATTGTTGTCTACACAACTCCTTCTCCCTGGGTATTTCACTTTGCCTGAGCTCATTGACTCTGCCCATGCATTAGTAGAACGGGCCTGCTAGGAAGGGGACTTGACCTGCTTTCGATTATGGGGGAAGGTCTACTGGATCCTGCGACACAGGCAAGAGAAATGGAGGTCCCCCTCCTCCAATGAAGGTGACGTCTTTTGTCACAGAAGGCCTACATGACCAAAATCAGTTCCACCCTCTGTCGGACACGGACGAGCTGGAGACGACAACGTCGTCCACCCCAACGTCATCGGGGCACAGGAGGGCGACCCTGCTTCGCCCAACCCTTTGCCCCAAGACCGTCAAGAGATGACAAACAAGATAGGGCCCCAAGGCCTTTAAGCGTCGAGCCCGACAACGGCCCAACCTTAAGGTCGCCTGGAGCCCGTACTCACCTGTGCCCTAAAACAAGCTCGAGCTCAGATGGGGCAAGTTCTGCCCCTACTCTCTAGGGTTCCCGATCAGAGCACGAAGAGGACCAAGGTCACCCCTCCCACCGAGCTGCCTTCCTTGGACCAGCCTGTCGAGGTCATGACAATGAGCTAGGGCGGAAGGAACCCTGAAAACCCCACAGCCCGCTTTGAAAATGTCTTGAACCACATCTTGGACAGACTCAAGTGGCTCAAAGACGTGCTACCAATGGTCTTCTCCCATCAAGAGACCAACTCTACCCCCGAGCCGCCACTCAGGGAAGAGGAAGGACCTCAGCCTCCCCCCCTGGCTCCAATGTCGCGGTCTCCAGATCTCCTCCCTCTTTTGAAGTCCAACTTGACATAACCCCTCAAGCGTCGTCGTCGATGTTTACACAAGAGGACGTGCAGCTCAAGATCAATAAAAGCATCCAAGAGCGGCAGGTGTCAAGGATGCGGGATAACATCCCGTACCAAAAGCCTTACCCACCATCTATTGATCAGGTTCCATTCCTCGTCGGGTACCAAAAAGGAAGGATGCCGATCATCGACGGCATGGGCTTGCCTCATCATCACATAGCCCACTTCATGTCTACTTGCCAAGAGTCAGCCTCAGACACTTGGTTGTTTCTTCGGCAGTTCATGGAGACTCTAGTCGGGCGTACCTTCAAATGGTATGCTCTCCTGCCACCCAACTCGGTCCACTTTTGGCGGGAGATGGAACAACTCTTCTACAAACGCTTTTATAAAGCAGAGCTGAACGTGCACGCAATAGAGCTCCTCACGATGGCCCAAAACCTGGACGAATCAGTGGGCCAGTACATCTAGAGGTGGAGAGACCACACTATGTGCCAAAGAAACCCTATGGGCGAGGTGGAGGCGGTGCAAACATGCGTCAGGAACATGAGAGAGAAATCTCCTTACATGTCGGGGCCTCCAACCCCACCATGTTCTCCAAAATGATCACCAAGGCAGAAAAAATTGAAAGCCTACTGAAGCATCATGGTTGAGACCTGGCTCAAACCTCAGGGGGAAGACAGCCGTGAGGCGGCAGGACTAACCCCTGGGTCGGTCAGTCAAAGAATCTTATCAGCGCGACAGTTACCACCACCCCCAGCCTACATCCAACGGGTCACCCCTATTAACATTGGATACTTCCTGAGGCTTGCGGCCGCGAATTAAAGGGACGACGCAACAACAACCGCCCACAAGACTATAGCAGGGTGCCTTCTCCACAAAGCTACCAACGAACCGCAGAGTTCAAGCAGAGGCCCAATCAGCAATACAACTTCAACAAGGCTTGGGTACCAACCCTCTTGAGAATGCTGATTGAGCAGGACATGATGGTCCTCCCTCTTAGTAAACGGCCGGATCACGCAGAATGGGTTGACCATCCCAACCACTGCATCTTCCACTAAATGCTGGGACACCTCATGGAGTCCAGCTGAAGAACTACCTTGAAGCCTTAATCCAGAAAGAGCAAATCAATTTGGAGGACCTTAAGAAGGGCTTCAAAACGTTCGAAGTCTATCATATGGTCACGATCCACGAAGAACGGGACAACGAGGTCCGCGCAACAAGGACGGGCCGCCAGCAAAAGCCAGGGCCCATGGTGCCGCTATCACCAACAGAGAAGTCATGACCTATCCCACTGTTGGGGGTTCCAAGACATCCTTCAGGGGTACATACAGGACGGATGGATAGCCTTAATCGACAGATGGTCTCCGCTTCGGGGCGGGGACCTCTATGAGTGTTGCCATCCTCACCCTAAGATGGAGCGGGTTCGGAGCCCTATCACCCGCACCTCCGATTCTTCCACCTCATGTGCTTTGGCATCATGGGAAGTGTACCACGGTCGTGGAAGGGCGAGGAACACTAGGAGAAATGCAGCTTGCCATGTAAACGCGACACCTGCGCTCCGAGCGCAAGAGCCTCGCCCTCCCAGAGCAAGGGGGCATAATAGGGAAAACCCAATTGCACCAATTCAGAACTTCGAATCTCCTCGGCACCAAGTCGAGGCAGGGTTCTTGCCCCCTTATCCCACCTTGCACGACTTCATCCCAAGGCAAGTCCTCTTTACTGAGGTAGATCTCGGGAACCATGTAAGGAGGACGCAGGAAAGAATACCAACTGGTGAGAGAGGAATTTGGGTCGTGAGGCGGGACTCACCTCAGGTGGGTCCGTGACACACTCAGGCTGTTCACGTGGGCACCCTCTTAGATCACGTGGAATGGCCCCCTGGGCTATGACAGGTTTGAAATCGCCTTCCTTGATCTGTTTCTTCTTTTTTGGGACCACACACACACATTAAGATACAGACAAGTGGGTTAGAAGAACCCACATTGTCTTTGAATGAATGCACACATGTGTGTACATTCCAGGGGATAATGAAGAAACAATGCCATTGGGTCCCTATCAATGGGACAACCTTCCGGCATCCTCTTAACAAGAGATTTACGACATTATTTCTTAATGAAAAATGAAAGCAAAAGGGGGTGAGATGAAGAAAATGAGGGAGAGACAAAGAAAGACAGAGAAAGAAAAGAGTAGAATAGAGGAACAGAGATCAGTTTGACTTTCACTTGATTCTTAAAAAGAGAGAGAGTAGAAAGTAGAGATAGAAAAGAGAAAAGAAGGGCCGATATGTCTTTCAACTAGTCCTTTAGAGAGAAAGTAAAGAGAAAGGAAACGAAGGGCTATTATGCCTTTCAACTAGTCCTTCATAATGCAAATGAATAAGGAGAAATAAAGAGAGAAGCTGGTTTGTTTTTCACCTAGATCCTTCAAAGAAGAAAATAATAAAAAGAGACAAGAGAGTTATGAGAGAAAAGAGAAGGAGAAGAGAGAGAAAGAAGAAAGAGAAGAAAGACACAAACAATGACTTAGCTGCCATCTATGAAGAGAGAGAAGAGAGCACAGATGGTGGCTTGTACTGCTGTTTATGAAGAGAGAAGGAAGAGAGAGAGTACATAGACAATAACTTATCTGGTGTCTATGAAAAGAGAGAAGGAAGAGAGAGAGTACATAGATGGCGACTTGTATGCCATTTGTGAAAGAAGAGGAGGAAGAGAGAGTACACAGATGGTGGCTTATTTACCGTCTGTGAAAGGAGAGAAGGAAGAGAGAGAATACACAGATGGTGGCTTATCTGTTGTCTGTGAAAAGAGAGAAGGAAGAGAGAGAGTACATAGACAGCATCTTAATTTTCATCTATGAAGAGAGAGAAGAGAGAGAGAGAGGGCACATATGGTGGCTTAGCTGCCATTTGTGAAGTGCAAGAAGAGAGAAAGAGAGAGGGCATAGACGACGGCATGTACTGCCATCTATGAAGAGAGAGAAGAGAAGAAGAGAGTGAGAAATGAGAGAGAAAGAAGGGGAGAGTGCATAGAAGGAGGCTTAGCTACCGTCTGTGAAGAAAGAGAAAGAAGAGAGAGAAAGGAGATAAAGAAAATATAGAGACCATAACGATGCCCGTCAAAAAGGGTTGGCCCACGTCGTTGCCCCTGTGAGAGGATACATAGACCGCAGCGAGGCCTGCCACAAAGGGTAGACTCACGTCACTGCCCCTGTGAAGAGAGAGAGATAGGAAGAGAGAGAAAGCAGAAAGAAAAGGAAAGAAAAAGAGAGAGGAAAGAAGATAATAGAGAAAGGAAAGAAGAAGAGAGAGAGGAAAGAAGAGAAAAGAAAAAGAAAGACGACGAGAGAGGAGAAAAGAAGAGGAGAAAGGAAAGACGAAGAGGGAGAAAGGAAAGAAGAAGAAAGGCGAATGAAAGAAGAAGACAGGGAAAGGAAAGAAAATGAGCGAGAAAGGAATGAAGAAGAGAAAAAAAGGAAAGAGAGAAGGAAGAGAGAGAAAGAGGAGAGAGATGAGAAGAGAGAAAGAGGAGAGAAAGAAGAGAGAGATAGAAGAGAGAAAGAGGAGAGATACGAGAAGAGAGTAAGAGGAGAGAAAGAGGAGACGAGAGAGAAATTTACTTGGCTGGCTAAGGGTACTGCCTAAAATATTTTCTCTCCTCTCTCTCTCTAAGAAAAGAGAAATGTGACCTAAGATTCAAAGGCAAAGCCTGAATTTTTTATTAAGCCAAGAACGATCACTTACATGAGTTGAGTATGTGCTTATATAGAAAATTAATCCCAACATGGGTGGATGCTAAATTCTTAACCTAATTGTGGAAAAATAAGAATTAAATGACTTAAAAAATTGAGAAATTAGGGGCAAAATCATGATTTTGCCCCTCACTCACAAATCTTGAAATTTCAATTAAGTCCATATCATGGTCATGCAACCTTTACGATCTTTTGGGGTTCGTTCGGGGTCCTTCTGGTCTTCATCTAGCAAAAAGATAATTCTTTTCTTGATCGGCTTGGTAGGACGGTCGTTTTGATACCCATTTCGAGCCATGGATCAGACTTTTGGGCCACGATCACAAGATGTCAAAATCACGAGAAATGTGTGATCTGTGATTCAAGATCACGCTCGTTTCTCAGTTTTTTTAGATGATCTTCGCTGTATTTTGACGAGCTTACCGTCATGAGCGTTAGCGATGAACGTGGCTCGATTTGGTGTCCGAACAACCGTTTTCTAAATTTGGTATTCTGGTCTGAGTTTGATTTCTGGTGGCCAAAAATTGCAGCAATTTCGACTCCCTCGTGCATCAAAACCAACCATCCATCATGCATGAGTTTCAGTTCAGATGAAGCCTCTGACCTCGTGCTCGTAACAGGTATGGTTTTACGCTGATCCGACGTGCGAGCATTGTGATGTGGTCGCTCGATCGAGGAGCACTTGTACTAGAAAATCTATAACCTTGCCTCTAAACGCAATAATCTCTCTTTCTCCTAGCTTGGGCCATGACATTGATCTTGCCACATATCGAAACGCTCGGGTAGATGAGACGAACATGCTTCCGAAATTTGAGCATGATCCGACCTAGGACGAGAGAGATATGGCCTTCCAAATTTCAGCCCGAAACTCAAAAACACAATTTCCATTAATGGAATTGGTTCACTGAGGGTGCACGATAGTAGCGTGAGGTCTACCCATTTTGGGTAATTTGGAAATAAATTGGTCTAGAAACATCCGATCAAGCTGAAACTTGGTCCTTTTAGGTTTTCAGACATTCCGGATCCAATGGTAATGGTCCCACAATCATTTGATTCTCTATTGAGAGGGATGTAGTTATAAGGTCCATTTCAGGGTGAAAGATGCTGATTTTCCAAAACTATTTATGCATCTGCACTGCCTTAAACTTATCGCATCATGATAAAACTTGGAAGGTGTTCGTAGGAGAACCTTAGGCATGATCTTGAACCTTCTTAGGAAATTCTAATACTTTTGGAAATTTCACTTCTGGAGTAGGGCTTATTAACCTACGGCTTCCGTAGTCTACAAGAATTTTGGCAACTGTGAACCTAGGTCACGAAATTCTTTCTCCTTATTCTTGTCAAGGATACAAGTGTTGAAAAATACCCTCATATAGCTTGCCCCATCGAATGTTGTGCATCGAGAGAAGCGTGAAGGACAACATTCTGAATCAAAATTGTCCTTCAACTTTAATTTTCATCCTGGCCACCGGATCACACAAACACCAAAGGGATACTCATGCGAACATGCTTCCCAAAGGGGTGACCAAGGTGCTCAGACATCTGGGGGCCATATTTAAGGGCTGACTTAAGGGGGGAGAAGAGACTTGAGCTACTGGTGGGGGACATCTCATGGAATGCACATGGTCGACGTCAGGAACTCTTTGAGGGATAATTTTAAAGTCTACACCCTGATGGGACGTATTGCTATTAGTGGAAGACATCTCATGGAATGCCCATCATCCACATCAGGAGCTCTTCTTGAGTTTCAACAGCTGGGGGACCTCTTAAGGGCTTGTAAATCTAGTTGGTCAGAATCCAAGCTTGTCTGGCAGTCGGGTGCTTTACTTAAGGGATTTCTTCCCAATCAGTCAGGGTTTTTGTGCCTTCTGATGGGGGACATCTCATGGAATGCCCATCATTCATGTCAAGGACTTTTGTTTTGCTGCCGGTGGGGGACATATCGTGGAATGCCCATCATCCACATCCGGAGCTTGCTTGATTGCTAGTGGGGGACATCTCATGGAATGCCCATTATCCATGTCAGGAGCGTTTCTTTGGATAGATAGCCAAGGAGCCCTTTTTTGGGCATGTGCTGCTACACCACATTAGCTTTGACAAGCAAGGTACCTCTGTGGGCTCCATCCTGCCAAGTCCAGCTAGGGATTTTTCTTGAACGGACTCAGACTGTTGGATTTTTCTTGAAGCTTTTTCTTTTTGGATTCCAATAGCAGGGTATTCTGCATTGGGGATTTTTTTTTCTTTTTGTGAAGTGCTGGCTGAATCCGCCTATAGAGGTAAGTGCTACATCAACTTGCATATTGGTCCGAGTTCCCTTTCGGGTTTTCACTTAGACTAGAGGGAGCAGTGATGTAAAGACGGTTTTCACCAACTTCCCTTTCATTAGACTCTTTTGCCTAAGACCTGATGACCATGTCTGCCTTTTTCCATTTTTTCTCACGATGCCCTTTTTTGTTTTCGTCGTACCCGGTTTTTATTTTATGGAACACTCTTACTCATGGTTTCATGACCATGTCCGTCCTTCATTTTTACCCATGGTGTTCTCCTTTAGGGTTTACACCATGCCCATTTTTTTATTTTTATAGGGGTGTGTTTAAGGTCATGCATCCAGGACCTGGGCTATGTTTTAAGGCCATATAGCCTTGACCATTGTGTTAAGTAGTTTAACGTCATGCAGTCAAGATGTGTGCTACAGTTTAAGGTTGTATAACTTGGACTGTGATGAAGGTGGATGATGGTCTGTGGAGGCCATAAAGTGAGTATGGTAGTGGCTTGACTCACTTGAGGGAGATGGCACGAGACCATCTATGTATGATGGGTCGTGTGGAGGATGGATATGGGGTGTCCCACTAGCTGTCGGTGAATAAGGATGATGGAATGGCTCACTAGGATTTCATGAGCATGAGCCCGACTCACTAGGGAATGTTGCGAATTTATGAAGGGAAATGGAGATGGACTCACTGGGGAGGAAGTGAAGGTGGTATTCACGTGCAGACATGCTAGCTAGGGGAGGCATGCGTGGAACGACATGTAAGAGGTGTGCGTGCAATGGAGGGGGCACACGTGTGTGGAGGCATTTTTAAGGTCATGCCACCAGGACTTGGGCAAAGCAGTTTAAAGATATGCCACCAGGACGCGTGTTGTAGTTTAATGTCATGCAACTGGACCGTTGTGCAAAACAATTTATCGTCATGCGACCAGGTCGGGCACTATAGTTAAGGCCATGAAACTAGACTGTTTGTGCAAAGAAATTTAGCTTATGCGGCCAAGACGTGTGCTACATTTTAAGGTCATGCAACTGGATCATTTGTTCAAAGCAGTTTAGCGTTATGCGGTCAGGATGTGCGCTACAGTTTAAGGCAACTAGACCATGGTGCGAAGCAGTTTAACATCATGCGGCCAGGACATACGCTAAAATTTAGGGTCATGTAACTGGACTGTTTGTGCAAAGCAGTTTAACGTCATGTAGCCAAGACGTGCGCTACAGTTTAGGGTAATTCAGTGAGGGGAGGACTCACTAGGGGATGTGAAGTGGATGAGACTCCATGAGGAATGAGCCTATGGATGGTGGTCTGACTCACTGGGGATGAAAATGGCCGAGACCATTTATGGGCAGTGGGTTCAGATGGTGAGGATGGCCCAGTGAGGTATGGTAGACGGAAGCCGACTCACTTGGGATTTAAGGGGTGAATGTGACTCCTTGATAACTAAAATGGGTGGAATCATGTGATGGAGGGCATTAGTACGACTCCATTGGGGATGAAAAGGTGATAAGGGTCAAACCTTGCCGATGCTCATACAAACGGACCGACTAGGGAAGGCATGCATGGAGCCACATGCAAAAGGCATGGGTGCAGAGGTAAACGGGTTGATGGCAACATGGAAGCGCTCATGGCGGGTTGCACGAGCATGTGCGATGATCTAATGTGTAGGAGTTCACGGACGACGGTTGGGTGGAGATGAGCATGCACGGTGGTTGTTTGGGAATGTGAACACTCATGACGGCTGCTTGGTTATATGAACACTCACGGTGGCTACCTGGTGATATGAACATTAGCGGTGATTGCTTAGAGATATGAACACTCCCAGCAGCTTATTGGCGATATGAACACTTGCAATGGCTGGTTGGGGAAAGAACACTCGCGAAAGCTAAACGAATGCGAAGACTTGCGGCGGCTGAACAAAGGCATCCTAGGTTTTAGACTTGGGCTTGGACTAGCTCGGCCCGGTACGTTATCGCTTGGTTTCTTCAATGCCCCACTTTTCCCAAAATGCATTTGGTTTCTTTATGAAAAGACTCACAAGTACGCGTGGCCTTGGGTGTCATTCTCTTTTAAAAAGGGGTAGGATTGGGAACGTTCAGTTATAAAAGGGGGTAAAAACTCTTTTCACTCTTTCTCACCTTAGTAAAAAGGGAGTAAAAGGATTTTCACCGTTGGGAAAAACAGAACTCTAGCACCATCCGAAGGTTTTCGCAAGGGTTTTGGTGAAGACAAAGAAGAGAAAGGCGTGCACAGGAGATTCCGGGTAGAGATTCCAGTGAAGGAAGTTTTGCAACAGGGAGACCGCGAACATAGAGGGGATTTTTAACAAGTTGCAGAGTTTTTTCGGTGACCTCTGGTGCCTTTCGGTATTGAGTGTGGTAAAGTCCGGGGTCCTGCGACATTCTTCCGATGGTTGTAAGGTTGAACGTACGGTAGGCTGAGAGGTTGTGACGGTTTTCCAGTGGTCACAGTGACTCTTTGGTGACCACCAATAGTTTTTCGGTGAGTAGGACAGGGAGCCGTAAAGTCATGGCTTTCTAACGGTTACTGTCCACATGTGTGAAGGAGACAGGCGTGCTGTGAGATGTTGTGCATGAAGTGCACGACAAGCGTGCTGTAAGATGTTGTGCATGAAGTGCACGACAGTCGATAAGGCATCGTTTGCAGGAGCGTATGTGTGAGTACCTTTTGACACATGTGAAAGGCACGTAAGAGTTACACTCGTGGCGGCATCAACGCGAACATACACGGCAGTGACATACAAGGTGGTTGAACTTGCACGGCGAAGTACACGCAAGGTGGCTGAACGTGCTCGGCAGAGTACACGCATGGCGGCTCGAACGTGTAGGGCAGAGTATACGCACGACAGCTCAATCGTGCATGACATAGTAGATGCACGACGGCTTGAAGGCTTTGTAGAACGTCAGGGATTTTAGGGAAATTTTTTTGAAGGCCAGGGAGCTTGAGACTGGTCTTTTCACAGGAGTTAGTTTGGTCAGGGGAGACCCAATCTGGCTCGTACAGGCTTCGTGCTAGCCACAGTGGCCTCTTAGCATTACTTATGCCAGTGAGTCTGTACGTTTTTGGGTTCGCAAAGACATTGATGGGAATCATTGTGCGAAAGAGGATGGGGTCCCTCTCTTCCATTTCTTGCATAGGGGAATAGCCTCAGGGGAGAATCTACCCACCCTTGGGAAAAGAATGGTCAAGACCAAGGGATTGGTATGGTCCTCTACGGGGCTTCGGATGTAAGGGAAGCATCAATTCCTAAAGGGATACACCCCTTGGACCTTGGAGGTGCTGCGATCATACGCGAGCATCCTGAAAGTCTCTTCTCTGGTTGCGGCAGTCCAGTGCTCAGCAGGGTACTTCGACTGATGTGCCAACACCATAAGGGAACTACTAGAGACTTAGAGCCATGTCAGCAACATGTGGCTCTTTAGTTATGGTGAAACAGGGATTTCTTTGCTGGACTTACACTTCGTGGTTGGCTTGCCGTTGATGGGGGCAATGTATGACGAGTTTGTTTTGAAGAACTCAGTCATTTTTTGTGGGCATCCCGGGGTGAAGCACCTCCTTCTGGTCTCAACGAGATATTTGAAGCATATCAATTCCTGCACTCTCAAGTAGGAGACAACCCTGTATCTTTTCCCAATGGGTAAAGTATTTCTTTGGGGAGCAGCTCGACGCTACGGAACCGGCCTACTCGGTCATGGGGGGGAAAGGCAAGTAGATATTGGAAGCTACCCCCCCTATCTATGTATCCAAGTCGGTGTATGACTATGTTTACTTGGCTGCCTATCTGGTCATGTTCCTTTGCAAGTTCTCCCTGCCAGGTGGGCAAGATGTGGTTCGTTCTGGTTGCTTTTTTGTGGCCTGGGATATGGCGAGCGGGCGCCAAGATGCTCTCGCACAGCCAGTCTTATGCAACATTTATCATGTGCTGAGAGCAATATCCATAGGGAAGCCTCTCAAGGGCACATGCCGATCCAGTGAAGCTTGTTTATGATGAAAATCTAACAGATCTTCCAAAATCTTGATGAAAAGAAGTGGTAGAAAAAGTGAGGAAAATAGAATTCAGATCTGAGGCCAAATCTGCCCGAAAACGAGTAGATCCACTCTCAGATCTGTGGCAAAGCCAGCATGATCCAGGTCACTAAAACATGATTTTAAAGAAAACTAATTAAAATAAAATAAAAATAAAATGAAAAACAGTGAAAGGAGAAGAGGACAGAAAAAGGAAGTAATTATACCAAACTGGGCAAGATGGCCCAAGACTCCTGAACCTTCAAGGGCTCGCTCGGATCAGAACCGACGTCCTCTTTGCCTCTCTAATTTGGATGCTGACCAACAGATCTATGGTTGAAACGGTGGTTGTGCCCAAGAGATGGTCCTAGAACTTGGGTTGTTGTGCCCTAGGTTTAAGGTTTAGGTTCCTCAGGCTTAGGGTTTCTCTGTATTTCTAGGGTTTTTAACTTGCTCTAGGGTTTTTAATCTCTTGTGTCGCTCCTTTTTTGTCCCCTCCTCCCTCGTTTCTAACTTCATATGCCTTTAAATAACCACGAAAAGGAGATATATTAGGTCTCAGAATATGTTGAGAAGGATATACTTCCATAACCAACAAATCCCCAGTCAAAGATATCCAATTTTAGGGTACGAATTTTGGGCGACATAGGCAGTGTCGCCAAAAAAATCATAAAAAAGAAAAAAAATGATTTGGGGTAAATGGGGCTGGGCGATGATGGTAGTGTCGTCCAAATCTGGGACACACCAGGCGTGTCATTCAGTTTAGGTTGGACGACACTCCGAGTGTCGCCCAAACCAAAAATGTTCCAAATTGAATTTTTTTCTTTTCAGGTGTCTTCCTCAACTTCTTGTGAAGCTCTCAGAGAAACTTTGGGGCAAAATGGATTTTTTGTAAAACAAGGCGTTTACATAATTCTTGGTCAAAATAGGGTTTTTGCACGGTTCCGGGCAGGCAGACGGGTTCCGGGTCACAGGGTAGGCTATGTGAACCATGAATTTTTTGTTTACTAGGATAATGTGGTCCTAAGGGTTCAAAAACCATAGAATTTGCCAAATTAAAAATGGGGTGTCTACAGTTGCCCCTCTTGGCACTCCCTATCCTTCTAGGGACAAGTGAGTTGCAAAGAAGTAGACACTTTGGCGTTCCCTGTCCTTCGAAGGGCAGGTGAACATCAAAGATATTGCAAACATTTTAAATTTCTTTATATGGTCACGTGGTCAAGGGGCACACCAACTAATCCCTCTAAGTCATTACGCTCATCGAGCTCACCCTCCTAGGGCATTTTTCCACCTAGGGTTTTCGGCGTGAGAAGTCGATTAGTTACACAAGCTTGAAACTCGAGTTGGATTTTTTGGCCATGTCACTTAACTTTAGGGGTTTCACAGTTTGAATTTTTAACTTTGGCATCTTCATTGATTTCCTTAGGGTTTCCTAAGGTTGTCTATAGGAAAGGCTTCCTATAAGAAGAGACGTGTCTGGTCGAGTCCGATGAGAGAGACGAAGTAGCAACGCGGCAATCACAACAATGCGGTAATCATCATATACGGGTGTCCAAGCTCCTTCGTTTTAAAAGTCTTTTTAGAAATTTTGAAGATAGTGGGATGTTTGAAATAAAACCTGGAACAAGGACAGGCTACGATGTTAACAAAGAAATTAATGTTTTTGAAAATGCAAGACATATAGTGAAAAGTTTGAAATGAGAAAGATATTTCAAACAAGGTTGGTTAGCAGTTGTAACTCTTGCAACCATAGAGCCCTTTAAGTAGTTTAGCATGATGCAGTGATGGGCCATACACCTGACCCTTTTACGTCAATATGGGGATAGAAGGAATACACCTGACCCTTTTACGTTAAACGAGGATAGACAGAATACACCCGACCTTTTTACGTCACACAGGGATAGACGGTACCTGCCTCGGCTTTTTTACGTCACACGAGTTTGACGTTTTTCAATCAAACAGGGTGGTTGTGCCCTGGATACACCCGACCTTTTGCGTCAAACGGGGCTAGATGGTACCAGCCTCAGCTCTTTTACGTTGCCGAGTTTGACGTCTTTCATTGAATAGGGTAGTTGTGCCCTGGATACACCCATACGGGGATAAACGTTACCTGCCTCGACCCTTTTACGTCGCATGCGTTTGACGTCTTTCATTGAACAGGGTGGTTGTGCCCTGGATACATTCGACCTTTTACGTCATACAGGGCTAGACGTTACCTGTCTCAGCTCTTTTACATCGTACGAGTTTGAAATTTTTTGGATTGGACATTGGTTGGCAGTTTAGGCTCATGTCATCGAGGAGAATTTTTTTTTTTTTTTTTTTGAAATTTTTGAAAATTGGTTGGCAGTTTAGGCTCATGCCATCAAGGAGCATTTTCTTTTTGAATTGTTTGAATTTTCTATTTTCTGAAAAATTGGTTGGCAGTTTAGGCTAGTGCCACCGCGGAGTGATTGAAATTTTTGAAACTTTAATAAAAATGTTTGAAAATAGTCATAAAAAACCATTCCCCCAGAAGACCCCAAAATTGATTGGGGGCAATTTTGAGAAAACATTTTTGGGCAACACTAGGCGTGTCGCTCGAGCGGTACTGGTGGTGTCGCTCAGGTCTGGGCGACACGGCTGATGTCGCCCACCGAAATTTTTTTTTATTTTTTTTATTTTTATTATTATTAAATGAAAACATGGGAAATTAAAAAGAAAATTTTTTAGTAAAAATATATGGTTATTTGGAAAATGGGATGAGAAAAGGGGCTTTTTTCAAAAAAATGTGGGCGACGGAACTGGGCGACACCAGGCGTGTCACCCAGACCTCTGGCGTTCAAAATTGATATTTATCATTTTTTAGAGTTTTAGAGTTATCCAAACTCTCTGTTGGCTGAAGTGGATAGCTACAGGGCAAGTTTTGGGTCGAATTTCTTTTTTTCTATAAAAATCACCCTCCTTCCCATCCTTCTCTCATCCTTCAATCTCTTCTTTCTTCTTCCCATCTTCATCTCCTTCCTTCTTCATCATCTTCCCTCTGATGTTACTGATTTTTTTTGCACTCATCCTTAGGTTTTCATGGCTCCTAGGAAGGACAACACGATCTCCAAGGGTAAGGGGAGGTTTTCGCGTGGGTTGACAATGGAAGAGAGGAGGAGGCTTTCCCTCTTTTTCCTAGGGTTAGGCACTTCCCTGAAGCTCTGCCCTCCCATATCTCGCATGGCCTTCGATCGGGTGAAGTTCCTTGATGTGTCAATGGCTTCCCTGTTATCGAACCCTGGTTCAAGGATTGGTTTCTTTTCGCTAGGAAATGGCCCGAGCTTATGACCTTTTTGGCTTTAGTTTCGATGATAGGCATCTTGAATATGATCTATTGTTATGTGAACGTTCCGCTCCTCGAGGCTCTTGCTAAGAGGTTCAACTATCAAACGAACAACTTCTTCCTTCCTACAGGTGAGACAACACTGACTTTGGAGGAAATTGCCAGGGTTCTTGGTTGAGCTTGGCCAAGATTGTGTATTAACCCCCTACTCCAACCGACAATCATTCCATCATGGGTGCGTGACTGTTGAGGGCTGCTTACACTTCACATGGCCAGTGGGTCGATATGGAGGTGCTGGTTCGGAATCGAGAGCGGTCTCGAGCCACCGAACAGATCCATATTTTTCTTTTTTTGCTGTTGGGATCCGTTCTTTTTTCGGTGTTCGTAAGACGGTCCGTAGTTCTCTTGTTCCTTTAACCCATGCCTTCTGAAAGCGAGCGGGTTACGCCATTGTTCCAGTCGTGTTGACGGGCACCTACTGGGGTCTTCATGACTGGGTCACTCGAGGTGACCGATTCATTGAGAACAGTATCCTAATTTTGCAGGTATATTTTCAAACTCAATTTTATTTTATTTTGCCCCTGCAATTCAGTTTTTCTTCTGGTTTTAGCTCCTCAATCTCATATTTTTACAATAAGAATTAATTGGAAAAACCTCAGACTGAACCAGGAGGGTCTGGTTTGGGCGACACTGCTAGTGTTACCCAAACAGGCTGGGTGACACCACTAGTGCTGCCCAAACAATCTTGTTTCGGATGGCTCTGAGATCCTGGGGTATTGTTTTGCGATCCTTCGGGTGATTTTGACTCTTGTTTTCTATAGATTTGGGCTTATGAACACATCGCCATTGTCCGTCCTCCTTGATCCACAACAGCTGTGTCTGTTGCTTTGGGTTTGACATATGTTAGTGATACCACCCGACCTCGGGATGTCAATTATTATCACCGAATTCTTGATAAGTTGTTGTCAATTGATTGTGTGATCAGGGGTCTTGAGAATGTGTCCCTGTTTCTACCTGCTATGGGGCATTCATGCCTCATTTTGGCAGGGCAGCACTTCACAGAGGGGTATTTCCCAGAAACGGTGCGTCGTCAGGTTCACCATACTCAGAATTACACTTCTCTTGAATAGGCGATTGATCGTAGCCCTATCTTTTCGCTTTGACGACAATCTTCCACGGTTCTTGTTAAGGCAGGTTTGTCATGGAAAGGGAAGAAGTCTTCTTCCAGTGAGGGATTGGTTGAGCAAGACAAGCTCACAACCACTTCCAACTATGATTCTTGGGGAGAACATGCCTGCCTTCTTCCACTATGCCCTAGATCTTTGTGACTTCGTGATGAACCTTCTGCTCTTGCTCAGGGTCTCGTGTCTTCTCGAGAAGACGATGCCTCCTCTTCAAATAAGCAAATCAAATCAAATGAGGATGTTTTTGGCATCAGTTTGGAAGATGCTGAAGTTGATGGGCAGTCTTCGTGGTGGAACTCAAGGAGAAGGATGTTGATCCGAAGCCGAAGATTGAATAACCAAAATATTTTATTTTCTTTATTTTTTCTTGGCATGAATAAGTTGATCTCATGATCACCATTACTTTTCAGTAGTTTTATTTTTGTTGATGTTTGTTAGGATAGTAGAAATTTCGATCTAGGGACCAAACTTGATTGCGTAAGTGCATGTAATAAGCCTATTTTCAATGGATGAATAAAATTAGAATTTTAGGACACCTAGAATTTTATTTTCCATTTTGATTGATCCTCTGAGATCATGGAATCTCTTTCTTTTTTTTCTTCTTGTTGCTGCCCCTGTTGAGGGCTCTTGTTCATCTCTACGTGTGCATTTGATTCATTGAAGCATAGTAGAACACTTTCTTTGCACCCACTTTTCAAACTGAATTCCTATACATTCAATCCCCTAGTAGGGTTTTTGTCTCTAATTCCTGATTATTGGGTTGTCGTACACACACACAGGGATTAGCTTGCCTCAGGGGATCCAGTCAAGAGAAAAAAGCTCCCAGACTAGCCAATATCGTCATTGGCGAGGCTCACACATCTCTTATATGTGGTAGTTGGTAGTAATACTCATACAACCATGGAGTGCTTGACTAGTTTCAAGCATTCATAACAGGTGTAGAAAGTTGGCTTTGAGAACGAGACCAGATCGACTAACAACTTATCCTCTTATAGTGATGAAGCAAGTCTTTTCTAAAAGGGTTTTGTTTTTGAAAATGGATGGTTTAAAATTCAAATTGAAAAGCATTTTCAAAGGGGATGGACCTTACAGTTTTGCCACCTGTGGCCCCTTTGGTGGTCATTTTCTTTATTATGTTTTACCCGAAGATGATTAAAGGATTTCCTTGTGGGATCGTGAGAACTCAAAGGTGTAGGAGCTTTCCTTTTACCTTTGAAGCTTTCATCCTGTGCTTCGTGGGTCCATGAAGAGTTCTTTGAATTCTTACGGGCTTCCATCTTGGAGAGGTCTCAACGTTCTTCCAAGGTTCGTCAAAGTCACTTTGGTCTTCCATTTATGTCACCCTCCCACATCTTTCTGAGATGGTTTTATTGGGAACCTATAGCGTTTAGGAGGAGTCTTTGTCCTCAGGGTCTGCTTGTGCAATATTGTTGGAACTTGCAAGTACTTGTTTGTACTTAAGTGTTTTAAATCGAAAGCTCCTTCTTGGAGATTTTTTTCATCTTTTTTCTTTTTTACCCATGATGCCTTTTCAGGTTTTCACCACATCTATCTTTCTTTTTTTTTCTTTTTTTTTTCTTTGTAATGCCTTTTCAGGTTTTCACCATACTTTTGAGCCCATTACAGGTAGTATTTTTTGAGATACATCACATTAATGGGGTCGTTGAGCTCGTACCCCTCCTAACTTTTTATCTTGTAAGAATTGCCTGCGTGCACTCAGGTAACCACGAATGGCCCTCCTAATTAGGTTTGAACTTGCCTAAAGGGTGGGGATTTGCAAGAGTGTAGAAGATTTTCTTGAGTACCATGTCCTCTTCTCTGAACTATCGAGGAACAACTTTTCTTTGGTATTCCCTCTCGACTCTACACTAGTAAGCAACGATATTTTGTGTTGCTAGTAGTCGTCTTTCATCCAAAGTAACGAGGGCAGCAATTCGTGCTTCGCTGTTTTGTTTGTCATTTGAATTTTTGTGAATAAGAACTCGGAGAGATGGTATCTCAACTTCAATGGGTAGCACTGCTTCCATACCATACACCAATGAGTATGGGGTCATGCCAGTAGGAGTCTTCTCAGTTGTTTGGTAGGCCCATAGCGTGTCGTTTAGCTTTTCGTGCCAATCTTTGCCACCTTCTCTTATTTTGTCTATACTTTTGAGAAGTCCTTTTTTTATGGCTTTTGGTTGTCTATTTCTTTGAGGGTAGTAAGGTGTGGAGAATTTTTGCATAATCCCAAAATTTTGCATACCTTAGTGACACTTTCATTCTTGAAATTGGATCCAATGTCAGTAATGATTGACTCAGGAACACTGAATCTGAATACAATGTTGTTCTTTATGAAATGGGCAAAAATTTTGACAAATGATGTGGCTTCTACTCATTTGGTGAAGTAATCTATACCCGTTAATATAAAATGGTGGCCATTTGAGTCTTTTGGTGAGATCATTCTGAAGATATCAAGACCCCACATGGCAAAGGGCCATACAGGTGGTGTTGAGTTGAGTGGTACGGACGGTGCATGGATGAGGTCTCCATAAAGTTGACATTTGGGACACCTCTTAATGAACTTTCAACAATCTTCGGCCATGTGGTCCAGTAATAGCCTTGGTGCCTGATTTTCTGAGCTAAGGCGGCTGCCCTAGAATGACCTCCTTCATTGTGTAACTCTGTTAGTACTTGGTCGATTTTTGGCTGTTCGAGACACTATAGAATGATGCCACCAATGGATTTCTTGAACAGGAGATCACTTATTACTAAGAATCCCACAGAAAACCTTCGAAGGGCTTCTTTATCCTTTTTGGTAGCTCCTTCGAGGTATAATCCATCTTTCAACACGGATAGAACATCGTGGAACCATGGTTTTACCTTGACTAGCGCATCTAAAGCCACGAGAGATACTTCCCCATCGTACTCATTTTTTTGCCCTATTTCGTTTTCGATCCTTAGTGAGGAAGGGTCATGTTTGTTCTTAATGTACAATGAAAGCATGGTGATTTCTGAAGGAATATCAACCATTGAAGTAAGGGTCACAAGGGTGTCAACGAACCGATTATTTTCCCTAGTTACGTGCTGAAAGGTGATTTTCTTAAAATATGGGATCATCTTTTCCACCTTTTCGTCATAGGGTTTAAGCTTTTCTTCTTTCACCTTCCAAATCCCTTGAACTTGGTTTATGACGAGTAAGGAGTCACCAAACACTCGTATTTGCTGAATTTTCATTCCCATGGCATTCTCAAGCCCGGCTATCAAGGCTTCATATTCAGCAATGTTATTTGTACATGGGAAGTTCAATCTGATGGTTGTTGTCATTAGAATCTTCACGAGTGAGCATAGTATGACTCCTATACCTGACCCGTATTCGTTCCATACATCGTCGAAATATAGTTCCCAAATTGAGTCCTCAATTGTGAAGAGGTTCTCATCAGGGAGATCCGTGTTAACAGGAGTGTTATCTGGCAGTGCATGTTCAACTAAGTGGTCAGCAATGGCTTGTCCTTTGATTGATTTTGGAGTAACATATTCGATCTCGAACTCGCTCAATAACATTCTCCACTTCGCCAAATGTCCATTACGGACTGGTCTTTCCAATAGGTACTTGAGTGGGTCTATTTTTTATATGAGCTTGACTGAATGAGATAAGACATAATGTCTTAACTTCTACATGGTCCATACAAGTATCAAGCAGTGCTTCTCCAAATCCGTGTATCTTGTCTCGTAGTCTATCATGGTTTTGCTGATGTAATATATCATTTTTTCTTTTTCATGGTCATCGTATTGTCCTAACATTGCCCTAATGGTCTTGTTTTCACATATATGTATAAGAATAAGGGTTTATTTGGATTAGGAGGACTAAGTATGGGAGGTTTGGTAAGGTACTCCTTGATTTGATCGAACGGTTCTTGGCATTCATTGGCTCGTATTTTAGAGGGGTCCACCTCAATGCCCCATTGGCTTACTATAAATCCTAGTAATTTGTCGGATTCAACCCCAAAGGCACATTTCTATGGATTGAGTTTGAGTTGATGGTTTTGGATTCTTTCGAAAATGGTTCTCAGGTTGGTGAGATGATTAGACCTGGTCTTCGACTTGACCAGAATGTCTTCAACATAGTCTTCCATGATGAGATGCATCAAGTAGTGGAAGATGCTTGTCATTGCCCACTGATAAGTTTTCCCTGCATTTTTTAAGCCAAAGGGCATGACACAGTAACAGTAGGTTCCCCATTGCGTTATGAATGAAGTCTTGGCTTAGTCTTCTTCTACTATGAGGATCTATGTTTGGTAATGGAAAATTGTCTTTGGGACATGCTTTGTTGAGGTCTCTGTAGTCGACACACACTCGGATCCTCCAGTCTTTCTTAGGTATGACCACTATATTGGCCAACCATTCTAAGTAATCGCCGGGGGTAATGAACTTGACATTGAGCAGTTTGTCGATTTTTTCTTTAATTTTGAGCTCAAGGTGGGTCTTTTGACATTGGAGTTTCTGCCTTATAGGCTTTGCCCCTTCGTTGAATATTAGGTGATGTTGCACCAATGTGGGATCTAATTCTGACATATCATCGTATGACCAGGCAAAGACAATGTGATATTCATTGAGAAAGGAAATCATATATTCTCGCTCCTCAGGAGATATGGAGGTTCCAATCTTGGTTAACCTTAGGTCCTTCTTAGTTCTTAGGTTTACGTCGATCGTCTCTTCGGTGATAGCCGTTGGGTCACCATCAAACCTTTTCTTGAATTGCTCAACATTGGAAGTGAGTTCCTCAGGTTGAGGGATTTCTTCAGACTCTTGGCTCTCTTCATCTTCGTCTTGGTCGTCCAATTCGTCGTCTTGGGTATTGTCCACTGTTATCAGGCTATCTTGAGTGTTCACCATTTTTGAAAATTCTTTTTCATTATCATCACTTTTATCATATTTTGAATTTTCAACGGATTTTGAAATAACGCAAGAGGTGTCCCTTATGGGACTCGCGAGAGAAACATTGAGGACTGGACGCGCAAGGTGGTTAGATGGCCACCCTGCGCCTATTCATTTTTTGGCACCGGGACTTGAAGGTGCTACTGGTATGCTTTCAGCGATTCTCTAGATAGAGGAGTGATTGACCAATTCCGTTCCTGAGTTTGAATAGGCAGATGAGCACGCTTGGCTGTGTTAGAGCCGATTGTGCATGCCTTCAAATCCAGATCAGCAAAAAGGTCTTCAACCCTAGTTCTTGTGTGTTCTAAGATGTGGAAGAAGGATTCCCTGTTAGGATTCAAGGATCACCTTTGACCGTTTTGAAGGAAGACATCAAGAGGATCGAGGCTTTGAATACCTCTAGATACAAAGCTCGGATAGCTTGTAGGCTTCATCCGGCCTTGAAATAAGCTGAGAGAATACTCGAGACCTCTTCGATCCTCATTTTCAGTTTTAGCTAGGGTGATTTAGAAATTGCCTCCGTTGCACCTAGCCCTTGACTCCCTAAGCCTTGGCCTGGTTGAAAGCCTTGGGAGAAGAGCATGTACCAAGCCTCGAGGGACCGGAAACCGTATCGATGTTGACATTGACATGTTAATCAAGATGTGTGTCTTAGCGATGACCTTTTCAAATTGAGCTCTGTGTGCTGGTGAATTGGCAAGTAGCTCCAAGATGGAGATTTGAGCTTGGATCCTCCCGAGATGAGTGGTTAGATCGTAGGTGGTTGCGGATCATTGAATTTCATTATTCGACTCGTGATCTGTGATCCATGTTGGTTGTTTGGTTTTTGAGGTGTTTCCCTTTCTTTTATGGAGGGTATCGGCCATCAATTTAATGGGTTTGAACACTCAACCTCTTTGGGTTAGGGAATCAACCTCGCCAGCCTGAAGCTCAATAGGATCAGCCCTAGTGAGAGTAATGGGAGATTTAGAGGTGTTGGCCCCTTTAGGAGATGACATCTTTTCATTGGTTCTGACCATATCGATTTCTAGCGTATCATCTTTGCCATATTGATCCCATTTGGGAAGGTTGTTGAGGTTCGGAGATGAAGGGCTTCTTCTCAAAAGGCTCAAAAGACTCTAGGCTCTTGAAAGTGATGATCACAAGCAAATATAAATTGACTAGGATCATCTTCTTCGTCTCCACGCTCAATCATGTGAATGATGACATTATCTTTTGAGTTGTCTTGAGCTCTCGAATTTTCAATAGTTGTGATCATATTTTTAGGGAGAGGATTTGTGAAGATACCCATCTTTTGATTAGGTTCTTTAACAAGTTGATTTCTAGGTGCGATAGTGATGTCCCCCCTATTGATTAACCCTTGAATCACCTGTTTCAAATGCAAGCAATTTTGAGTATCATGAGCATGGTTTTGATGCCATTTTCACCACCTGCTCTTATCCAGGACTTGAAATGGTGGTTCAGTTGGTGGCGGGAGATAAACCATATTTCTAGCCAAGAGTAAATCCAATACTTTTTCTAATGGGTCTTTAAAAGGGGTGAAATTATCCTCTCACCTTTGGTTATTATATTGAGCATTAGCTCTAGCTTGACCCCTTCAGTTTTGGTTCTAATTGTTGCATTGAGTAGCTGAACCTTGAGCCGATCGTTAATGACAATCTCATTAACCTGACTAGAAGCATTCCCCTTGTTATTGTGTTTTTCTTATTTTGGGGAGTTGTTATTCGTTTATTGTCAGACTTCATGCTGAGGGGTGTCCCTCTGGCCCTTTCATGTCGTGCCACTTACTCAATCATGGAGTCAAAAGAGTGGGGGATAAGACCTTGACAGAAGAAGGTCTTGTATTCAGGAGCGACATTCTTTAAGACTATGGAGATCTTGGCTAGGTCCGTAAGTTGACATTTTATGGCCCACATCGCCGCCTCGTAGAATCGACCGATGAAATCCTCGAAGGATTCTCTTGGGTTTTGTTTTGTTGCACCGAGCTCGCCCAGGGAGAGAGGTCTTGGTGCGACATGCAATAACGAGAGATGAATAGGTTGAACATTTTGTCCGGAGTGATGTGTCGTCGAGTGGACAATGTTCTCCAATGCCAGTTCAAGGCTGCGCCAGTCAATGTTTGTGAAAATATGACCTTCAGTTGGTTAGGCCATTCTCGCTAAGCTCGAACGGAGAGGAGGTACGCATTGACGTGAGTATCTGGATCACTCTTCCCATTGAACTTATTTCTAAATTTCGGGAGGACAAATCCCAGGGGAAGGTCTTCCATGCCTCCAAGGGTCTCGTGAACATAGGCCTTCGGGGGTAGAATTTCTTGCATACCCATTCTTACAAGCATATCCTGCATTGCATTTAAGGTTCCCTCTTGTTGGGTATTTGGCATGATAAAAGGCCCACCGGTTGGTGGGTTCCCAAGCATAGACTGATGAGTTAAGACTTGGGGTATATGTTGGCCTGCATGGACCTGAGATTGATGAGCCGCAGTCACCGGGCCGATTTGATATATTTGTGCCTGAGGGGCGTACTAACCCATAGGTGTAGCCACCGGTTGCAGAAATTGCACGATTTCTTGGACCGGATGAACTAGAGTGACCAATTGAAGAATTGGTTGACCCTGTTGTGCTAGGGGTTGACTGATACCACTAAGTTGGTTTGGCATTGACTCGGAAGCTCGAGCGGGAACAACGTAATCTAGGTCAACTAGACTTTTAAGGGCAGCTTGGACGCCTATTTCGCCTAAGGATTGGTCTAGATTGAAACCTCTACTTCGTACAGTGTTCAAGACATCATAAGCTGTACTTAGGGATGACCTAGCCTGACTCTAAGGGCAAAACCCTAACTAAGATCTACGTAAGGACTAGACTGGAACCTAGACTTGCTAGATTCAATGGGTTTTGGGTTCAGACCCTGAACTAGCGTAAGCCTAGTCTATCTCTAGAGGCAACTCTAAGCTTAGACTTATGCTAGAACCTAGACTAAGATCTAGACTAGATAGGTACGAGTCTCGGCTTGGACCAAGAGTGGATCTAGGTTCGGATCGGGGTGTGAACCTAGTTCGGACTTGGATTGAGCTGGGTGAATGCCTGGGCTTAGACCAAGAGAGTTGTGATAATCAGAACGAGTATGGACCCAGACTGGATAAAAGGTTAGTTTAGCCACGAGCGCTTGGCTCGGACCAAAAGGGGGCCTAGGCTCGGACCTAGGTGTAAATCTGGTTCGGACCTGGGCTAGGCTGAGTATATGCTTGACCTTGGACCCAGAATTTTGATAATTAGACCAGGTGTAGACCTGGACTAGATCAAAGATGAACTAGGAACAAGCACTTCGGCTTGGATCGAGAAGGAGCCTAAGTTTGAACCAAGGTGAGACCTGGTTCCGACCTGGGCTAAGCTAGGTACAAGCCTGGACTTGGACCCAGATGGCCCAGCTTGGACCAAAAGATGAGTTCGAACTGAGATCTAAGAGTAACCAATAGAAATAAGAGAGCATAGCACACGAAAACGTTTGACCTAGATTGATTATAAGTAGGCTTGGTTTGAGAGTGGGTTCCTAACTATTGAAATGCGACTTGGCTAATATAGGTCCCCACATAGGTCTTGTCCTCCTGTTATAGGATGTTCACCAAGTCCTAATATACGTGAATTTTATTTGAGGCTATGGACTATAGAGGGGTGCTCACAGTTAAAGTTACGTGAATCCCAACCCCCTCGACTCTCAAAGTTAGGTTCTCCGCACGCCGTTAACACAGATTTTGGGGGTTTTCGAAATATTTGTTTGTTGGATTCCCGGGCATTCCCGGTCTGGTGTGTGCTAGAGTGTGTAAAGAAGCACGCAATCAAAAATAATTTTCAAGCATGCAAGTACACAAAACAAAAAAGAAAATAAGCGAGCGCTCGGCATTGATAGCACCTAACGATGGGCGCTTCGAGGCGAAACTCGCTCGAAGCACAGTATAGATGGAGGGGTAAGAAACCCTTAAAAAGGTACAATTAGAACAATGAGACTGAGCATAGTCTGTGCTAAGTCGAGAGCAGCCCAAGTCGAGGGTGACTTGAACGGGACACGGTTCAGGGAGGGTGTAAGCAACCCTCAATGTATTTTTTTTTATTTTTTATTTTTTATTTATATTTTTAACTTTGATGAAACACCATTAAAATAAGCATGGTGAAATTAAAGAAAACATGGTTTTATTCAAAATTAACAAACTAATATAAAATAAAAAAGTCAGAAACAGCACAGACCTATTCGAAGAAAAATATTTTTTTATATTTTAAAAAATTTTATTGAGCCAATATTTGGTGGAAAAGAAGCCAAATGACCCTGGAAGAGGGCCGTGGGGTCCCATAACTTTTTTGGGACACTTGCAGTTGGGCAACACTAGTGGTGTCGCCCTTACAAGATGAGCGACACTGTTAGTGTTGCCCAAAACAATTATTTTTTTTAATTTTAATCTTATTAAAATTGATGAAATAAGGCTACAATAAACTTTGAAGAAGCAGGAAAAAAATTATTTATGATGAAATAAATTAAAATAGAGAAAAGCAGGACAATTCAAATAAAACAGATCTATATTAAGTAAAATATTTTTTTGGTATTTTTAAAATTTTTATTTTGATCTGAAACTTTCTTAGAAGTCACAAGAGAGACCCTAGAGAAGATTTAAAAATTTTCAGAATTATATGAAACTTTTAAATTTGGGCGACATCGGGAGTGTCATCATGGATCTAGGCGGTACTGGTGGTGTCGCTCAGGCGACACTACTTATGTCGTCCAGAAAAACCAGGGTTTCGTAGAACCAAAACCCTGGATCCTGGTCACAGCTAACTTTTGGGACCTTTTATGACTGAACTAAGTGAAAAACAGTGAATAAAAACCGTATTTTGGAGCTTGAATCAAGCTCGAAACGCCTCACGGTGGGCGCAAACTGTTTACGATGAAAATATGACAGATCTTCTGAAGAAGATCTCCCAGAACTTGACACCTTAAACTTGATGAAAAGAAGTGGTAGAGAAAGTGGGACAAATCAAATTTAGATCTGAGGCCAGATCTGCCCGGAAACGAGCAGATCCACTCTTAGATCTGTGGTAGAGCCAGCATGATCCAGGACGTTAAAACAAAATTTTAAAGCAAACTAATTAAAATAAGATCAAAATAAAATTAAAAATTGTGAAAGGAGAAGAGGAAAGAAAAAGGGAGAAATTATACCAAACTGGGCAAGATGGCCTCGGACTCCCGAGCTTTCGAGGGCTCGCTCGTATCAGAACCGGCATCCTCTTTGCCTCTCTTATTCGGATGCTGACCAGCATATCTATGGTTGAGAGGGTGGTTGTGCCCTGAAGATGGTTCTAGAACTAGGGTTGTTGTTCCCTAGGTCTAAGGTTTAGGTTCCTAAGGCTTATTCTCTAGATGTACAGGGTTTTTAACTTGCTCTAGGGTTTTTAATCTCTCGTGTAGCTCCTTTTTTGTCCCCTCCTCCCCCGTTTCTAACTTCATCTGCCCTTAAATAGCCATGAAAAAGAGATATATCAGGACCCAGGATCTGTTGGGAAGGATATACTTCCATAACCAACAAATCCCCGGTCAAAGATATCTAATTTTTGGGTACAGATTTGGGTGACACACCTAGTGTCATCCAAAAAAATCATCAAAAACGATTCAAAAACGAAAAAAAAATGATTTGGGGCAAAAGGGGCTGGGCGACACTGGTAGTGTTGCCCAAATCTAGGCGAAACCAAGCGTGTCGCCTAGTCTAGGTTGGACGACACTGCTAGTGTCGCTCAAACCAAAAATGCTCCAAACTGCATTTTTTATTTACAAGTGTGTTCCCCAAACTCTTGTGAAGCTCTCAGAGAAAATTTGTGTCAAAACGGTTTCTTTTATTATTTTTAATGATTGTTTTGGTAAAATAGGGCGTTTACAAAATTCTCAGTCAAAACAGGGTTTTTGAAGGGTTTCGGGCAAGCAGACCTGTTCCGGGTCACAGGGTAGGCTGTGTGAACTATGGATTTCGGGTTTACTAGGATAATGTGGTCCTAAGGGCTAAGAAAACCATAGAATTTTCCATTTTAAAAATGGGGTGTCTACAAAGCTCCGGGCTCATTATGTTTTTGGATGGCTCGCGGCATACTTCCCGAGCACATACACTAAGGCCACCATCTTGGAAAGGACTATGTGCCTAAGCTTGTGAAGTTTGCGGGGTAGAAGGCCATCTTCCACACACCTAGTCATGCATGTAGCATGTTTGGCGATGATTGTTTCTTTACATGCCACCTCCATGTTTACCATCGGGGGTTATACCGATCGTGCCTTCATTGATGAGCTAGGCAAAAACCTTGATGGCACCTGCACAGGGATCCTTGAGCTTATTTTTCTTTTGAGTGTCAGAGGAGGTGTCTTGTCCTACAGGGCTGCTTATGGTGCCAAGCTTGATGGGTACTACCCTCATCGCTTAGTTGGCAACATGGGGTGTCCCTCCTTAATTTTGTTTGAGAAGCCACATGGGAGGGTAAATGCTTAGAAGTCAAGGAGGAATTGGGGATTCTTTATGAGTCGTGGATGCCCATTCACATCCGCACCACATGAGCGACTTGCTTGGAGTTCACTGACGTGAACAAATTCGTGGTCCCCCACTTTGGCAGAGTGGGTCGTGCTACTGAGGTGTACTGGCGATGGTGGAGAACAACCAATCGCTTTTACTGGGAGGTCAGCCATACATGGAAAGGGGTGAACAACACTAGTCGATAAGACACTAAGCAAGGGAGACGTTTTGAGCCTCACGCTTTTAGGGAGCTGTTTGAACTAGACTACCCCAAGAACTGAGAACAGCTCAGGGTGCCCAAGAGATAGCAGCAGACGAGGCCTCTCCAGAAATGCTCGCTTTGAGGGAGAAGACATGGAGTTTTTTTGACAACCTCTGCTCTATCTTTGAGTGGAGCGAGGGCCGAAAGGTCCCTGACATGGAGGGGAGACCGGTGCAGGACATGAATGCCTTGATTGGGAGTGGCCCTCATAGTGTTCTAAGGTTTAAGGTATGGCGAATCTTCAGAAAGGCCCGCACATGCGTGAGGAGGAAAGAAGAGGAAGAAGAGACCCACGCCTTCAGTGACTTCGAAGTCTGAGCCTGAGTTTAAGCCTCCCCTAAGGTGAAAGAACGCTAGGCTGACGCCACCACCTCCAGGGATTCAATCAGTGGTTGGTAGTTTATATCCTACCCCATCTGAAGCTGGTGGTGCGTCTATTGTTGTTGCAAGTGTTTAAATGTATTTTTAAGCACCTTGGTCCCTAGTAGGATGCAGGTCAATAAAGTCTATAAAACAGTGGAAATTCCCGACAGTCTTAGAATGGCCCTAGAATTGGTCAAGATCATCATCAGCACTTCAAAAGACCACATGGTGAGTTTCATTACAATCAGACATGTCTAAGATAGTGAACACAAAGAAACAATTTTAGCAAAATCGGTCTGTCGCACCCTAAAATGGACCCTGTAACTAGATCCATACTTTTGGCATGTCAAACAGCTGTGAGACCACCGCCATTAAATCCGAAATGGTCGAAAACTTTATGGGTCAAGTTTTGGCTTAATCGAGCAATCTAAGATGAAGTTATGGGTAAAATACAAAAAAGGGTAGGCTGCACACTATTCCCGTGTGGCCACCCTGCACTAAAACACCATTAAAGGTGGTTGTTTTCATAGTCATGGGCAGTCAGTTTTAGGGCCTATATCTCACTCGTTCTAAGATGGATCGCTCCCAAATTTGGCGTGTTCATCTCATCAAGACGAACAATTCAATATGTGGTACGCCCCGTGACGATGCCCAAGTAGAGAGAAAAACTAAATGAAAGTCGTTGATTCGTGAAGAAAGTTGTAGAAAATTCAACAGCAGCACGCCTCCTTTGGGCAGCCCGATCACGACTCGTATTCTCGATCGGCACGAAACCAATTATATTAGGTGCGTGAGGTCTGAGGTATCTCTTGTCCGAACCTCGCGTATGATGAGCGGATGGATTTCACACACGAAGGCATCAAAGCTGTTATAAATTCCGGCCACCGGATTTCAAGATTCCAGCAAAAAACTCAAGATGACAAAATCTTCATTTGGACACAAAATCAAGCTACGTTCGTTGCAACATGATCGTGACGGTATGCTCAGTGTGATTCAATGAAGAAATCACAAAGAAACATCAAGGAACGAGCACACAATTGATCTGAAGTTTTCATGATTCATCCAAGATTCAAGTCTCATGATCATGGCTCTAAAACATGATTCATGGCTTGAAGTTGGTATCAAAATGATCGTCATGCTGAACTCTACAAGAAAAGAATAATCTTTCGCTCAAATGGGCATCAGAGTGACCTCGGGTCCGCCATGAAAGATCACGGAAGTTTTCAAGCAGCAACAAGGACTACTATGAAATTCCACACATTGTTAGATAGGGGCAAAACAGTCTTTTTGCACTCATATTTTGAATTTCTTTAAATTCAATTAAATTGTAATTATCTTCAATTGTAGGTAGTTTTAGGGCGTACACCCATGTTTTAGCCCAATTTTATATAAACAGGCACTGCCTCATTGTACAAAAAATGGATTCATTCTTCTTAGATCAATCAATAAAATTATGATTTTTGTTTGAGCTTGTGGGTACATCTGGAGAGAGAGAGGAGAGAGAAGAAAAGGGTTGGTACCCTTCAAGCAGGTAACTTTCTCTCTCCTCCCCTCTTTCTCTCTCTTCCCTTCTTTCTCATATTTATCTCTTTCTCTCTCCTCCTTTCTCATCTTTATCTCTTTCTCTCCCCTTCCTTCTTTCTCATCTTTATCTCTCTCTCTCCTCCTTTCTTTCTTATCTCTATCTCTTTCTCTCCTTTTTTTCTCGTCTTTATCTCTTTCTCTCTCCTCCCTTCTTTCTCGTCTTTATCGCCCTCTCTCCTCCCTTTTTTTTTGTCTCTATCTCTTTCTCTTCCTTCTTTCTCATCTTTCTCTCTCCTCCCTTCTTTCTCATCTTTGTCTCTCTCTCTCCTCCCTTCTTTCTCATCTTTCTCTCTCCTCCCTTCTTTCTTATCTTTCTCTCTCCTCCCTTCTTTCTCATCTTTGTCTCTCTCTCTCCTCCCTTCTTTCTTGTCTCTATCTCTTTCCCTCCCCTCTTTCTCGTCTTTATCTCTTTCTCTCTCCTCCCTTCTTTCTTATCTTTATCTCTATCTCTCTCTCCCCTCTCTCATTTCTATCTTCATCTATTCTTCTCTCCTTTGTCAGTCAGTAAAGCCTAACATCGATTGGATTTCTCTTTCTTCTCTTTTGTCAGAGTCGGTGAAGCCTAGCACTGACGGGTTTCTCTCTCCTCTTCTATCAGTCGGTAAAGCCTAGTGCCGATTAGATTTCTCCCTCTTCTCTTCTGTCACAGTCGATGAAGCTTAGCACCGACTAAATTTCTCTCTCTTCTCTTCTGTCAGTCAGTGAAGCTTAGTGCTAACTGGTTTTCTCTCTCCTCTTCTGTAAGTCATTGAAGTCTAGCATCGACTAAATTTCTCTCTCCTCTCTTCTGTTAGTCGACAATGACTAGCATCGACTAGTTTTCTTTCTTCTTTTCTATCACAATCGATGAAGCTTAATGTCGACTGATTTTCTCTCTCCTCTTTAGTCAGTTGATGAAGCCTAGTTTCGACTAATTTTCTCTCTCCTCTTTTATCAATCGACGAAGCTTAATGTTGATTAATTTTCTCTCTCCTCTTTTATCAATCTGTGAAGCTTAACACTGACTGATTTTCTCTCTCCTCTTTTGTCAATCAACAAAACTTAATACCAACTAGTTTTCTCTCTCCTCTTTTGTCAATCGATAAAGCCTAGCACCGACTTGTTTTCTCTCTCCTCTTCGATCAGTTGACAAAATCTCAAAGCTAAACGCGATAGAGGTTTGCAATTTTGACTATGGAGGTGACAGAGGTAGTCAAAACAACAAATTCCGATGACCCTCGTCACCTGAATCCCTTCTACCCCCTTCAGACAATGAAGCCTAAAGAAGAACTCCATGAGCCCTATGTTGTGGTTACTGTTGTAGAAAAAGACCCAACAGTGGCCACGGTCCTAAGATCGTCGAGAACCGATCAGCATACAAGAGTCGAGTTCAGTCAGGGCATGTTGCCCCCTACTGACTGACCTACCATGTATGACCCATCAAGTTCGCAAGCCCTCTGTTGCCACCAATGTTGACCTCCGTAGTGAAATGGTTAGCGTAATGATCGTAAGCTAGCACGGTGATGTGCAGGAAGAGAGTGTGAACAAGTTTGAGGATATGGTACGCGCGATGATGGAAAAGATCAATCGTATCGATGCCGCACACCAGTTGGCTAACCATGAGGTCAATTCCCATCACTCTGATGGTGCACCTCCACGGCAGCCCCCTCCTTCTACCTCACAGGACAATTCCGTCCCTCATCCCATCTCTCAGACAAGCATTGACGTTATGATCATCCATGGCTTAAAGAATAGACAAATCCTGGGGATACAGGGTGCAATGCCTTATCAACGGTCGTACCCCTTGTTATATTGATTAGGTCTCATCTCCCTCAGATTATAAGAAAGGGAAGTTTCCTTTATTCAATGGAACCACATCCCCAAACCAGCATATTGCCCACTTCCATGCAGCATGTCGAGAGACAACAGCATCAGGAGACTTCTTCTCCTACAATTTGTTGAGAATCTCGATGGCCCAACATTTCAATGGTATGCCTGACTTCCTCCAAACCCAGTGCATACGTGAGAGGAGATGGAGAAACTATTCAATCAATGCTTCTAGGAGGTCGAGAGAGATGTTCAAACCATTGAACTCTCACCCTGACTCAAGACCCTGATGAGCCCATAGACCAGTTCATATCAAAATGGAGAAACTTGGCTTCCCACCATCCTAATCCTATGCCTGAGATGGAAGTAATCCAAACTTGCATGCGTAACATGCGACCCAAGATCGCTTTACATGTTGAGGCCTGTAATCCAACCTCCATGTCAGAGCTGATCTCTAAATCAGTCTGCATAGAAAGTTTGTCACGCCACCATGGTGGGACACGGTAACCATCTACAAGCTCAGCAAAAAGTCGAGGCAACGATAGCTCTCGGAATAGCACACAGGGCAGCCAACAGAAAGGGGTAATCAATGCAGCTGTCATGGTCACTGATTCAATGAAGGCTCCCTCCCAGACTATGGACCTCTCTAAAGGGATAAGCACTGCAAAGGTAACACCCCAGGCTGGCAAGCAACAACAGTCATACAATCGGGTACCCTCACCATCCAACCTCGATTGCAATGATTATTTCACCAGGCATATGAACAAGGTTTATCGAGAAGGAATGGGTCCATGTGCTGTTCCGGTTATTATTGCAACAGAATATAATCCAGCTTCTAGAAACCAAATTCCCTAAACAATCTGGCCTTGACACTCAGGTGAATTATTGTGCCTACCATCAGAGGATCAATCATCCTACAGATGACTACTACACACTGAAGGATATTATCGAGGCCCTAATTCTGAAAGGTCAGATAAAGCTTGAAGACTTAAAGAAGGCCTACGGGGCTGCCAAAACCTCTCATGCAGTAACTATCTAAGAGGAAGACGAAACGGTTGATATCCTTCTTCATTATAATGCGTCAGGAAGGCATAATCACAATGAAGCAAGTAAGGCAACCTCGTCACCTTGCTTAGGGGACTGAAGATCGTTGGTGCCCATATCATCAGATAAGAGGCCATTACCTATCAAAATGCACAAGTTTCCTTGATATATTCGCAAAGAAAATGGGGGAGTGTCAGAAGTTTTACAATCCCCCGGTAAGTGACCCCATGTCACTTATCCATCGGGGCAAGGAGATCTCCCAAAGATGGACCTTCTTATCAATGATTTAGACTCTGCGAAACCCTCGATTCCCCAGCCATGGATAGTCTACCATGGCCGAAGCAGACTCAAGTCTTTAAGGCGAGAAGTAGTTCTCCAAGTTAGGGCTATTCGCCAGCAAGTGAAATGAATCAAACATCACCTCAGAAAACCAGGAAAAGACGAGCACCAAGGGCTCCTCGCCGAAGAAACAAGATCGCTTAAACCACAGTTGAGCAGGAATTTCTCAGACCCCTTCCTCCACTGCCAACTTTGCTGGACTTCATTCCTGACACATTCCTTCTTCCTTCTTCATCCTGTCAGGAAGACATGCCCGTGCCATCTCCCACTTAGCATACATCCAATAAGAGTGATGACGTTAAAAGCACTCCCCACTGGTCTAAGCAAGGGAAAGACCTAAAATACCCCCTGCACATGTCCAATGAGGGTGACAACGTTAAAAGCACTCCCCAACGGTCTAAGCAAGGGAAAGACCTAAAAGACCCCCTACACACGTCCAACCCTAGTGATGACGTAAAAAGCTGTCCAGATCAGTCAGATGAGGGGAACGACCTTAAAAGTCCCCCACCTTCTAACCCTTCTTCTTCTTCTTCTCCTGCTTTTCATTCTCTCTCTTCTACGTCCCTTATAGGTACAACCTTGATATGTCTTGACTTCGAGGCTCTTGACCGAGAATTCAAAGGAATCAATATAAGCAAGACGCAGCAAAAACAATTAAGAATGGTTATGGGACAAGTGGGTCAGATCTCACCCTTTCCTGCAATCACACACATATATGGCAAAGGTTATGGGATAAGTGACCTCACCCATTTCCTCTTTGATGATCATACACAAGCATGCGTATTCAAAAAGAAGAAAGAAAGACGGGGGGGGGGGGGGGGGGGGGGGGGGGGGGGGGGGCATAGATGAATTCGACTAAGCTAGAAGATTAGAGTAGTGACTAGGCTGGTGGATAATTGGCGTAACGTGGTAGCAAAATGGGCTCGATAACTGAGATTGGCTCACGGGATTGCAACTCGGTGTTATTACTCATATCGACTAACTAAGCATAGTGGTCGATCAGTTGTGGCAGTAAAGCAGGCCAAGTGAACCTGACACAACAACAATACGGCTAGACGACAGGACCGCCAAGAGATGCTAACCTCAATCCCTCTTGGTAGAATGAAAGAGTAGCAGAGGAATGGTTAAAGAGAAGAAGGGAATGGATAGAAGGAGAGAGAAGACGGAAGAGAGGAGGGAGAAGAAGGAAGAGGAGATGTAGTCGGCACTAGATATTACCGACTGTTTCAGGAGATGGGAGAGAAAGGAAGCAATCGACGCTAGACTTCGCCGACTGTATTGGATGAGAAAAGAGGAAGAGAACCAACTGACAGAAGAAGAGAGGAAAAACTAGCCCGCGATAGGTCTCGCCAACTGATAGAAGAGGATTACGAAGATCAACCGACGTCGAGTCTCGCTAGCTAATAGCAGAAGAAAGAGGAGATCAACTGACACTAAGTCTTGTCTACTGGTAGAAAAAGAGAGATAAGACCAACCGACTCTAGGTCCCATCTACTGGTAGAAGAAGAGAGAGAAGACCAACCGGTGCTAGGGATCGTTAACAGGTAGAAGAAGAGAGAGAAGATCAACCAGTGCTCAGCCTCGTCGATTGAAAGAAGAAGAGAGAGAAGACCAATAGGCGTTAGGCCTCGTCAACTGGTAAAAGAAGAGAGAGAAGACCAACTGGCACTAGGCCTCGCCAGTTGACAGAAGAAGATAGAAAAGGCTAATCGGCGCTAGGTCTCACCGGTTGGTAAAAGAAGATAGAGAGGACCAACCGATGCTAGGTCTCGTCAGTTGATAGAAGGAAATAGAGAGGACCAACTAGTGCTAGGTCTCGCTAGTCAGCAGAAGATAAGGAGGACCAATCGACGCTAGGTCTAGCCAGTTGACAGAAGAAGATAGAGAGGACCAATCGGCACTAGGTCTCATCAATTAGTAGAATAAGAGAGAGAGAGAGATAAATAGGGAAGAGAGAGAAAGAGAGAAGTGAGAGGAGAGAAAGAAGAGAGAGAGAAGAGAGAGAGAAGAGAGAGAAGAGAGGGGAGGAGAGAGAAAGTTGCGTACCCAAAGGGTGCCAACCTTTTTATTCTCTCTCCTCTCTCTCTCTCTAAGATGTAATCAAAGGCTCAAACAAGAAATCAAAATTTTTATTGAATCCTCAAAGAATCAACTACAGGTCGAGCGGTTCGTTTACAATGAGGCAGTGCTTGTTTATATAGAATTATGCTCAAATGTGGGTGGATTGATCAAAATTAGATCTAATTACTTAAAATTAAGATTTAATTGAATTAAAAGAAATTTAAAAAATGGGTACAAAAGGATTGTTTTGCCCTTGCCTAAGAATGTGTGGAATTTCAGAACAGTTCCTGCTGTTGTTCGAGATCTTACGTGATCTTCCATGGCTGACTCGAGGTTGTTCTGATGCCCATTTAATCGAAAGATTATTGTTTTCTTATAAGGCTCAGCACGGTGATCGTTTTGATACCAACTTCAAGCCATGAATCATGTTTTTGAGCCATGATCACGAGACTTTGAAATTTGTTTGAATCTTGAAGACTTCGGATTGATAATGCCCTCGTTCCTTAATGTTATTCTATGATTTCTTTATCGTAGTGCACTGAGCATGCCGTCACGATCGTGTGGCAATAAACATAATGTGATTTGGTGCCCAAACGAAGATTTCACAAATTTTGAGTTTTGGACGAAATCTGGAATCCGGCAACCGGAATTTCAATCACTTCGTCATCTTCATGCATGAAATATGGCCTTCCATCACGTACGGGGTTTGAACTAATGGTATCCCTAGACCTCATGCACACAATATAATTGGTTTCGCATTGATCCATTGTGCGAGCGTCGTGATTTGGTCCATCGAGTGAGGTGTGTTGCTGCTGAATTTTATGCAACTTCTTCATAGATCGGAAACTTCTCTCTAGCTTTTCTCTCGGACATCATCTCGGGGCGTGCCACATATCGAATTGTTCATCTTGATGAGAAAAAAATGCTCATCAAATTTGGGAGCGATCCGACTTGGAACGAGTGAGTTACGAGCCCTGAAAGTGACTACCCATGACTGTAAAACAGCCACCTCTAATGGTGGTTTGGTGTAGTACGGCCACACGGGAATAGTGTGCGGCCTCTGTTGTTTCAATGTTTTTCTCATATCTTTATTCTGGAGTGTCCGATAAAGCCAAAACTTGGTCCATTGGGGTTTCGACCATGTCGAATCTAATGGCAGTGGTCCCACAGTGATTTGAGATATCAAAAATATAATTCCAGTTATAGGGTCCATTTCAGGGTTCGAGAGGCCATTTTTCTTCCTGTGTTCACTGCCTTAGACATGTCGAAATCTGACAAAACTTGGCAGATGGTCTTTTGGAGTGCTGATGACAATCTTAACCCATGGGGCATTCTGAGACTGTTGGGAATTTTTATTATTTTGTAGGCTTTATTAACATGCTTCCTACCAGGGACCAAGGTGCTGACAAATACATTCAAATAACTTACCCTGCCAAATGTTGTGCTTCAAAAGAAGCGAGAAGGACAATCATTTGAAAAGTTTCCTTAGGCTTTTAATTTTTTCCTTCCTAGCCACAGGACTACGTGAACGTCGAGGAGATTCACATAATGGTGTAACTAGGCTGCTCAAACGTAGGGATACATTGTTCGTGGGTCCATCCATGGAGACTTTAGGGGGAGAAGAGAATTTTTTGTGGAATCTTGTCGAAATCCTCACCTTCATGTGGGCTGTTTGTGATTTTGAATCTGAGGATTTTGTACGGACCTCGTCAGTCAGAATCAAGCCCAGCTAGAAATTGAGTTCCATGTCGAAGGGCATTGTTCTCATTTGGTCTGGGTATGCTTGCATCCTCTGGTGTTGAGCCATGGTTCAAGGATGAATGATGTGCTGAAGGCCCTTGCCTCGGCGCCGTCTACTTTACGAATTAGTCATTCTTTGACGAGTAGGGTACCTCAGTTTGTCGAGGTGACCAGCTCTGAGTACAACCACCCCTAACCACTGCTGTGTAGCTAAGACAATCACCTAGATTGCCGGTCTAAAGTCTGACTGACCCGTTATTCCTTGGCGATTAGGGTACCTCAGTTTGTCGAGGTGACCAGCTCTAGGTACAACCACCCCTACCCACTACTGTGCAGCTAGAACAATCACCCCGATTATCGATCTAAGATCATAGCTGACTTAAGTTCCTTGGGGTGTCTTCAACATTTTTGAATGTATGTTGATGACCTTCTGAGAATGATGCTCTTTGTCATGAGCCTTGTCTGGCCATCTTGACGATTTTTCTGTCTTTCAAGTCCTTTTTGCAACTGGACTCAAACTGTCAAAATCTTTTCCTTGAAGCTCATATTTTTGGATCCCGGGTTTTATGCCACTAGGGATTTTCTTCCTTTGAGTGAGGGTTGAAGCTGCCTACTGAGACAAGTACTGCATCAACTTGTTTATTGATCCAAACATCCTTTGTGGATTTTCGCTTGAACTTGGGAAGCAGTGTCGTGGAGACGGTTTTCACCAAGTTCTTTTTATTTGGGGCTCTTTTATCCATGACCTTTCGGCCATGTCCACCCTTTTTGTCCATTTTTACTCACAATGCCCTTTCGGGTTTTCATCGCGCCCAATTTTTATTCACGAAACTCTGTTACTCATGGTTTTGTGATCATGCCCGTTCGTCATTTTTACTCATAGCGTTCCCTTGTTCAGGTATACACCATGCCCGTTATATTTTTTTTTGTGAGGGTGTGTTTAAGGTCATGCCTCTCGAACCTGTGCAAAACAGTTTAACGTCTTGTGGCCTGGACGTGCACTATGGTTTAAGGTCATACAGCTGAACCGTAACGGTGATGGATGACAGTCTATGAAGGCCATGGACTGAATATGATGGTTGTTTAGCTCACTTGGGGAGATGGCTCGAGGCTACCTATGAGAGATGGACAATGTATGAAATGTGAGTGGATGATGGTTACCCACTAACTTGCAACGAGTATGGATGGCGGAATGGTTCACCGTTTTGTGAGCATGGGCGAGACAAACTGGGGAATGATGTAAGATGATGAAAGGAATGTACTCACTGAGGAGGTAATGAAGGTGGTGTGTACACATTAACAGGTAGTTTAGAGAAGGCATGCGTGAAAGTGCACGAAAAGGCGTGTGCGCATATGTGGTGGCAAATTTATGGTTAGGCCTTCGTGAACTGGGTAAAGCAGTTTATCGTCATGCGGCTAGGACGTGCACTATGATTTAAGGTCGTATAGCTGGACCGTGGTGATGCAATTTAAAGTCATACAACTAGGATCATACTGTTTAAAGTCATGCAACTAGACCTCCACTACAGTTTAAGGTAATATAGCTCGGACCTTGGCTATGCAGTTTAAAGTCATACAGCGAGGACCATACAGTTTAAGGTCATCCAACTAGACCTTCGCTACAGTTTAAGGTCGTATAGTTTGGACCGTGGCTATGCAATTTAAAGTCATACAGTGAGGACCATGCAGTTTAAGGTCATGCAACTAGACCTCCGCTACAGTTTAAGGTCATATAGTTTGGACCATGGCTATGTAGTTTAAAGTCATACATCGAGGACCATGCAGTTTAAGGTCGTGCAACTAGACCTCCGCTACAATTTAAGGTCGTATAGTTTGGACCGTGGCTATACAGTTTAAAGTCATACAACTAGGACTGTATAGTTTAAGGTCATGCAACTAGACCTCCTCTACAGTTTAAGGTCATATAGTTTGGACCATGGTGTTGAGCCCTTTATCGTCATGCGACTAGGACATGCACTATGGTTTAAGGTCATACAGCTGGACCGTGGTCATGCAGTTTAAAGTCATACAATTAGGACTGTGCAATTTAAGGTCGTGCAACTAGACCATCGCTACAGTTTTAAGGTCATATAGTTTGGACCATGGAGTTTAGAGTCGTGCATCTAGACCATAGCTATAGTTTAATGTCATATAGTTTAGACCATGGAGTTTGTGCTTCTAGACCATAGCTACAGTTTAAGGTCATATAGTTTGGACCATGGAGTTTACGGTCGTGCATCTAGACCTTAAGGTAATATAGTTTGGACCATAGAGTTTACGGTTGTGCATCTAGACCATTGATACAGTTTAAGGTCATATAGTTTGGATCATGGAGTTTAGGGTCGTGCATCTAGACCATAGTTACAATTTAAGGTCATATAGTTTGGACCATGGAGTTTAGGGTCATGCATCTAGACCATCACTATAGTTTAAGGTCATATAGTTTGGATCATGCTGTTTAGCGCCGTGCATTCTAGACCTCTACTATAGTTTTAGGTCATCTAGTTTGGACCATGCAGTTTAAGATCGTGCATCTAGACCGCCACTATAGTTTTAGGTCATATAGTTTGGACCATGCAGTTTAGGGTCATGCATCTAGACCATGACTGTGCAGTTTAAGGTCATGCAGCATAGACCATGGCGTGGAATCATTCTGTTAATTCAATCCCCCCATTGTTTATGAGATTCTAGATAATGTCTCCCATGTAAAGACACTCCTCAGTCTAGTGACCAAGTAACCTATGATATTGGCAATAATTGGGCTCGTCATCTCTCCCAACTTCCTTTGGTCTTTTTGGATCAGGCAGTTCGATCACTCCCTTTAATGAGAGTTTCCAGCAACATGGGGATCATAGAATTTGAAAGGAATAATCCTTGTGTTGAAAGTACCCTATTTTCTTCTTGGAGACGTCGAGTCTTTGATCTCCTTGTGATAATAGAGTCTGATCAAGATAAGTTGGGGGAGGTTTCTAGTAGCGATTCGACATTCCTCTCACTAAAGAATCACATATTTTTGATGCTCTGGCCACCATGCCTTTTATTAGTCCTCCATTCCCAATTCGAAGAAACGATGGGGAAGGGACTGATAGTGAGGGAGGCGAGGGTGGGAGTAGTTCATCATTTGATGACCCCATTTTGAAAGGCTAGGAGCGGTTCTTGAGAGACAGCAAATAGGGCTTGATGCCCTGAGGGGGTACACTCAAGCTTATAAGACTTCAATACTGCTCGATGCATGGTTTATATCATTTCATCTTTCGACCTCATCTCAGCTTGTAACCGCCTTACCGTGGCCTTAACATGCACAATCTCGTTTTCATAGGCTTTTGATACTTCACTGATCACCACGTTTTCGTCACTAGTCATTCTTGAAGGCTCCTTAAAATTAAGAGAGAACTTGAGCTTCTCATAAGCCGGCAAACCTCCATCATCATTCTTGAGGAGATACATGAGGCATTCATGACATGAGGAGAGCTGATGATTGGCTTTGCAGGGAGTCATGGCATTCTCAAGGCATGGAGGAGCCACTTGAACAGGGCTAGCATCAAGGGAAGGGGAGCTTGTTTCATCTTGTACTGGGGAAGAGTTTTCCTTGGATGAGAGTGACGAGTTCTCATTAGAGACAATAATGTCTGGGGGGAAGCAAGCAAGGGAAGTAGCATCACTAGGACCAATGAGAGTAGATGGTTGTTCATCACGTGTCCAAGGTTCAATGATGAATCCCTGGAGAGATCGAAGGAGAGTGACCAGTGGCAGAGTCCCCTTCTTATTCTGAAGGTCGGTCTCAACAATGGGTTTCTCAAGCCCTTGTAACAGCTCAACAGTATCAATTTTCTCTTCTGCTTCATCTTGAGGAACCGGGGATCCCTAGACAAACTTTCTGAGGAGTTGGTGGATCATTCTCTTGCATGAAGGGAAGAAGACTAGTCCCTTCATAGTTTGAACTTTCCACCAGCAAGGGATCATGGATAATGCCCTTGGTGGGTTCGGCTTCCGTCTCACCTGAGTCACTGGGACTGCCCCGCAACGGTGCCTTCAGACTTAACAGGAGTCTCAAGCTCATGAGCTGCCATGAGCTAAGTCTGCTCAAAGAGGCCATTGCTCTATGTTCCCTGACTCGAAATGGGTTTGGGGGTCTGATCAGGTGATGACACCATTGGCTTAGAATTGATGGGGTCACTGGGGTTATACTGGCATTTTACCCCTTCAGTAAATTTGTCCTTGCCTGAGTGGGACTTGGATCTTCATAGATAAACCGACTTCATCATGCCTCGAGTAACCATTCTGGTATACTCCTCATTCGATGCTTTTTCGGCATCATCCGCATCGAGGGGCATTAGGGAAAAGCAACGGCTCTCGCCCTCAGTAGAGAAGTCTTCTATGGTATTCTCAAAACTAGAGGAAGTTTTGGATCTGTAAATGTGTGCACGTTGCTTAGGTGTGCTCTGAGTGGGTGGGGGGATTAGCCCGTGTACGCCCTCTATAGAAGGACTTCGAGTGACCTGGTGGTCAACCCGAGCTTGAGCAGCATGTCCGGCCTTAAGAGACCCGGTTTCATGAGCATGTGTGTGTGACGAAATGGCCGTGTGATCATCCCTCACGGAGTGAACATGCATGTGTTGGGAAGGCGGACTTAGAGGTTCCCCTTCATGTGCTCGGGCAGGCGCAAGAACAAAGTTGCCTCGAGAAATGTAGTGCATATGTAAGGGGTGTGCAGGGCCGGGTCCAAGAAGAGCCGAACCCTGACAGTGTTCCGAGGTAACTTGAGGGTTGCCTCGAGGATGTGCAGGGCCAAGTCCAAGAAGACCCGAACCCGGACAGTGTCCTGAGGTAACCTGAAGGTTGCCCCGAGTGTACTGTGCATGCAAAAGAGGTGTAGGGTGTCCAAGAAGACCGGAACCCTAATCGTGTATCTGGGTAACCTGAGGGTTGCCTCGAGTGGTAGCTAGAATGAATGGTCCACTAGCTTTAGTGAGTGTGTGTGAGATGGTGGCTTTAGAGCCGCCTCCTTCTGGTGTCGAGCATCCTGTTACAGGGGCTTGAAGTGATAAAGAATGGGGGCAAACCTTGCAGCGACCCACAGGAGCGATGACAGACGAACTGTCGGTCGCAGGAGAGGGAGGGATGTCCTCTGGGATGCCCCAAGCAGTGGGACCGGCATGTGAGTTATCGGTAGCAGGGTCCGTGCTGTGTGTGGTGGCGTGTGTGCCACCAATGCAGGGTGCATTGGCGGAGGGTCCACCATTGCAAGGAGGTAGGGAACGAGGGACTTGTTGGTCCATCCTCGCCTCTATCCAAGTGAAGACTTGGGAGCACGACACAGGGTCGATGCTCAGGAGAAAGGTCGGGAATGAGGTTCGTTGAATCTGTTCCCGATAAAGACTCATGAGTGCAGGAATCATGAAACCCCTGACTCAGATGAAGCGATTAAGTAACCCCAAAAAGAGGTGTGCGTATAGTGAGCAGGAATAAAAAGAAAGGAAGGTCAAACAAGAACGATCCAACGATGGGGTAGTGTGTCCCCAGTGGAGTCGCCAAGCTAGTTAGGTATCTCGATCTCGCCCTCCAGATCTCGGGAAGATCGGGCGGCACATGTCTTGGGTTTCGAGAGAGACTCGAGATGTTTGTGAGATCGCTCTCTCAAGAACATCGTTTGAAAATGGGGGCAGGTGTTATCAATCAGTGAGAGAGGAATTTAAAGGTGGGTTCGGGACTTACTCGGGCTGACTCACATGGGAGCCCTCTTAGATCACGAAGAAAGCCCCCCAGTAATGAAACTGATTCGAAATCGCCTCCCTTAGCTCGTGTTCTTCTTATTTTTTGCTTTCCTGCAATCACACACATATATGGCAAAGGTTATGGGATAGGTGGGTCAGACCTCACCCTTTTCCTCTTTGATGATCATACGCAAGCATGGATATTTTAAAAAAAGAAAGAAAGACAGGTGGAAGAGAAGAATCCGACCGAGCGAGAAGATCAGAGAAGTGACTAGGCTGGTGGATAATTACCATAACGTGGTAGCGAAACGGGATCGGTAATTGAGATCGGCTCACGGGATTGCTACTAGACGCTATTGCCAATATCAACTAGCTAAACACGGTGGTCGATCTGTTGTGGCAGTAAAGCAGGCCAAGCGAACCTGACGCAACAATATTACGGCTAGACGACGGAACTGCCATGAGATGCTAACATCAATCCCTCTTGGTCGAATGAAAGAGTAGCAGAGGAATGGTTAAAGAGAAGAAGGGAATGGAGGAAGGAGAGAGAAGAAGGAAGAGAGGAGGGAGAAGAAGGAAGAGGAGATGCAGTCCGTGCTAGACATTGCTGAGTGTTTCAGGAGATGGGAGAGAAAGGAAGCAGTAGGCGCTAGGCTTCACCAATTGTGTCAGATGAGAAACAGGAAGAGAACCAACTAACGCTAAGTCTCACCAATTGATAGAGGAAGAGTGGAAAAACCAGCCGATGCTAAGTCTCACCGACTGATAGAAGAGGAGAGAGAAGACCAACCGACGCCGCGTCTCACTGACAGATAGCAAAAGAAAGAGAATATCAACCGACGCTAGGTCTTGCCAACTGGTATAAGAAGAGCGAGAAGACCAACCTGTGCTAAGCCTCACCGACTGATAGAAGAAGAGAAGACCAACCAGTGCTAGGCCTCACCAACTGGTAGAAGAAGAGAGAGAAGACCAACCTGCACTAGGCCTCACCAACTGATAGAAGAAGAGAACACTAACTGGTGCTAGGTCTCGCCGACTAGTAGAAGAAGAGAGAGAAAACCAATCGGTGCTAGGCCTCGTCAGTTGGTAGAAGAAGAGAGAGAAGACTAATCAGCGCTAGGCCTCGTCAATTGACAGAACAAAAGAGAGGAGGCTAACCGGTGCTAGGCCTCACCAGTTGACAGAAGAAGATAGAAAAGACCAATCGGCGCTAGGTTTCGTCGACTGGTAGAAGAAGAAAATAGAAGGCAAACAGGTGCTAGGTCTCGCCAGTTGACAAAAGAAGATAGGGAGGACCAACCAGCACTAGGTCTTGCCGTTTGACAAAAGAAGATAGAGAGGACAAACTGGCGCTAGGTCTCACCAGTTGGTGGAAGAAGAGAGAGAGAGAGAAGAGAGATAAAGAGAGAAGGGAGAGAAGAGAGAGAAAGAGAAAGAAGAGAGAGAAGGGAAAGAGGGAGAGAGATGAGAGAGAAGATAGAGGGAAGAGAGAGAGAAGGGAGAGAAGAGAGAGAAGAGAGAGAGGGAAGGAGAGAGAAAGTTAATTGTCTGAAGGGTACCGACCCTTTTCTTCTCTCTCCTCTCTCTCTCCAAGACGTACTCACAGGCTCAAGCAAGAAATCAAAATTTTATTGAATCCTCAAATAATCAACTAAAGGCCGAGGGGTCTGTTTACAATGAGGTAGTGCTTGTTTATATAGAATTGTGCCCAAACATGGGTGGATTGATCAAAATTAGACCTAATTGCTGAAAATTAAGATTTAATTGAATTAAAAAAATTCTAAAAATGGGTGCAAAAGGATTGTTTTCCCCTGCCTAACAATGTGTGGAATTTCAGAACAGTCCATGCTACTGCTCGAGATCTTGCATGATCTTACATGGCTGACTCGAGGGTGTTCTGATGCACGTTTAATCGAAAGATTATTATTTTCTTGTAGGGCTCAGCATGGCGATTATTTTGATACCAACTTCGAGTCATGAATCATGTTGTTGTGCGAGAATCGTGATTTGGTCCATCAAACGAGGCGTGTTGCTGCTGCATTTTCTGCAACTTCTTCACGGATCGAAAAATTCTCTCTAGGGTTTCTCCATGATCGGACATCGTATCAAGGCGTCCCACATATTGAATTGTTCGTCTTAATGAGAAAAATACGCTCACCAAATTTGGGAGCGATCCGGCTTGTAACGAGAATAGTGTGCGGCCACACGGGAATAGTGTGCGACCCCTCCTATTTCAATGTTTTGTTCATATCTTTGTTTTGGAGTGTCCGATTAAGTCATACTTTGACCTATAGGGTTTTCGACCATGCTAGATCTAATGGCAGTGGCCCCACAATGATTTGAGACACCGAAAATGTAGTTCCAGTTGTAGGGTCCGTTTCAAGGTGCTAGAGGTCATTTCTCCAAAAACTGTTCCTTTGTATGCACTGCCTTAGACATGTCGGAATGAAACGAAACTTGGCAGGTGGTCTTTTGGAGTGCTGATGACAATCTTGACCCATTTTGGGGGAGTTCTAAGACTATCGAGAATTTTCACTATTTTGTAGGCTTTATTTACCTGCTTCCTATTAAGGACCAAGGTGCTAAAAAATACGTTCAAACACTACCTTGTGATTCAAAATCAGTTCTGCCAACCCAAAAACCCTGTTACACCCTGTTTTAACCCAAAACCCAAAAAACATGTTGTTTGATGAAAAAATTCATTAAAAATAGTAAATAAATCTGTTTTGACCTAAATTTTCTCAAAGAGCTTCACAAGAGTCTAAGGAATACACATGAAAAGAAATTTTTGAAATTGGAGCATTTTTGGTTTGTGCAACACAGGGCGTACCTCCCAGGTGACACGACTCATGCCGCCCAGTCGACACGACCCGTGCCGCCCAGCCTTGGGCGACATGGGGAGTGTCGCCCAAGTGACATGACTCATGCCACTCAGCCTTAGGCGACATGGGGGATGCTGCTCAGGTGACATAGGGCATGCTGCCCAGGCGACACGACCCGTGTCGCCTAGATTCAAGACCTCTTAAAAAAAATGTTTTAACTGAGCCTTTCGTGGGTGAGGGAAGGATATTCTCCCTAACAAATTTTCCCCCCTTTTAGTGTCTTTTGGGGACCATTTAGGGGGACAGAGAGAGAAATGGGGGGAGGATACTTTAGAAAGAGATTTTTGGAGAGATATGGGAGATCAAAGAGATTGAAACCCTAGACTACATGAGAGACACAGGGAGACCCCAGAGAGGAATCCTAAACTGTGAAACCTTAGACTTAGGGCACAATCACCCTGGTTCGAAACCATTTTTCAGGGCACAACCACCCTACCACTACCAGAGACTTGCTGATCGACATCTGGACTAGAAAGCCAAGAGGAATCGATTCTGATATGGGCAAGCCCTAGAAGGCTCGGTAGTCCCTGGCCATCCAACCCGGTTTGGTATCATTCTCGACGCTCTCTCTTTCTTCATCTCCTTACTGCTTTATTTTACTTTGATTTGTTTTGATTAGTTTTCTTTAAAAATCATATTTTTGATATCTTGGATCATGCTAGCTCTGCCACAGATCTGAGAGCAGATCTGCTCGTTTCTAGGCAGATCTGGCCTCAGATCTGAATTCGATTTTTCCAACCTTCTCTACTATTTCATTTTCATCAGTTTAAAGTGTCAGATACGACAGACCTTCATTTCAAGATCTCTCTGATTTTTCACGGTAAACATAGCTATACTGGATCCAATGGTGATGGTCCTACGACGGTTTGATGCTTCGAAAGTAGGGTTCTAGTTATAGGGGTCAATTTTAGGGTGCTAAAGGTTGATTTTGCTGAAACGGTTTATCAATTTTCATTGCCTTAGACCTGTCGAAATGCAACGAAACTTAGCAAGAGACTTTTGGAATTCCTTATGAAGCTCTTACCTTATTCTGAGACTGTCAAAATTTCCATTGTTTGTTAGGCTTTATTGACCAACTTCTCTCTTTTTTTATTTCGCATCGTGGACCAATGGTGCTAAAAAATGTCTTCAAACAGCATGCCCCACCGATTGTTGTGCTTTGAGAGAAGCGAGTAGGACCATCATTTAGAAATTTTCCTCTTGCTTTATTTCTTTTTTCTTCCTAGCCAAAGGACCACGTGAACGTCGAGGAGATCCACGTAATGCTGTAACTAGAATGCTCAGACGTTTGAATAAAATGTACAAGTCCATCTGTGGAGACTATAGGGGCAGAAGAGACTTTTGAGGGATCTGTCGAAGTCCTCACCCTCAAGGGACTATTTGTGATTCTGACAACTGAGGATTTTTTAGGACCTCATTGGTTAGAATCAAGCCTATCTGGCAGCCAAGTGCCACGCTTTAGAGCACTATTCCCATTTGGTCTGGGTTTCTTTATTTTTGGATTGACAGCTAAAGAGCCTTTGGTCGGCGGTGTTTGCTGCTACACCAGGTTTGCTTTTGACAATTAGGGTAACTCTGCGGGCCCTATCCTACCAGGTCCAGTCTGGGGATTTTTGTTGGCCTATCCCGAAAGTCTGGGCTTGTCGACTAGGGAGGGATTTTGGCGAGGCGACCTCATGGCAAGGCATCACCTTGAAGTCTTTGACAGATTTCACCCTGGCTTTGCCAGTTTCTTGCCTTCGTCGGCGTCTTTGGTTTGTCATAATGATTTTCTTGTTTTTGGAGCGATCTTTCAGTCATCGTCCTCACCCTCAAGAACTCTTATTTTTGGAGGGAGTTTTTGGCCTTCGTCCTCAATGACTCTTCTTGTTTTTGGAGGGATCTTTCGGTCTTCGTCCTCACCCTTAAGGACTCTTACTTGATTTTGGAGGGATCTTTCGGTCATCGTCCTCACCCTCACGGACTCTCTTTGATTTTGGAGGGATCTTTCGATCATCATGCTCACCCCTAAGGACTCTTCTTTGATTTTGGTGTTTGGGAGATCTTGTGGGGCTCTCACTCCCGAGTGAGCCATCTTGTGTTTTTTATTAGATCTTGATAGCTGAGGATTTTGTGTGGACCTTGCTAGCCAAAATTACGTCAGTTTGACAATTGGGTGCCGACTGAGGCCGTGATGCTGCACTAACCTGCTTTATTGGTCCAAGCGATCTTTGTGGGTTTTCACCTAGACTGGAAAGTGACGTTGTAAAGACGGTTTTCACCAACCTCCTTTATTTTTAGGCTCTTTTACCCATGTCCACCCTTTTTATCTATTTTTACTCACGATGCCCTTTTGGGCCATGCTCGAGTTTTTGTTTTCACGAAAGTCTTTTACTCATGGTTTCATGACCATGCCCGTCCGTCATTTTTACTCATGTCGTTCTCTTATCTAGGTATACACCATGCTCGTTATTTTCTCTTTCTTCTTTTGTTCTTCTTTTTTCTTCTTTTTATTTTTTTGTGAAGTCGTGTTTAAGGTCATGCCTTTGGAACCTGTGCGAAGCCTTTTAATGTCATGCAGTCAAGACGTGCACTACAGTTTAAGGTCATACAATTGGACCATGGTGGTGATGAATGACAGTCTGTGGAGACCATATAGTGAGTATGGTGGTTGTTTGACTCACTTTGGGAAGATGGCACAAGGCTACTTATGAAAGATGGATGATGTATGAATGGTGAGTGAAATGTGGTGACTCATTCGCTGAGTATGACATGGGTGAAGCGTAGTGGGAAATGATGGATGATGGTAATGAAGTGAATGGACTCACTGGGGAAGTAATGAAGGTGGTGTGCATGCACGAACAAGTCGGTTAGGGAAGGCGTGAGTGAAGATGCACGTAAAGGGCGTGTATGCCTGTGTGGGGGCAATTTTAAGGTCATGCCTCCTGGACCTATGCAAAGCAGCTTAATGTCATGCAGCCAGGACGTGCACTATAGTTTACAGTCATATAGCTTGGTTAAGGTCATATAGTTTGGACCATGGTGTTAAGCCTTTTAACTTCATATGGTCAGGACGTGCACTATAGTTTAAGGTCATATAGCGTGGACCATGGCTCTGCGATTTAAAGTCATGCAGCTAGGACCATGCAGTTTAGGATGGTAGAACTAGACCTTCGCTACAGTTTAGGATCATATAGTTTGTACCGTGTAGTTTAGGGTCGTGCACCTAGACCATTTAGGTGAGTCGCCATGTAAGTGGAGCTTCGTAGGGGATAAAGACACTGGTTCAATGAGGAGCGGGCCCACTGGGCACTAATGGGGTAAATATGATTCCACGGGGATAGTGAGCAATGGTATGCATGTAACTTTGTTGAGAATGGAGCACAGATGTAACCCCATTGGGGATTGAAGAAATAAGAATGACCCTAACTCCACTAGGGATAATGGGCTGCAATATGGATGACTCCTATTGAGGATGAAGGACAGTGGCCAGCATGTAGCTCCACTGCGAATGACAGTCCAGAGCACATGTGTAACCCCACTGGGGCTAGTGGTAGAATACACCTGGTGGAGAGGTGCATCCATTTCACAGTTTAAAGTCATGCGTATGGATTATTTGTCGCGTCGTTTAACGTTTTACTACAGGGGACGTGCGTTACAATTTTAAGGTTTTGTAGCTCGGACCATGGCTATGTAGTTTAAAGTCATGCGGCTAGGACCATGCAGTTTAAGGTCGTGCAACTAAACCTTCGCTACAATTTAGGGTCATATAGTTTGGACCATGCAGTTTAGGGTCGTGCATCTAGACTATTTAGGTAAGGGGATGTGACTCCATAGAGAACAGAGACGTGACTGAAGACTTGATGTTGGCTGTGGTGTAGGGAATGACCTCCCTAGGGATGCAGAATGATGGTCCAGATGGGAGTGCCATAGCATGCGCACGACGCTAGGTTTTGAATGACACAAGTGGTGTCAGTCCCTGGATGAGCGCACATGGCGTTAGCTTCTAGTGAGGCGCACGATGTTAGCTTCTTGTGACGTGCACGGTAATATCTTCTGGAAATAGTACTAGGTGAAGCGCATGACAATAGCACTTGGTGAAGCGCACAATGATAGCATTTGTTGAAGCACGTGACGATAACACTTGGTGAAGCACACGGTGATAGCACTTGGTGAAGCACAGGCGGCAGCGATTAGTATTAGGGCCTCGGGCTTGAACCTCCCCGACCTAAACTTATCGTCGTCTGGAGACGAGAACTGGAGTGTCATTTCGAACTTGTGGGGGGTGCTTTGCGTAACCTCTATTTATAAAAGGGGGTAAAACCCCATTTTACTGTTTTACCTTAGGTAAAATAATGAAGAGAGTTTAGAGCGAGCCAGAGCTTCCGTCTAGAGACTTTTGGCAAGAGTTTTCGACCAAAACTCACAGTGTACAGGCATTCAAGAGCTTTCCGGTGAACTTCAGTAGGTCGTGAGCCTTCGCGAAGTGCTTGTGGACATTTTAAGAGGGTGCCAAGGCTTTCTCGAGCAGGTAAACGGGGCTTCATAAAGATTCACTGAGACTCTGGCGGAATTGTGAGAGTCACAGTGCTATCCTGTCAGAGTTCCAATGCTTTTTGTGGGGGTAGAAGGGACAAACCAAGGGTTACTGACTACTTCCAGGAGCGTGATTTTTTGGTAGTTCCGTGGTTGCTGATAGATTGTTGATAATTTTCTAGTTATCGGAAGAGAGGAAGGAGGAGCAGCAGTGGGCTCACCGGAAACATAGTGAAATTCTAGCTAGTTGGGGTGAACTGTAGAAGTACGAGGAAGGGAAACCGAGATGTCCCAACGGGATTTCAAGGGACTCCGAGTAGTTTTTCATTAGCTTTGGTCACTAGTGGAAGAGAGGGAAAAGACGGGGAAGGGATTCTCGAAGAGTAGGGGTGAGTTCCTGGTGAGGAGAGGAAACACTAGTGAGAACCCGGGGCATCGCAAACCTGTAACGGTTGAGGAGGTGAAGGGCAATGGGACGACAAATGGTCACCCTCCGCACGAATGGTGATAGGCCACACCGTGAGTGTCAAGCGGCATGCTCAAATTTTGAGGGACGTGGTGTGCTGCACTTGTGATGCTCGTGAACAACTTGAGTGCAGCCAATGTTAGATACAGACGGCGATAGCCCTTTTAGTCGTGAGACAGCGATAGCCCCTTTAGTTGTGAGACAACGATAGCCCCTTTAGTCGTGAGATGGCGATAGCCCTGCCTTCTATGCACAGCAATAGCTTCTTCAGTCGTGCGACAACGATAGCCTTTATAAGAGCAGCCGGCGTTATGCCTTAAGTGACCAGCCTACAATATGCCCTTGTGAACGCAGTCGGCACTACGCCTTAGCATTTTTGTGGATACCTTACACAGCCGATGATAGTCTTGCCTTCTGCACAAGGCGATAAGGCCACCCCTTAGTGACTTACGTGTGGTGGTGAAGCCTTTGTTCTAGCTTCATGGCCCAGCCTTCAGGTGTCATTCCAGAAGTGAAGAACCACCCATGAGTAGGGGAGCTTGGCACTAACGAATTCACCGGCGAAAGCTTGATGAGGGGTGAGCCAATCTGGCTCACCGAGGCTTTGTGTGAACCAAGATGACCTTTGAGTGTCACCTTTGCTAGAGACCCTGTCCGCTTTGAGGTTAGACAAGACGATGACGACAATGTAAGAATAGAAGAAGGGGTAGGCCTCCTCCACTGTTTGCATAGGAATATATCAATTTTGTTTTGGGTATGACAAGAACGCAAAGAGGTATGGGGTCAGTATTCCTGGTGGTAAAATAGATTCTCCAAAATGACATATTTTATTGCCAGCAGGAAAACTATGGATACTTCTAACAGTGCGAAAATCTATTTTAAAGAGATTATTCGATTGCATGGCATTCTAATGTCAATCACATCAGACAGAGATGCAATATTTGTTAGCCATTTTTGGAGATGTCTATGGAACTTGATGGGAACTGAGTTATGTTTTAGCAATGTTAATCATTCCCGAAGTGATGGTCAAACATAAGTAGAAGTAAAATCTTGGGAAATTTATTGTGCATTTTGGCAGGAAAGAAACCAAAGCAATGGGATTTCTCAACCTAAATTTGCTTACACACTAATAACTGTATAAACAAATAATAAGCATATATATGGTCATATATGTCAATGTATATATGGTCATATATGTCAATGTATATAGCAATGTATATTAGGGTAAGCACATTGAAAATGATTATCATTATATTTATGATATTATTGGAAAGAATGAAATAACTGTATGTTATTTGCCATCTTTAGATATGATTGCAAACCCTGTAATAAAGGAGTTGATTGCAGAAATATTATCAAAGCATGTAGCTTTGATGAGACTTAGGAATATTTAAGTCTGGAACTCACAAATTTGATCCTTTTCTTTGATGTCTTGGTCATGTGAGGAAAAGTCGCATTAGCGTGAGAAACCCCATGACATGACTTTGGATATTATGAAATGTATAACCGCATTAGCGTGAAAAGCCTCATGACAAAAATATGCTCATAAATGTTAAACTCATTAAGTGGTAAATGCTTTATGATATTTCACTATATCTGGCCCTCATGACCAAGTAGGAGATGATTGTACGTGTGTGTGTGGCCATGGGGCATTTAAACGTGCCATTTTTCTCTCTTTTATAATTTAATGTTTATCGTTAAAATAGGGAGGCTTTTTAGAGAGAGAGTGTCGTTATCTAACGGGCAGAAAATGACCACCCACCTCCCAGAATTATAGGGTCACGTTTTTCAGATATTTCAGGAACTCAGCCAAACGTTGGAGATCTGCTTCATTCCATCCCTCTTTAAGAAAGGTTTCATGACCTTGGAGAGGTAGGCCACATAATCAATTTTGAGTTCTCATTGTTCTGGGAAAGGGCCTGATCTCTGCGATCCCAAGTCTCACGATGCTGCCAGTAATCCTGGGAGAGGGTTCCATCTCTTCCTTAATAATCCAACAAGAACGACAGAAAACCATCGAGTTGGAGAATGTTCAAGCAAGAGCTTCTCTTTGTTTCCATGAATAAAGTCCAACCCTAATACGACGATATTATTGGTGCAAGGGTTTTAGTTCAATGAATCATATGATTCATATGTATTTTTTCAAATAGTTTAGAAGTTAGTTTTTTTAGAAGGTGTTGAATATTCAAGTCACCCAAAAAATAAAATATTTTTTATTTTGGGTGGTCCAATTAGAATTTCAAAAAGGGTAAATGAGAATAGAAACATCAAAAGAATAAAGACCAAAAATATGAACAATGTAGTAGTGCCAATTTGCACATATACAAAGTCATTAACTGGTCCAAATGATCTCAATTAACATTTAATAGAATATTTATTTATCTTCATTTCACTAAATTACCTTCAATATAAAATTTCCCATATTACCCTTGGTCAAGATTTTGAAGGATCATAACTATAAGTGACCCCTACGATTACCCCAAAAGAATGGTAAATATGTAACAAATAATGAAAATATTGTTTTGGATTATTAAGTAGAAAAAATTAGCTATATTTTTATCATTTTGCACACGAATGCTTTGCATGTATGAAATAACACAAATACCCTTAAGTAATCCTCATTGAGGACCTTGACTAATGTTTTCCTTCTTTATAATCTCGAACAAGCTGAGGTATTTTTGTTATTTGGCAGTCTTTTTATAGAGTGGGTCAAATATTAATAGGGGAAATCCGAAGTTCGAATCTTTTGACTGATCATTCTCTTTTTCTTAAAAAAAAATTACGATATGAGGTCATCATCTTCGGACCACTCAATTGTTTTTTAAAAAGTAGCGGTCCGAGGTCCCCATTTCAGACCGCTCTTTCTCTGTTTCTCTCTCTCGTTTGAAACACCGAAATCTTTAAAATCTGCTCTTTCAATACCCACTCTCTCTCTCGTGATTATTTGTACTTATTAATAATGCTGAGTTTAGCTCGAGGAACATGAACTTGCAATGTTCAAAGTTCAGCTGCATCCGGCTATATAGCAATGTTAAAAGTTCAGCTGCATCCCGCTATATAGCAAAACAGAATTAGACACTTTGCATAGAATATATAATTTGGAGGGAAGGAGCAGTCCGAGGATAACATTATCGTACAGCTATTTTTTTTTTAAAATCATCCTCAGGCTGCTATTTTTTGTAAAAAATAAGGAGCGGTCTGAAGATAGAGACCTTGGATCACTGTTTTTAAAAAATAGGGAACGATTAGTTCAAGAATTCTAACTTCGGACCGCTATTTTTTTACAAAAATAACGAGCAATCTGAGGATGGGGACCTCGGACCATTTTTTTTCTAAAAGTAGAAAATGATCGGTCTGAATATTCTAATCTTGGACCGCCCCTATTAAATAAAAAAAAAAATATAAAATACAGTCCGAGGATTACATCACCGGATCGAGGGTAATTTCATCCAAACAAAAAGTCACATTGACCGACATTAGATGTAATATTCACATACAAGGGGAGCATATTGTATTTTCCTACTTATCTAAGGGGTGTATGTAATTAACTCAAAAAATAACAATGGGAGATTACGGTAGGATGGTCCGGACTAAAAAAGTGGGGCCTAGGCGACAAACTTTGGCCCGAGGGGCGAGCTAAGGCCAATGCCATCCGGCCCAGCCCTCTTTTCTTTTTTATTTTTTTATTTTGTCCTTTATTTATTTTTGGGGCTTAGGCGGGGCCTGGGCCAAATGGGGACAAGTGATGAGCTAGGGCCATGGATAGCCCGGCCTGTTGCCACTACCGGAGAGCATGATTTTTTTTGGGTAAGTAGGGAGAGCATGATTTCATACAACAAATAGCAGATGGAGTATGGATTGTGGACCTCCATCTCACGCATCTTTTGCTTCATCTCTCTAACTAATACTTCAATATATTTCCCCATCTCCTTCTCTAAAAATCGCAACACCCACTAAAATAGGATTTCTAGTACCTCTCTCTCTCTCTAACAAACTTATAATTCTTCGGTCTCTCTCTATTTGAGTACTGTTACTTCTCTCTCTCAAATACTCTAATATCTGTCTGACGTGAATTATGGGAAGGGTGCGGGTTGTATAGAGCTTAGGCTTTAAACAATCAAATTAAAGCCAACCTTCAAATAGTGACAAGAATTGGTTTTAATATTGGAAATCTTTTTGATAGTCTTAAGATATATTTTTATATTTATTTATAAAATTTAAAGTTTAAAAAATAGTGTAGATTAACAGATTTATGAAAACTTAAAAATTTTAAAAATTGGCGGTCCAAAATTATTTTAGAAAATATATTATTTCCAGAACTTAAAATCTATTTTTTTCTTATGTTCATGCATTTTGATGTTGAGATGGTCAATTTGAAGATATTTGAGTATCAAAACAAATTATTCTAATAAAATTTTTGATGTAGACTAAAATTTGATTGTTTAGAGCCCCGGCTCTTTATAAACTTTTCCTTATGGGAGAATAGTGCGAAGTTTGGGTTTCCTGTAAGCAGAAGAGGTTATTTATAGGCCCCCAAGGAGGCGCCGGAATAACGTAGGAAGTAGCTTCCATTTTCACACCATGAAGGCTCCGTTTGCGTGCGCTTGACGTTTCATTGCAGAAGAGGATATTTATAGGTCCCCAAGGAGGCGCCCGCATAATGTAGGAAGTAGGTTTTATTTTTATTTTCACACCGGGGAGGGGCTCCGTTTGCGTCAATTGGAAGTCAAAAGGTACGAAAAACGTTTTCAAGTATGAAAAGGGTTGCAGCAAAGTATGTTACTATCGCGGAGACCAGCCCATAGGGACCCGAGTGGTAAATAAACGTTTTCTGTTTTTTCTTTTGGACCCGCTTTCTATGCGGCCATGTCCGCATGTATAGAAATGAAATGCAGGCTTATTAATAACTCTATTTTTTAGATGGGTCTTTTTACTTAATTTTTAAGGATAGGTAATCGTTAACATAGAGATCATAAATATGAAAAAATTAATAAATTTTAAAATCTAAAAATAATAATTCTAGTAAGAAAATATTTGCATATGCTTTTGTTATTTTAAGTATGTAAATAAACAATTGGAAGAAACTAGGTGCCAATTTTTTTTTATTTTTTTAGATAATTCAGTGGGGATGACGAGCCCCTTCTCGTTTTTGAAATCGTTAGTGGCTTTTTAATATATTAGGTGAAAATGAAAACCTAGACCTTAGCTGGAGCACAAATGATGCTACCACCACGACAACCTCATTCTCTCAAAAATGTTTTCAAGTATGAAAAGGAGTTGGGAGAAAGGTATGTTACCATTGTGGAAACTAACCCTGATAGGGACAAGAGTGCGACATAAATATTTTCTTTTTTTCTTTTTGGGTAAGTAGGCTTAAATTTTGGTAGGGTAAGTTAAAACATACACAAGATGTGTACACCTATGAGAGACGAGCATAAATGCTTGTTGTGTCTAGGGTTGGCAACAAGCTAGGCCAACCTTAACCCTCTCAGGCTGGGTCCTGTTAAGGCTAGGCCAGGCTAGACCAAATAAAATCAAATAATAAAAAGATAAAACACAAAAAAGAGGGGCTAGTCATGCCGAACTAGGCTGGCCATCGCCCATCCCCAAGCCCGCCTCACCCCTACACTCAGACCACAGTGGCCCAACCCTATTTTGGATATGCCATCGTGGCTCATTTTGTGGTCCGGACCTAAATTTTTAGGGTCAGCCTAACCAGGTTGGGTGCCTCTGACCATTGCTTCCCTTAACTAGATTCAAATTCCAAACAATTGGGTGCCACGACAATGTCTTATTTGACATTCTCTTAACTAGGTCCAAAGTCCAAACGGTTGGGTGCCAAGACAGTGTCTTATATGACATACGCATGATGTGCGTATTACTCTTTTTTTTGAATAATTCAGTAAGAAAGATACGTTTTTTCAAAGCTTTTTGAAGGTATTAGTGGGATAGTGTTAATGGTGGGAATAAAAATCTGATCAATAGGGTACAGGGTGCTACCCCCACAACCCAATCCCCTTTTCCAACATCCGTGTAACTTTTCATCTCGATTTCCTTTTTCGGGAAAGTTATAGGACCAAAAAAAAAAATATGTAATTTCTCGGACGAATGACATGCGAGAGACCCACCGATGGATGGATGGAGGACTTGAAATGTGTTGAAAAGTCACAAGGAATTTCCATGAAGATTGGATCGGAAACAAACAACCTTGCGAAAGTGAATCCATGATTTGAAAGAGAAAGGGCAACGTGGCATTCCTGTTCACCATTTACCAAGCACCATGTTATGGGATTTGCAGGGCTGCAAATTTTTTGAATATTGCTTACTTAATTCACATTGTGACAAACGTTAGAAAAATAATGAGCTGATTTTTGGAAACACTAGATATTGTCACATGGAGACTCCTTGAAATGGGTAGTCCATTGAAGTGCACCAATTGATTTGGAACTAGGGTGGGAATTTTGAGGCTGAGGCCATACAAATCCCCTATTTTAATGTTTGGGAGCATTAGTCAATTTGTGGACCACTTCTAAAAAGCTTTTCCAGGTCTTGCTGGCTTTGAAGGAGTGGTGAGAGATTGGAATGGATCTATAGTCTTTTCTTATGCAGGTCCACTGGGAGACCAAACTATAAATGGTGTAGAATTATTGGCTCTCTTCTATAATTTAAAATTATGTGGTAAGAAATTTAGGGTCTTATTGGAAACTTCGGTCCATCTTGTTACAATTTTGGGATATGTTTAGACCTTTTCTTTTCTCCTTTGTGCATGTCTTCTGTGAGGCCAATGTTTTAGTAGACTTCCTTGCTAAAGAAGGAACTTCTTTAATTGAGAATGTCTTCTCAGATTTTGTAATTTCTTTTAATCGTTGATTAATAAAGTTATGAATTTCTATAAAATAAAATTAAAATAAAAATAAATTTCTATTAAGAAAAAAATAATTTAAAGGGTTAAAACTCCTGACAATATTATTTTTTCATTAAAAGAGTCAAATGATCTCAATTAATATTTAAAGGTTATATTTTCTTTGATATTTTACTTTGGTATTTTTTAACAAGAAGTTTTAATAATAACCAAATTGCTCTTGTTTAGGATTTGGAAGGAGGAATAATCTGGCCTATTTCAATAATTTGAACCCCAAAAGACCCTAAAAAAATGACAAAGATATCCTTGTTTGTTTGGGATTACAAATAAGGGATACACTCTTTAGGATTCGTAGTGATGAACAACTAAGGACATTTTATCATTTAGCACCTAAATGCCTTGCATGAGTAACATAAAGGAAAAAGTTGATATAAGGGTGAGGCTCTAAACAATTAAATTAGGATGCAACTCAAAAAATTCATTAGAAAACTTGTTTTGATTTCCAAATATCATCAAATTGATCATCTTGTCTTCAAGATACATGGACATGAGAAAAAAATGGATTTCACGTTCTGGAAATAATGCATCTTGTAATACATTTTTTTACCATCAATTTTCAAGATTTTCAAGTTTTCATGGATTTGCTCGATCTACACTATTTTTGAAGATTTAGATTTTATAATTTGAGATGAAAATACATTTAAAGACTATCGCAAACATTTCTAGTATTGAGATCACATCTCTCGACACTATTTGAATGTGCACTTTCCTTTGATTGTTTAAATCCTCGGCTCTATACAAACCGTACCCTAACACAAATCTCTAGTTATTCATAATTAATAATCCTGAACAATGTGTTCCTTGTTTGTAATCCTAAACAAATTACAATTTGTAAATTTATTAAATTTCTTTTTGAGGAGGTATATAAGTCAAATTATTATTATTATTATTTCAAAAAAATTAACCCCACAAATTTGAATTAAGATCCTAAAATAATATTTTCCCCTATGGAAAGATAGATTATAAAATATTTTCTATATCCTATAAAATAGAAATTTGTTAATTAATTATTCAGTTCTCGTAAACTTATGGCCAATATTACGTATCATATTGAAAGCTTAGATGGCAAGTATGGTGTATTAGAAAACCATAGACATTGACTCTCACGATGAACATTATGGATTAGATGACGACGAACCATTGCCATGGTAAGTTAATCACCACCGTCCATATTCAGATTGGACGATAGATGGCCCCTCAGACAACTTACTTCATAGGAAACTTGAACACTACGGAGCTTCCCAGTGTAAAAGTTCCATTATTTGTTGGAGGCACATAATATTACGGTCTCTAGGGTTGGCGATGGGCTGGGCCAGGGCTGGGTTAACCCTGGCCCTGGCCCAATCAAGGCTGGCTTAATAAAATTTAAAAAACAAAACCTAAAATATAAAGAAATAAAGGTTGGGCTGGGCCGACCTTGTTTTGGCCTTGGCACTGGCTGGCCTATCTAGGCTCTCAGGCCACATTTTGTAGCCTAGGCTTTGGCTTTTTAGGGCCTAACAGAGCCGGGCCCTAGGCCAATTTCCATCCCTACTGTCTCACGAGCGAGACATACAGGAAATTTGGGTGAGGGGTACAAAGGACTACCGGGGCACACCACATATCATACTACCTATTTTAATCCCAGAGTTCAATCTAGGAGTATTTTTTGGGGATATAACTTCCTCAAACCATTTGCTGTCGTAATAAAAATAACTTCCAAATTACATTCCTTGTGGACTAGAAAAAGCATAATACCTCAAGACTGAATAGAAATTGTACATTTTTTTGAAGGGTGAGAACTAAAAATTCAAATTTTTTATTTTGATTATAATCGTATAGTGATTTTTAGATGGGTTCCCAAATCTAGGATCAAAAACATATTCCCAAATTTTGTTATTAGGGAATAAATGTACACTCTTGCTCCGGTAGGAGCTTTGAATAGGTGCTGTAGAAGAGGATGTGCTACAACATAACGTACTTGCATGTCATGCGAGACCAAGAAGAAAAGTTAAAAGATTCAATGCCCCCATATTACCCCCTCCGGGGAAACCTGATAAAGATGAAAAAGTTGGGCACTATGAACTTCCATAGGGTTAAAATGAACCTTTTTATCTCGTTTTGGGTTGGGGATATGGGTTGTTGTCTTAGGCGAACCACCCTAAGAAGGGTGGCCCACTTCGAAAGGCAGCCATCTCGGTGTAGGGCTTGAACTTTGACTAGGGTGTGAGAGACAAGGACATGTCATGTGGCAGGGTAATTCACTGTTAAGTTCTCGAAGCCGTAAATGAAAAAAGCATGTCTGACAAAAGAATGGTACAAGGATTTATGACTTCCAGGTCATCATCATACTTGGTTTGGAAATCACTCTGGCCTTATTTCCCTTTCTAATAATGTCTAGGTTGGGAGAATCTAGCAAATTTATCATCCCAACATCGTTGACGTTTAGGATTTTTTGAATCATCGGTTAGGATTGCTCATGTCACAATACGTCTTTTTGTCTACAAAACGTTTTTGGCTTAAATTTGAGTGTCACACCTCCTAATTGGGGCACACCTAGCAAAAAAATAAAATATACTTTTTTATAAAATAAATAATCAAAATTTGTCAAGAAGTTTCAGGGGTATTTTGATAACTTTTTAAAATGGAAAATATTTTTTATTATTTTTATCATTTTCAATCATAATTATAGCATGATTCATAAAATAAAGATTAAAAGTAAAATACTTTAAACTGTCAAATCAAGATCTGATGCTCAAAAAGCCTGCTTATGACATGGTGTCTCAAGCCATCTTAGCCATCTACTAAGATGTGACGACTGCAACCCGAGAGGCCACATATACTATATAGGTGAGTTGAGTCACATGGAAAACTTTTCCATATTTTTTTGTACTTTTATTGTTTATTTATTTATTTTAATCTACTAGAGCATTTTTTAACTGGGCCATTATTTTATGCTAGAATTTGGGCTTCAAAAGGTTGGTGGTAGTAATGTCCATTTACAAAACGCTGGTTGCTTGTAAATTAACAGATTATGACCGACTTTGACCTGGAGTAAAAAAATGCTGCAATACTATGGATTGGTTCATATGAAATTAATCTCTGGAAATTTTTTTCACATGAAAATATAGGCTACATGTATTTTGTTCATACATTTTAGAGAAAATTAGGTAAATATCCGTTTTAATTTATGTTATTATCAAAATACTAAATATTTTCGGTTATTACTCGCATGTCTGTTTTTTTCACTTCAAAATGTTTTTTTTTTTTAAAAAGACGAAAGTACCATTTTTTTATTTTTGAAAATCTGAAATGGGCATGATTTTGGGTTTTAAATCACCGAAAATAGCCCCGATAGCTTAAACACTTATGTTCTCTACTCTCATGCTCTGTGTATGCTCTGTGCGTCTCAAAAAAGCTTTGTGTATGCTCTGTGCGTCTCAAAAAAGCTTTGTGTATGCTCTGTGCGTATCAAAAAAGACTCTCTCACAAATAACCTAACTCTATAGATTTGGAATATATTAGAACCTCAGGATTTTTTACGAATTTTGACGGCATTTCTTGGATTTTGAAGGCATTTCACAGATTTTTTATCTATAGTGAAGGTATATATAAAATGATTTGTGGGTCAATTTTAGAAATTTAGATTGTATCAGATTTTGATTTAGGGTTTATACTCAAGCACACTAGTTGTTTATTATGAATTTTATTTAATTTTAGTTAATTTGTGGGTCGATTTTGATTGTATAAGATTTTAGAAATTTGGGGTTTTAAGAATTAGAAATTTGGGCTTTTTTTAGAACTCAAAATTTATACACAAGGTTGTATTGAGTTGATTACCTTTTTTTAGTATCTGTGAGGAAATTCACAGAACTCTAATTGATCATGTATGTGAGGTAACACATTTGCATAAATTGTTGATGTATTGCTTTGTTTTGAATGCTGGGTAGATTTTACATTATATTAGATTGTATGTTAACTTTGATACTCTTAGATAGTTTTAAGTACATATTTGTGATAGATTTAGTGATATCTTAAGAAAGGGTTGATTTTTCTTGATGACAGATTGGGTAGCTTGAAAATGAAAATTTGTATATTATTTATTCATGTATTGAACAATTTGCAAATGCTTGTGATTTTAGGAGTATATAGGACATAAATAACTTTATGCTTCAATATTTTTTATAGAATAATTTGTGACTAGATTTATTTGAGAGCTAGTTCGATACGTAAATTTGTGATCACCTATTTGGAGGTTTAATATGTGACTTAGCATTGTTTCAATGATTCTATATGCAAATGCGTGATGAGTTCTTGGTATCTCGATATTCATTCCTTTGTATTATCGTGTTCTTTTCCTTGATTAGTGCTTTTTATTGTAATGGTTAATGGTAAAAAGAGGAAAATGATGATAAGCCAAGTATGAGACTTCTATTAGAACCTATAGGTTAAGTTGAAAAGCTCCATAACACTAGGTTATGGTCTAAAACTGACCATCTTTTCTGTTTATAATAGCATGTCGTTATTGTTTATCAGTTATTCAGTTAAGTTTTGCATATGTAACCTTATGATTAACATGGTGATCACATGGGGTTCCAGTGATTATGACTCATATCCATCCAAAAGGGGGATATTTAAGAGATCTTGAGGGCCCTAGTTTGCTACAATTGCATACAGATCATTCATCCTATTATATTCAAGAAGGATAAGGATATGCATATATTCATCTTCTCTTTCCATTGGTTCGTTATTTTTTAATAAATTGCAGTATGTTTAAACATTATATGGAAAGTACATGTCTATGTAGTGTGATTCATATGTTGTCTATTTGTTGTATTTCAGAAAAAATAAGAAATAAGAATCGATGAAAACACACATCAATTATTGGTATATAACCAATGAGCAAGTTCAATTAGTAAATGCGTTTGGGTTGGGTGCTCTATTTATTATTTAGCCAGGTCGAATAGATTATCCTTGGTCACAGCCAATGCAAAGAGGTGGCGTTCTGAGACCAATTCTTTTCATTACAATATTCAAATTGGTGACATGACAGCTGCATTATTTGATGCTTACGAGACATTGAGACTCGTTATGGATGGCGACCCTGTTACATGTCATCCAATTAGTGACCTCCAAGAGTTTATAGAAGACAATTTGGGTGAAGTCCCCACTAGAGGCAACTTGGCAGTCATCAAGCATTCATGGTTGAAGGCCAAATTTCATCAATTGCCACCCGATGCAACCCCTGTGCAAGTTCTTAAGTATACACGTGCCTACCTGCTCTTCCTCATCAGCGTCACCATTTTCTCAGATTCATTGCAGGTAACAGTGCCAATGAAGTATTAACAATTATTTGAGCATATTGAGGAAGCCAACATATATAGTTGGGGTGTTGCAGCCCTCGCATATCTGTATTGTTCCCTTGGAAAGGATTGTACTTTCAAGCGAAGATATTTTTGTGGTTCAGTTACTCTTATGCAGGTAAATCATATTTTCATATCTTACTTAAACATAATAGTTTAGACTACTTTCTAAAAATAAATATAGTTTATCATGTCTTGATATAATACAATGTTGGTCTTATGAGCATATTATGCATATGAGGGCCATACCACGTAACATCTCTCCAAATATGGCTAGAGCAAAAAGATGGAAGCCACCAAAGAACTATTATGGAAATCTACATAACCTAATGCCTCCAATTAGATAAGAATTGGATAACCTCCAACCTAAAGATGTTAGTGTTAACTTTGATATTATAAGATTTATTATGGATTGATTTTGATTATTTTTAAGTATTTATAGTTATTTGTTGACTAATTGTCGTATGTGATATTTCATATCATATGACAGGTAATATGGAATCCCTACTTCAAGCCTAATGATGTCATTTCATATGATAGGCGGAAGGCATTCGAAACAACAATGTGCATAACGACCTTGATATTTGACGATATTGCCGAGCCATATATGCCGGAACGTGTGTGTCGGTAGTTTGAAGCAAACATGGCATATCAATAAATCCCATCTATTTTGGTAAGAGGTCTAGTAGACAAGGTGGACAACGAGATTTGAGAAATATTAATTCAGACAAAATCCATCATTGGTTGACTCGATATGAGCTCATGATGCTAGTTGAAATGTTGGTATTGACTTGAAAATTGTTTTAATTTTATACTTACCTATTAGTCCTATGAAATTGTTTTAATATTATATTTACGTATCTTGTTTTTGCAAGTTAGTGGAGTTCAGACTAGTACAACCTTGTTAGCAGCGGCACTTGGTTTGCGACAAAAGTGGTATTTTGAAGTTTTTAATCGTGTTTACAAGGCATTGAAATTCTTTCTAAGTTTATGCCTGTGGACTTAGATGAAATAGAAGCCAGGATGACAAATGTTCAACGTCAAGGAAATGATGAAGAGGAGCATGACGAGCCCAGAAGTGGTGTAGTAAGTGAAAGTAGTCATGCTGCAGAAGGCATGGCTGTCACACGCTCCATGTCCCCATACCGTACATGCGGAAAGCGACAGAGTACGGGATCAAGACGTGAGGTAGCGAACATCACTCAAGTGAGAGTGGCTCAACGCTTATAAAACAGGGGGAATTAAGAGCAAACCACGAAATAGAATTAAAAATATATTCACCAAGACAGATATTTTAAGCAAAAGCAAAGTCATGTCCATACACAACCATTTCTTCAAAATTTATTTACAAATAGTTCAAGGCACTAATGGCCCACAAAATACAAGGTAAACATCAACGAACAGCTAAGTGGCACCACCACTAACCACCTACTAAAGGAAGCTTCGAAAATCCCTTCATTACTCCAAGCTTTATGCATCCCAACGCACCGATCAGCTGCCCTCTCATCCGGCTGTCAGAAGCTATCACTATACAAGGATGAAAAATAAGGAAGGGAATGAGCTAACAGCCCAGTAATTAGATCTACCCCATTAACACATGTAAAAAGAGAATCTTCACTATCCGTTCCTTTCAGTACTTTAGCAGTATAAGAATAAATGCAGTCCAATTATCAGAAACATGCAGTGCCTAAATATCAGTCATTCCATGTGTAATAGAACAGTAAGGTTGACAGATCATAATTCTACACAATATAAACTAAATGAGCCTACTCCTGAAGTAGAAGTTCCATTGCTCAGGTCAAGCCAATCCTGTAGCTAGAAACCTCTACCCTCATTCAGGAGGGAAGACAATGACAAGTGGGTGACCCACTTTGTACTCCCCTCACAAAGCGCTTTGGGGCTTTTGATAAGTGGTGGCCTTGCAAGACACGACCCTCTCCTTGTGCCCTTCTGGCGAGAGGGCGTTACACTACCATTGGGTGATCCAATGCGTAGTGCCCATAACCTTTGGGGGGAGCTACCCATCATGTTACTCAGTTTCACCTCCTGACCACTATTATCATGGGTGCTCCATTGCGTAGCGGTCAGTGTCACAGTATAACAATAGCATAGTTTTTCTCAGTGTGATAGTACCAACTACTAATGGGTGTCCCATTGCGTAGTGGTCAGTATTTGCATATATCACAATATAGTAATATCACAGTATCAGTATCATAGTATCACAATATCAATGTCACAGTCTCACAATATCAGTATTCACATTTTCACAGTATCAGCATTCACAGTATAACAATATCAATATTATAGGATCACAATATCAGTATTATAGTTTCATAGTATCAATATTCACAGTATCACAATATCAGTATTACAGTGTCACAATATTAGTGTCACAGTTTCACATTTCTTACAACTTAAGGCAATGACGTCCTATCATAAACAGGGATGTAACTTCCGATCTGTTCAGAATTCGAAGGTAGTTCTAAAGCAAATTTTACAATAGACATGCATATCTTTCAAATGGAGGTGGCTTGAAAATGTTTGGACCCCTTTTGACTATTCAAAAGCTCAGTAGAGTGGAGGCATACCATCTGAAACTTGCTGTACAGTTGAGGCAGTGGCATGTCCTACCTAGTATACTTATAACTCTCAATCCATAAAGTATTTTAAAATGGTTTCAAGACCAGAGTTCAAGTAAAACTACATATCCTTCTAACAGGAGCAGTTTGAACGTATTTGGACTCCATTTGGTCATTCAAAAGTTCGTAACAACAAGGTAACAATTCTGAAAGTCGAGTGGACTCAGTCAACAGTGACCTATCCTCACAAATTTATACGTAACTTTCAATCTAGAAAGAATCTCGAAATAAATTCAATATGCAACTTTAAACACACACATAGATCTTTCAAATGGTTATAGTTTAAAGGTAGATGGGTCTCATTTGGTTAATCAAAACCCATGACAATAGTGGCAATAGTTAGAAATTTCAATGAGCTATGCTAACAGTGACATACCTACACATTTCGAGGCAAAACTTCTCATTTACGAGGACTTTGAATATTATTTAAACATGAAAATTTTAGTAGACTCACATATCTTTCTAATGGCAGTAATTTGAAGTTATTTGGATATCATTTGGCTGTTAAAAATCTTATTATAAAATCATGAATGTTTCAAAAAATTTCACAGTGTTACTGGGCATGCTTCAAAAGGATACCGAACCACTTTCAATTCATAGTAGACATCATCTTGCAATCTTTTCCATTTTACTTTAGGCATACATAGACACTTTTCTACAGATTTTTGTGGGCAATAGGCTCATTCTCAACATTAAAACCTCTCATACAACAGAGGCATCAGTTCAGTAAAATAATATTTGTAAGTATTTAATTTCATGCCTCTACGAACTTGGTGCAATGGTGGTCGATCCACTTACCTGATGTGCAATGTTGCCTCCAAAGCTCCCTCTCACGGTCCACTTCAAGCTTCTTACAATGGTTCGTCAATGGAGTCACAATGGGCTCTAAGTGTTGGGCACTGAGAGAGAGAGAGAGACAGTGAGGGGAAGAGAAAGCTTAAGTATTCCCAGTGGGTAGGTGGTTAACACTGTGGCTGATCATGCACGGTTCTGGCGTGCACAGCACTAACACGTACGGTACTGACAAGCACGTCTCTGACACACACAGCGGTGGTACAACTCACCCTCACTGCTACGTGCTCTTGCTACAGTGCGCACTTTCTCTACCGCGTGCATTCTCATTGCTGCACGCACTTTCACTACCGTACGCACTTTCACTGCCATCTCATTCTCACTTCCGCACGCTCTCACTGCTGCGCGCACTATCACTGCCGCTCGCTCTCACTGTCGTGCGCTCTCTCACTGCCACGCACTCTTGCTGCCATGAGCAGTTTTACTGTCATGCACTCTTAGTCCAAGAAATCTTGGTCCTTACATTGGCCCCGTACACACAGCTTATGATTGAGGAGACTAGAAGGCATAATACCCAAAAGAAGTAGTATCCGCCCAAGAGAAGGCGTTGGCTCCTAATCTTGAGTGTATTGAGTGTTTTGTATAGTTTTGTACTTTCAAGTATATGCCACAGATTTGCCATTTCCTACAAATGCATGTCTAAGGAGTTAAATCGACAACGTACTTCTTCCCTGCATAGTGGATCTCAAACTGTGTATCCATGGCAGATATAATTGTGTATGAAAATCGTGCCCTCATCTTTCGCAAGTCGAGCAATTCTTGGGCTTTCAGAACTAGCACACCGCTCCAACTATTAGCTAACTCCCTCTTCTCTTTAAACCTGCTCATCAACTGTACCCTTAATTCTTCTCACATTGAAATGATCGGCTCCACCCGATCAGATAAAATCCATGTATTGAATGACTCGGCTATGTTAGAGGGTATGTGAGAGGGGATATTCTCTTAGAATGAGAAAGGGTGAAAATTTCGGCAATGAGAGGTAAGGGTTTGGGAAATTACCAAAAATCAACTCGTTGGGTTTAGAGCTTCCACGCATCAGAGCACAACAATATTTTGATCATGGAAAAAGTTTATATAAGGTTGCAACCGTAAAATGTAGAATTAAAGATGCACCTCAAAAATTCATCTAAAAAGGATGTTTTAGTGTTGAAAACCCCTATAATTGATCATCTCGACATCGAGATGTATAAATACGAAAAAAAGAAAAAGATTTTGAGTCTAAAAAATAGTGCATTTTGTAACACATTATCTAGACCGTCCATTTTTAAGATTTTCATATGTCTATAGCAGTGATCGAAAAATAGGCTGGTCGGAACTAGAACTGGCCGGTTAGCTCGCTACCAGTGGGATGATGATTCCGGTTAGGTTTGGTTTTAGTGTACTAGTAAAAAAAACACTTTGTCCTGAAAAAAATCGTCAAAAAAACTGGCCGGTTTGGCTTAGAACCGGCCACTTTTTAACAAAACCAGCCAGTTTTGTAAAACCCGGCCTAGTTTGACGTTATATCGGGCGATATAACAAAATAACTGCGCCACAGAAAATAATAGTCGTTATTTGTAACAGTGTCCGTTATTTGGGCAGAACCTGTGATCCGCCATTTTTGCAGCTTTTTATGCTTTTTCCTGCCTTTTTTTTGTTTTTTTTTGCTCAATTATTGTACCTTACCTTCAAATCTTCTATGAATCCATCAATATTAAATAAAAAACTCCAAGATTAGATCAATTTTGGCGAATGTTTGGTGCATTTTTTGGTGTTCTTCAGTTTTTTTATGAAAAATCCGCCATTCATTTGATTTTAGCCTAGTTTTTCAGTTTTTTTCAATAAAGGGTTGGAGATTTTAATCATCATAGAGATACATATACTTCAAGACTCTTGATTTCATTGAAATGGAGAGATTTGGGGCTCGATTTTGATAGTAAAGTAGACAAGGTAAGCCCGAACCCAAATTTATTTAATTTTTTCTTATTTTTGCAGCTTTTTTAGGATTTTTCAGACAATATTTGACTAGTATTATTTATTGCAATAAATAAAAGAACGATTTTTAAACAACAAAAAAAATAATTTGGAGCTCGATTTTAGGAATCTAGGGTTTTTTGGAGCTCGATTTTAGGAATTTAGGGTTTTTTGGAGCTCGATTTTAGGAATTAAGGATTTTTTGGAGCTTGATTTTAGGAATTTAGGGTTCTTTTGTTTTTAATGTTATATAATATATATATTTATAAAAATATGTTTTTTGTGATGAATATGAGAATATATATACACGCAATATTTGTGTGAGATTATTGATTGCATAAAATAAATGAACGAATTTTAGAACAAAAACAAAATTTGGAGGTCAATTTTGGGGAATTTAGGATTTATTGAATGAAAAATAGAATTGATATTTTTTTGTGAGGATTGTTTTTAATGTTATATAATATATATATTTATAAAAATATGTTTTTTACAATGAATATGAGAATATATATAAACAATATTTGTGTGAAATTATTGATTGCATAAAATAAATGAACGAATTTTAGAACAAAAACAAAAATTTGGAGGTCGATTTTGTGGATTTTAGGTTTTATTGAATGAAAAATAAAATTTGGATTTTTAGGATTTTTAGGATTTTTCGTCCCATAAATCTTGATAGTGAAACACAACAATATCATGGACCCCCTCGCTGCTCTCATACTGCTAGCATTGTTAGTTGGACTTTGTAACTTCATTAATTGAATTAATGTCAAATTCTAAATTGTCATGTATATCTTTATAGTATTCAAATATTAATTTATATAAAAATTTGTTTCAAGTTTTTTTGTAAGATAAATGTATGTAATGTAATAGTATACACTTAATCTAAGCTTTTCTATTTTTTTTCAAATTTTTTTTAATTTTTTTGGATGTTTTTTACCTTGTTTTCTTTTTTTAAAAAAAAAATATTTGACCGGTTAAAACGGTTAACCGCCCCGATTAGTTCAGTTCCGATTCAAACCACTCCTAACCCAAACTGGTTAACTGTTCTAGTTCGATTTTGCGAACATTAGCCTATAAATATACTTGATTTTAATTATTTTTAAAAATTAAAAATTTACCATTCAATTTGAATATCAATGAGTATTTTAGCCTAACATTATCACATGAGCAATCCCACATAATGGAGATGATCCTAGACGTTGGATACTAGATTTGCTAGATTATACCAACTATTAGAGGGAGATAAGGCCAAATGAAGTTATTTTTCAACAGGAACGATGGTAACTTCAAGTCATAAGTCATTGTACCATTCTTGTGTAAGATATTACGATTTTTCTTGTGGCACCGATAACGTAATAGCATTAGCAACTATGTGGCACGTTTTGGTTTGTCACACTAAAGCCAACGTATAAATGGCGGCCTTGTTTGAAGACGGCCAGCCGACTTAGTGTGGATCCCCTAGGACAACAACACGTGTAAGCAACCCTAACCAAATAAAAAATAAAACAATGCTTAGACGACTTTTTTTTTATTTTTACCTTACCCACACCTTTTTCTCTTCTATCCCACCAAAATAGGAGCTCCAGTATTATATAAGCACGGTTCGGTAATAGGGCTCTGACACTGTGTGAAGTAATGTTCGCCAATAGGGCTCTGACACTGTATAAATACGGTCTGGCAGTAGGGCTCAGACATTGTATAAAGTGCAGTCCGGCAGTTGCAAAGAGCGGTTCGACAATTGCAAATGGTGATCCTGCAGTAGATGTTACTGGATTCCAGGGCTCTGACACTATGTAAAGGGCGGTCCGGTAGTTGTCTTAGGGCAATCTGACACTTGTGAGCTCCGGCAATATGATGATACGCTCCAACAATGTGCTATTGGGGTCAAAAAGTCAACCTCAATTTGGCCAAAACGTTTTTTATGTACGACAAGAGAATTTTCATTTAAAAAGGATGAACTTTTTCTATTGGGTTATTTGTATAGAAAGTTTGTTTTGGGGAAAAAAGTGAAAGAAAAAATTAAGTTGAGGGTAAGTTGCATAGAAAGTATGGTTTTGGGAATTGATTTTTGTAATTTTCCCTTTTTTTTTTTCTCTATGGTATCCCAAAAATGGATTCATCAACTAATCACATCATGATTATTTTCATAAATGAGTAGTTACTCCTAAATTATGGTTTTTAGAGGAGGGAGTAAAAGGCAAGCTTTCTATGCTTTTTCTATTGCATAAAATTTTTATATATTTTTCTATCATACCATCAATTGTGAATGGAAGGCTGAGATGGCCCAAATCACAATTTCGTGCATCTATAATATTTTACTTTTAACTTTTCTATAAACATTTTGTTACTAGATTTTGGGTATCCACTCATCTCTTAAACGCACACCTGTAAAAATATAAAAAAATCTCAATAAAATAAAGGAAAATATCTCCATACCCTTTATTTTTAGGCTTCATATCATAATAGATCAAAGGTTTTAAAAGATGTCTTGAGGTATGAAAATTGTTATTTCTTCTAACTCTCCCCCCACCCCCCACCCCCTGCCTGAGCTAATTTAAACATGTTGTTTTAGGCCAAACAAATCTAAAAAGACATGTCTTTTCTAAATACAATTCTCTCAAACTTCTAGAGAGAGAGAGAGAGAGAGAAGGGCTTCATGGAGGTGAGAGGTTATCGGGAGGAGAGAGAGTGGGAGAGAGACAGAAAGAGAGAGAAAAAAAGAAGTTTGTAGTATCTAAGTAAAAAGAGAGAAATAATTGGGTTTACAAATGGAAAAAATTTATATAAAGATACAACCTTATAATGTAGAACTACAGATGCACCTCAAAAATCCATCGAAAAAGGTAGTTTTAAGGTTGAAAAACCCTTTGATAAATCATCTCGACATCGAGATGTATGACCATGAAAAAGAAAAAGATTTAACTATCAGAAATAGTGTATTTTACGACATATTATCTATAGTGTCCATTTTCAAGATTTTTATATGTTTATAGATCTACTCGATTTTAACCATTTTTGAAATTTAAAATTTTATAATTAGATATAAAAATAGATTTTGAGATAATCCTACGAACATTTTGCGTCAAATTATATACGATGACAAAACTTGAAGGCCCACCTTACCTCTACAGCTACCGATGCATCTATATGCAAACTGCACCCTTTAGAAATATCATGTCTTTCTCACATTTGTTTAGGTTAAAAAAAAAGTTTAAAGTGGCTAAGGGGTTAGAAGATATCTTTTGAAACAATGGGTTTATCAAGAAATGAAATATAAAAATAAGGGATATGAAGATATTTTCCCTAAAATAAAGTCACTAAAGTGCCCCTCAAAATTTCAGGGGTATTTTGTTCATTATATTTTATCAAATTTTTTTAAATATTTTTTAGCTGCATCGCATTGAGATGATAGCATATACCAAATTTCATATTCATATAATTTGTAAAAAAATAAAAATAAAATACTTTGAGACGTCAAATTTCAGATCAAATGGTCAATGGCTTATGTGATCTTAATTGGACGGTTGGATGGAAGGGGAAGTATATATCTTCTATATAGTAGGGAAATTATAGAAACCTTTTACTTGAGTAAAATGAGTATATAATACTGCAGTATATAGTATGGGCAAGCTTTTTATGCTTCTCTTACAACATAAAACTTATATGCTTCCCTTTATCCAACTATCATTCTGAATGGAGGGCTAAGATTGCCCCAATCACAATATCATGTCTCTACACTTTTTTATTTTTAATTTTTTATATAAAAATATTTTGACACCAAATTTTGGGCATCCAATCCTCTATTAAACTCGCACTTATAACAAATATAAAACAAATATCTCCAAAAAAATAAAATGATCAAAATACCCCTAAAAGATTCAAGGGTATTTTGGTAATTATATTTTATTGAAAAATATTTTTAATAATTATTTATAGGTGCGCCCCAATGAGAAGATGGTACGTACCAAATTTCATATTTATACAATTTGCAATAAAAAAATTAAAAATAAAATACTCTATGGTGTCGGATCTAGGATCAAACAGTGAGGAGCTCACTTGATCAAAATTGGACAGCTGGATGGTAGAAGAAACATAGATCTTCTATGCTATAGATAAAGTATAGAAACCTTTCCCATATAGTATTGGCATGGGAGTAAATGGAGTATATAGTAGTGTAGTATATAGAAACCTAAGGGCCTGGGCGTGTCGGGCCAGCGTCAAGGCCAAAACAAGGTCGGCACATCTTGACCCTTATTTTAATTTTTTTTGTTTTGTTTTTTTTTTTTTAAATTTATTCAGCCCCAGGCCTTGATTGGGCCAACACTAGCCAACACTAGCCACTGAGGAACAGAACCAAGATAGGGCCTTGTTGACCCAGCCCAACCCCGGTCCATCGCCAACCCTATAGACAATAATATTGCGTACCTCCAAGAAATAATGGAACTTTTACACCTGGGAAGCTCAGTAGTGTACAAATTTCCTATGGGGTAAAGTAAGTTGTACGAGGGGGCATTTGTCGTCCATTTTGAATAATGGACGTTGACGATTAACTTACCATGGAAATGCTTCGTGGTCATCTAATCCGTAATGTTCATCATGAGAGTCAAAGTCGATGGTTTTCTAATTTGCTTCATTATGATGACGTAATTGGCCATAAGTTTACGAGAACTGAATTATTAATAACAAATTTCTATTTTATTGAATATAAAAAATTTAAAAAAAATTACAAAAAGAATTCCCAAAAAAAAAAAGAAAATGGTTTGCATGACTACAGTCCAAAAAGTGGAAAGCATCCATTTTAAAGATGGATGTCGATAGGCGTTCCATCCAAAAATATGAAAAGTAACGGTTCAAATGTTTTTTTATTAGAATTATTATTTTTAAATTTTAAAATTTATTTATTTTTTCATATCCATGACATCTATGTTAGCATTACATATTTTTAAAAATTAAATAAAAAACTCCACCTTAAAAATAAAGTATTAATAGGTCGCCACATAAAAACCGAGTCCAAAAGAAGAAAAGAAAATATTTATGAGCCACTGGGGTCCTTATCAGGGGATCGTTTCCACGATGGTAACATACCTTGGTCCCTAACTCTTTTCATACATGAAAACGTTTCGCATCTTTTGACTTCCAACTGACGAAACGGAGCCTCCTTTCGTTTCCACGATGGTAACATACTTTTATCGCAACCCTTTTCATACTTGGAAACGTTTCCGGCCTTTTTGACTTCCAACTGACGAAAACGGAGCCTCCGTGGTGTGACAACAGAACCTACTTCCTACAGTATTCCGGCGCCTCCTTTGGGGCCTATAAATAACCTCTTCTCCCATGCAACTGCTTACGCGAAGAGAGAGAGGTATTAGAACATTTTAGAGAGAAGTAACAGTACTCAAATAGAGAGAGAGGTATTAGAAATCTTATTTTAGTAGGTGTTACGATTTTTAGAGAAGGAGATGGAGAAACATATTGAAGTTTTAGTTAAAGAGATGAAGCAAATGATGCGTGAGATGAAGGTCCCCATCCACAATCCATCTGCTTATGATATTGCATGGGTGGCCATGATTCCAAGTGATAAATGTGGAGGGGAGCCCATGTTTCCAAAGTGTTTAGAATGGATTATTCAGAATCAAAAAGTTGAGGGATTTTGGGGAGGGGACGATGACGGCAACTCTCCCTCTCCCACCGCTGAGTGCCTCCCTGCTACACTTGCATGCATTGTTGCCCTTAAGACTTGGGACGTAGGTCACGAGTGCATGGAGAGAGATACGCAAACAACTTTTTCCCCTTATTAATAAGATTTTTTTTTGGTAGCTCAGTGGGGAAGATGTTCTCCATCCATAACAAGAATTGGGTTCATGTTGTGGCATCCTACTACCCTAATCATGTAACCTTCTGTTTCTGTATGGATATTTTTCTCAACTGCTTTGTGATTTGTTTTACCTTCCATCCTAGCACATGGTTTTTGTTGTATGAAATCATTCTCCCCTGTAATGGCAATGGGCCGGGCCATCCGTGACCCTACTCCAGCCCTTCTCCCCAATATGGCCGGTGGCTTAAGACAAAAATAAATGAAGACAAAATAAAAGAAAAAAATAAGAAAGGAAAGAGGTCCAGGCTGGCTGGCATTGGCCTTAGCCCGCCCCTCGGGTCACAGTTTGTGGCCTAGACCCTACTTTTCTAGAGCCAAGCCAATCAGGCTCGACTAGGCTGCCCGGCCCGCCCTACTCCCCCATTAATGTTTTGGCTCGTGCACAGCTGCACTACTCCCGTTTTCTAACTACTCTATTTTTAAACGCACAATAATGTGATCCATTTTGAGTGACATTTGAGATTTACTCCATTTGGTTTGCATGAAGTAGGTTAGATGGGTGTCTTAAACACAGTATACAAAATGAAATCCACGATCTTCCCTCACCAACGAACATTATATATAGAGTAGTATCCGACACACTATTTGGATCTCAATGCTGATCCGATTTACTATTTGGATTCGGATATGAATTCGATATATATTATTTGGATCCGGATCTGTTTTGAACCCGGATCCAACCTAGATCCAATGTATAATATCCTGATCCAAATATGGATCTGGTAGGATCCAGCCCCGATCCGACCCGTTCTCACCCTAGTCAATGCTGCGAGTGTAGTATCAAAAAAGAAAGGAAATGGAAATGCGTCGGGGTCGTATAGGTAGTATCCCCGCATCTTAGTCCCTACATTGTGATTTTTATTTCCTGACACTACCACATTAACATTTTAAAAAAACTAACTCCTCAATTATTTGAAAAAATGGGTAGGGGCACTGGATTATCCAAAAAAAAAATATAAATAAAAAAACATGAATCATATGATTGTTTGCACTAAAACCCTTGTACCAATAACATTGTTGTACTAGGGTTCGACTTCATTCTTGAAAACATAGAGAAGCTCCTGCTTGAACATTCTCCACAATTTTCAACTCAATGGTTTACTGTCGTTTTTCTTGGTACGATTGAACTAGCTCAAAGCAAAGGACTGGAAATCTTTCCCAAAGGTTTCCCAACGCCGGTAAAATCTCTTTTTAGAGAAAGAGAGAGAATTCATAAAAGGTAAATATTCTCTTTCTAGATTGCTTATTTGATTTTCTTGATTGAAGTTTGACGGGTATGCTTTCGATTTGTTTCAACATATTTTGATCTTTTTGTACGGAAAATTCGACACAAGTTTATGAAGTTGCTCTGTTATATCATTTGGAAGCCATGCCAGCAACGTACGAGATCGATTTCGGAGAGGTCTTACGATTCAAGGGCCCTGATGGGTCCCTATTTGGATCTCCTTCTTTAACAGCATGCGCATTCATAGCTACAAAGGATTCTGATTTCCTCAACTATCTCATATCCATGTTTCAGAAAGTTGGAAATGGAGGTAGAAGAAAAACACTAAAACATTACGGGGGACTAACGCTGTATCTTTTTCTCTTTTTCGTGTTCTTTTTGTTTTTTATGTTGAATGTAGCTTTGTAAACATAACGAACGATGCTGATACAGTTCCTGCAACATATCATGTGGACGAGGGGTTCATTAAGCTATGGATGGTCGACGTGTTGGAGAATTTAGGGTTGGAAGAGTACTTTTTAGAAGAGATACAAAAAGGGTTAAAAGATACATATATGTAAGCAGTTCACAACACAACATAGAACAAGGTCTTGATACTCGGACGGCTTGGCTTCAATGAAGATTGCACAAGCCAGGTCCGAGATCTGGAACTTTGGATGGTTTGAATTGTAAAATTCACAGTCTAGGTAACAGTTTGAGGTTAGGAACTTTAGACAGCTTGGCTTGTGTGAACCTTCAAGGTTTAGGACCTCACATCAAAGTATTCCAAGGATTTAGCCCTTAGACCACGTAGCTTCCATAATGTTTATGTAAGCCAAGCGGTTCGAGGATTCTGGTCCCTGTACTTCAGAAAAGTTTTTGTTTTTAAAAATAAAAATCGTTCAATATTTAGAACATCGAACTATAAGACTGAGGGGCAAAACTGAAAAATATAAAACATACGAAAAAAAGCAGTGAGTTGATGTTTAGAACATTGAACTAGTCGACCTCCTTGTAAATTTTAATAAATTTAGGACCTCTGCATAATTATCATATCTAAATATAGTACAAATGTAAATTTTCCTAAAAATTAATATAGAATAGAATAAGAAATTCGTCAAGGCGCTCATAGATTTTCGTAGGCTTTTCTTACTAATTTATCATTTTTCTTTTTTTTTTCTTCTTCTATATAGTACGAAATTTTTGATATGTTGTTGAAAAATGCAGGGTTTGGATGGAAGATGATGAAGAAACAATGCGCAACTCTTGGTGGCAGAAGAAATGTACAAGGATTCACTTGCATTTAGATTTCTACGGACCATGGATACCGTGTGTCCCCACGTGAGCCATTTTTTTGGGTTGCCCTCACTATTTTTTTCAGTTATTTAAGTACGAACCTTAAATAAGTTAGAAAAATACGAGTTGCACTTTTTATATCCGAAAATTACAATCAACGTCGATGAACATGATTTTTTTTTGACAAAATTACCCCTCAGTCAATGCTTTTTTTTTTTAAAAAAAAAACTTAAAGTTGCGGTCCGATGATGTCATCTTCGGACCGTTTTTTTTTTTTTTTCAAAACTTAATTTTTGGTCTGAGGTTGAAATTCTCGGGCCAAAACTTAAATTTTGAAAAAAAAAAAACGGTCTGGGGATGGCATTCCCAGACCACTTTTTTCTTTCAAAATTTAAGTTTTGTTACGAGAATTTCAACCTCGAACCCCAGCTTAAGTTTTGAAAAAAAACAAAAAACGTTATGAGAATTTTATACTTGGACCACAACTTAAGTTTTTTTTAAAAAAAGTCCGACAATGACATTCTCAGACAGAGGGATAATTCCGTAAACAAAAAAAACATGTTGACTGACCTTGGATGTAATGATGGCATATAAAAAGACCACACCATATTAGGATACCATTTTTACATAATTAAATACTTTTTTCTTGGCTCATTCGTCATGGTCCCAATTGAGTACGACAAGGTAAAGCTTCCACTTTTGAGTTATGGATTTATTAGATTTGTCCCATCTGAAGACAGCAAGGCCCATCATCACATTATAACTCAGTTTAGTGTACGAAGTGTAGAAACAAAAAGCAATCTACGAAAACAAAAAAGAAGAAACAAATACAAAAGAAAGAGACAACTATCCACAACACAAAGATATACGTGGCTCGGCACGTGCCTACGTCCATGAGAGATTAGAGCTTCTTTGCTAGCAGTACTCTCTCTTCCTCGTGTCACTCTGTTTTTATCTAATTACAAAGAGATCTTTGTTTTTTCCTTAACCCTTAACGGCCCTCTGGAGTAGTCTTTTTGACTCCACCTTGGCAGATCTATTTACTCAGAATACAAGACATCAATCCTCAACACGAAGTCTCTCTCTCCTCTTTTATTTTCTTAACTTTTTAATCTCTCTCTTCCCCCTCTTTTATTTTCTGGACCGAAGCTTGCATATGTAGAAATGCGGGCTTTTTAATAAATTTATTTAGGAGATGGAATTTAAGAATTAATTTTTAAAAACAAGTAGCCTCTAACATTGAATATAAACAAATAAATAAATTTTAAAAACAAAAAATAATAATTCTAGTAAGAAAAGACTTATAACCGTTAGTTTTCATTGTTTTTAGATGGAACACCAACTTGCATCCATCTTTAAGATAGATGCTTTATACTTTATGGACAGCATATATAGAACTGCGATCCAGCCCGCATGAAACAATGTTCCTTATTATCTTAACTTTTTCATTTTGTGTTGAACTTTCATTACCCAATGCTTTTATATATTATTTCCTCATATGAGTTATCTAAATGAAAATGTATTGTTTGTTCTTTATTAATTTTTGATTGGTACTATGTGAACTGTAAATAATTTGCAAATATATAGACTATTTCATTATTGAATATCCAAGTTAACTCCCTCAAATACTTCAGTTAGAGTTAGTAGCGCATGTGATGGATTCTAGTCTCGAATGAATATGTAAACCAATTAGAAGATATCTTCTTCCGATGTATTTTCGACATCTGCCATAACGGCATTCATATCTCTCAATTTTTGAGTAGACAAATGGTGGTATAATCCATAAAACTCATGGGTTAATTGATGGAGATTGTAGCAATTTGCTGGTAAGTTTTGTTGGTACTTGTCCAGCCCTCAAATCAGATCGCACGTGGAAGAGAACTACGAAGAATATTTAATCCCAATGCTCAGTGTTTATAAGGCATCCCATTTTATGTTCGTGGGAGAAAACGAACTTGAAAATGCAATGTCCTTCTCCAAATCACTGTTAGAGAAGGCTTTGTCCAACCATAACACCTATGCTCGTTTCCTTTTTCTCAAGGATCTTCGAGATGAGGTCTGTAGGATCTCCATATGCTTGAAAGTATTCATTTTAATTTCAAATAAAATAAAATATATAAATAATAGAATTGCATTAATGTATAATTATATAATTCAGTTCATACAAAATAGTATTTGATTTTTATTGGGAGAGAGAGAGAGAGACGCGTTTGAATGTACAATTAAAGAAAGCTCTTGGATTCTTTTTTTCAAAGATATCATATAATCATGGGTAATGATCAAAAGTATCCCCTTTACTCAAAATTTTTAAAAATACCCAAATTTTTTAAAATCTACATCCATACCCATACCCTTCATGGACTCATAGGGCCGTGAAGAATCATCATGGATCTAATAGGCCGTGATGGTCCAAGCTTGTTCCATGCTAGTGATAGACCAATCCCATGACATATATAGTTGTAAAAGGACCATCACAGTCCTAACATGATTATGATAGTCCATGCACCCTTATTGATAGACCATCATGATTTGAATAGGCCCGTGATGGAACTTTCATTCCTTAACCCTCTAAAGGACCATTTAACACCATAATCCAATAAAGGACCTTCACGGCCTTGCGGTGACCCACAAAAGCAATGGAAAATTGATTGCCTTCTGCAGAGAGGGACTGGGCTACCTTCCGACGTACTGTGGCAATATGACCGACAAGTGACTTGCTGGTGGCTGGGTGCATGCTGTGTGTGGCAATAGACGTGCTGTCAATGCAGGGTTCCTTGGCTGAGGTTCCACCAGAGCGAGAAGATGGGAAGTGAGGGACCTTCAAGTCCTACTCACACCAATCCAGATTAAGACCTGGGAGCTAGACAATGGGTCTTTGCTCAAAAGGATGGTTGGGAACGAAGTTGGAGGAACTTGTTCCCTAAGGACACTCGCGAATGTGGGGATGAGAAAATCCCCGATTCGGATGAATGGGTTACAGAACCCGCAAACCATAAGTAATGTGTGAGTACAGAAAATAAAAAGGAGAAACTAACCAAATAAGTACGATCCGACTAGGGGGTAGTAAGTCCCTAGTGGAGTCGCCGGCTGTGTTGGAAGAAGAAGAGAAAGAAGACATTGTCGGTGCTAGGCATCGCTGGCCGTGTTAGAAAAAGAAGAGAGAGAAGACACAGTCGGTGTTAGGTATCGTCGGTTGTGTTAGAGAGGGAGGGGGCAAGAAGGAGAGAGAGAGGACACAGTCGATGCTACGTATCATCGGTTGTGTTAGAGAGAGAGGGGGCAAGAAGGACACAGTCGATGTTAGGCATCACCGACTGTGTTTGTTGAGAAGAGAGGAAAGAGAAAGACGCAATTGATGCTAAGAATTGTTGGTTGTGTTTTAAGAAGAGTGGAGAGAGAAAGACACAATCGACGCTAGGCATTGCCGGCTGTGTTTCTAGAAGAAGAACAAGAAGGAGGTAGGGATGAGAAGAAGAGAGAGAACGAGAGATAGAGACGAGAAGAAGAGAGAGAAAGAGAGATAATGATGAGAAGAATAGAGAGAAAGAGAGATAGAGATGAGAAGAAGAGAGAGAAAAGAAGAAGAGAGAGAAAGAGAGATAGAGATGAGAGAGAGAGAGATAGAGACAAAAAAGAGAGAAAAGAGAGATATAGATGAGAAGAAGAGAGAGAAAGAGAGATAAATACGAGAATAAGAGAGAGAAAGAGAGGTAGAGATGAGAATAAGAGAGAAAAAGAGATAAAGAGAGAAAAAGAGAGAAAGAGAGAGTGATGAGAAGAATAGAGAAAGAGAGATAAAGATGAGAAGAAAAGAGAGAAAAAGACGAGAAAAAGAGAGAGAAAGAGAGATAGAGATGAGAAGAAGAGAGAGAAAGAGAGATAGAGATGAGAAACAAAGATAAAGACAAGAAGAGAGAGAAAGAGAGAGAGATGAGAAGAAGAGAAAGAGAGATAGAGATGAGAAGAAGAGAGAAAGAGGGGAGGAGAGAGAAAGTTACTTTACTGAAGGGTACCGGTGCTTTTCTTCTGTCTCCTCTCTCACTCCAAGATGCACCCACGAGCTTAAGCAAAAATGGAATCTTTATTCAATCTTTAAGAATTAACCCCAATGGATTTTATGATTTGGCTTTACATACTTATATAGAATTTGGCCCAAACATGGGTGGATGCCCAAAAACTACCTAGAATTGAATATAATTACAATTAATGGAATTAAAAGAAATTCTAAAAATGGGTGTAAAAGGAATGTTTTGCCCCTGCCTCACAATGTGTGGAATTCCAAAACAGTCCCTACTGCTGCCCGAGAACTTACGTGACCTTTCATGACTGATATGAGGTTGTTCTAATGCTCGTTTGATTGAAAAATGATTGTTTTCTTGTGGGGCTCAACATTGCATTCGATTTGATACCAACTTCAAACCATGAATCATGCTTTTAAGCCATGATCATTAAACTTGAAATTTGCTTGAATCGTGAAAACTTTGGATCGATTGTGTGCTCGTTTCTTAATCTTTTTCTTCAATTTTTTCTCTGAATCACACTAAGCATGCTGTCACGATCACGTTGCAACAAATATAGCTCGATTTCGTGTCCGAATGAAGCTTTCGTCGTCTTGAGTTTTTGGCCGGAATCTTAAAATTCGACAGTCGAAATTTACAGCAGCTGCAGCGTCTCTGTGTGGAATCCAACCATTCATCGTACACGGGATTTGGACCAGAGAAAGCCACAAACCTCACACACATAATGCAATGGGTTTCCTGCCGATCGGGTATGCGAGCGCCATGATTTGGATGTTGCTGAATTTATTTTAATTTTCTTCACGAATCAGCAATTTCTCCCTAGTTTATCTCCCTACTCGGGCATTGTCACGGGTCGTACCACATATCAAAACGCTTGTCTTGATGAGACGAACATGCTCACAAAATTTGAGAGCAATCTAACATGGAGCGAGTGAGATATAGGCCTCGAAAGTTACTTCCTATGACTGTAAAAATAACCACCTTTAATAGTGTTTTGGTGCAGGGTTTCCACATGGGAAAAGTGTGTGGCCTACCCCTT